>NC_139704.1:41172421-41214921 GCF_964188405.1 Protomyctophum parallelum | reverse complement strand
AATTATTGCCGGGCGTTAAAATGATTGCTCCACTAATCTGCTTACTGTTTACACTAATTTGATTTCGGTTCACTTTAACTCGGCTAAATGTGCTGCAGTGGTACGGCAACCGGAAGCATTGCAGAGGGGCATGCAGCATCGGTTGATATTATATCAATGTATTTAATATGATATATTTATCAACAATCCCAATCCAACAATGCCTAAATGGTCGGTCACATCCAATGGCTTTCCAAGATCGGAATGCAAGTGAATAAATGACCGTTGCCCTCACAAAACTTCTGCAGTGCTTTGGAAATTAAGGATATTAAGTTCCTGGGGATTAATAAGGTATGTCTTCATCATATGTCCTGATCATATGTCCACATATAGAGAAGTGTTTATTTTGTTAAAACACCATTTAATTCAAGACACAACGTTTCGGCCATGAACGGCCTTCATCAGGTGAAACCGAAACGTCATGTCCTGAATTAAATGGTGTTTTAACAAAAGAAACTGTTGGAGCAAAGACTGTGTGTGCACTTCTCCTTCTTTGTATGTATCTACCTTTTTTCCAGCACGAGCAAGGAACTGGATTTGTGCAAGCCACCTGCTTTTTAAACTAATAAGCCACATATGCCTTACTAATACTATAACTAAAATGAAAAATAAATATATTTGTGAATTGTTACTTAAGAAATTGTTGATCTTTTACTCAAGGTCGCAAGGTTGACGATGACATTTTCCCATGTGTGGTCCAGCCTTGTGGAATGTATGGAATGCATGTGCTAATAAAAACATATTTAAAATATTGATTTAATTCTCATATATTACGTTTTTTTTTAGTTAGCGCATGCATTCCATACATTCCATAGGGCAGGACCACACATGGACATGTCCCCCTTGAGTAAAGGATGAACTATTATCTAAAATAAATAAAACATTTACAGTGTTTTTAATTTTAATAGAGGGCAATTATAATGTATTAAGGCATATAAAGCTTAATAGCTATGGATCGTTTTAACCACATTCACCCTTTCATCCCTATTTTAAGCATGTAAATTAAGAAATGTAAGTGAAAATGGCAGATCTACAAGATCACTATTAGAGCTTACAGATCAGCTATTTGTGCCATTTGTTGTCCAACGATGTATACAGGGTTCAAATAGTTAACTCTCTGTTTATTTATCTCTACTATAATTATATTCATTAACCATGTCTTTGTAATTACATAACTGTCTCTTCTGAGTGTTCTGTTTTAGTGACCTTTTAATGTTTTTTTTTATATTAGTGACTTATTTGATGTCTAGTCTTTTGGGTTCATGTTTGTTGCAGTGGGGAGAACGATACTTTGTGCCCATGTATGCTGAGTGTGTACTAGTTAGTGGAAGTGACAATAAAGAACCTTGAACTTTATTAAAATTCACACCATCTGTCCAAATCAATACTGTGTCACAAGTACGTTGCATCACAGCCTGCTGCACCACTGCGCTGAATAAACTACTGTGCATTATGGCTTGAGAAGTTATGGATCATAGAATCCACTCAAAACATGTGACTTTAGTTTATTCCAAAACACAGACTGCGTGGTATTCTCATAAAATCAAAGAAAATGGTAAGCTGTTTTTGTGATTTACTTTGCGATTCACCAGGCTACAAAATACACTCAGATTCAATACAAATGGCCTTTATTACTCTTCTAGAGCATTTTGATGCTGAAAAGAACGCTAACCCTTCGCCAGACATTTCTGTGTCCCGAGCCAATCGGATGACTGTACCTTGTACGGTTGGCTTGATGTCCGGCATGATGTCGTTGTGGTTACTCCCATCCACTTCCTGGGTCATTGAGTCTGTGAGGAGGGAGGGGCTAATTATGATTGATGTCCTGTAGCATGGTCATTAATTAATTAAGACAGTTAATTAGGGGGCATTAACAGTCAGGGCTGAGATGCACTGGAGGCACAGAAAGATTAGAGATTGTGTGACATTTAATATGAAAATGAGAGTATGTCAACTATGATGAACCGATATAGCTCAATGTTAAGTGAAAGTAAAAATTGCAGTGGGAATTCAAAGTACAGAGGATTTCTGCTTGAAAATTAATTTGCGGATGTGGTACTGTGCGTAGGAATGACGGTCTGTGTGTGTGAGTGTATGACGTGCGTTTGTGTGTGTGTGTGTGTGTGTGTGTGTGTGTGTGTGTGTGCGTGCGTGCGTGTGTGTGTACCTGTGGGTGTGTCTGCGGTGTGCAGCAGAATGTGCTCTGCCTGGTCACGGAGTTTCACCTCCTCCTCCAGAGCCTCCTGTAGCCTCCTTTTGCTCCTCTTCTCCTTCTTCAGTCGCTTCTGGATCAGAACTAGCGGGACAGGAGAAGAACCACAGAGAGAGGATGAAATGGAGAAGTTCAAGCCATCTAGATTACAATGTTTCCCAAACAGTGTGTCGGGACAACATTTTAAGGGTTCCCGAGTAAATACCCCTTTATTTTTGGTTTCCTATATTTTAAGCCCTTTTTGAAGTACATTTTGTCATGAAGCACTTTGGAACTTTGGAACACAGCATTGTGATTTATTGTTTAATCATGTTTATTAAACATTTTGAACAGAATAATAATGATATAGTATTTATAAATTACACTGTGATTTGTTTGGCTTCATTCACAAACTACAAATTAGTAAATTGCTATCAATAGCTTAAGATTGAAAAGGGAAAAGGGCCTTTATAATATTCTACATCTTGCTATTAATGTCATGTGTAAATCTGTGTCGAAAATACACGAAGAACATCTTCGTTCCTGCTATCACTTTTGGTCATGCAATGTGGGTCATGACCAAAAGAACGAAATATCTGACCCAAGCGGCCAAAATGGGTTTTCTCAGTAGGGTGGCTGACATCTCACTTTAGGAATAAAGGTCTAGTGAGAAGCTAGTGTCGGACTCAGAGTGGAGCCACTGCTCCTTCGGGTAGAAAGGTGATATAGTTGAGGTGGTTTGGGGCATCTAGTTAGGATGTCTATTGTCTCCTGGTGTCCTCCCAAGGAGGTTGCACAGGCATGTCCATCTGGGAGGAGGCCACTGGGTAGACCGAAGACCAGGTGGAGGGACTCCACGCTGGAACTGCTACCTCCGTGACCTGACTTAGGTAAGCGGTTGAAGATGGATGGATGGGTTGCCTCTGACAAACTAACTATAACTAGAAAGGTGCAATTCTGGGAGAATTGCAAGCATGATTGCACCGACCACACTTAGTCTTTTCCCCCCATACAAAAGATTCTTACTATATCAAAAGTTTATACGGAATAAATAAATAAATAAAGTCAGGCAACTACTATAGTCTGGTAACCACACAAATTATTTTTACACTTGCACCTTCTTAATATATTACATTTCTAAACCTTTTTGATAACACTATTATGCACTGCATAATTAAAGCCACAGTTTGCTTGTGTTAATTAGTTCACCTCTACAGCTCTTGGGGATCAAAGTCCTCACATCATAACTGTTGGCTGAGAAGCAGCGTGGTCTTGCTGCAGTTAGAATTTAAAATAGGATCGATGTACCTCAGCTCTAATTCCCTCCGCCTGAAACTGCTCTAAAGTCACGGAGAGCCCACTTGGCTGATGGGTAATGTGGTCCTATATTCACCTTATTCGCCAAGGCAACAAGGACGTGGCACTGTGGGACACCTCCGTAAGTCATTTTTTGGCAGTGAGAAAAAAAGTGTCCTTTTGCACACGGTACAGGTGCATCGGAGTAATGAACTTGAAGAACAGAAATAGGGGAGTCCCGCACACTGTCTTCTCTTGCAAAAAATGTATGTCAGTGAGCTCTCCTTTTCGGAGGTTAAATATTTGTGAGAGAAACGGGCAAATGTGTCAAATACCTCTGTTTTTCTGCTCTACGCTGAGCTGTCTCTCCAGGCTCTCTCTGAGCTCCCTCTCTCTGACGAGCTCCATCTTTAGCTCCGTTCTCTCCAGCTGGTCCTGCTTCTCCTGCGCCCGTGCATTCTCTATGGCAACCCTCAGCAGACCCTGCTTGGAGACACACGGCCACACACATCAACAGGTCACACACTGGACACAGAGGGAGCGCCAGCTGACGGAATGTGTGGAATTAGTTGTTATTAACCTGAACTTCTAGCCACGCACAGTTCATTTCTGACCCCCGCAGCAAAGTGCCGTCTAGTTCCCCAGTATTTCCATTGGGACGAAAAACACATTACGTGTGTGTGTGTGTGTGTGTGTGTGTGTGTGTGTGTGTGTGTGTGTGAGAGAGAGTGAGAGAGAGAGAGAGAGAGAGAGAGAGAGAGAGAGAGAGAGAGAGACGGCCATCACAGGTAGCACACAGCCACACACACAGTGGGCTGGGCTAACTGCTCATCAGCAGGTTGAGAATAAATAGATACATACAGCTGTTGGCACAACGTTTCAAATTTTCCTTCTCCTTCTCCAGTTAGACCAGTTCATTTCCGTTTTTGTCCGTAGCAATTGAGAAATGCATCCAAACAGCGGACCTGCCTTTTTTTTTTGCTTTGTAATTTCCTGCTTTGATTTTCTTTTGTCGACTCAACGCTGCAACTGTGCTCCATGACCCACACTGTTGCATGCGTCAGGTGCGCTACATCCAGTTTATTGCTGCTGGATGATGCGGGATGTGCTGGACCCGCAGTTTTTCTCTTTTGATTGCCCATCCCATCCCTGCCCGCAGCTATTTAAAAAAACGCCCAACGCTTGTGGGATTTGCGTTGGGTCCCACAGGACGCGCAGGATCCCAACTCAAATGCAGGGCTCTGCTGTGGATCTTTCAGAGGATAATAAAATTACTGGACTAATACGGGACTGAAAAGAAATTAACCTTATGTAAGTCAAATTTGATCCTTTAATTAGACGCTAAATATGGAGTTAGTTACCACTTGCCATTACACTTGCGTCAAACATACATCTGGGTCACGTAAGGTGAGATTTTAGCTTCTCCTGTGAAAATGCAACCAATGACTTCTTGTATTGCATAGCATTCTGAAGCATAACAAAGGCATCTTTGAGCTTTGAGAATAAGGTCAGGACACACCCACTGCTATTAACTATATCCCTTCAATTCAATTCACCGGTCTGGTTCATTCTCTCATTTTGTCACATCTGGGAAATCCCACAGAGTGGGTTTCACCTCACTTCCTATTCACGTCAAAGAGTAGAATAATGCCAATATAGACCCAGTGGAGCCTCACCTGGATGTTAGTGAGCAGCGTCTCTATGGAGGACAGGCCTTCTGGGAAGATGAAGGGAGCGTGGTGGTGGTGGAGGCCCGCTGGGAGCTTCTGTCCTCTGGGGTAGGTTACCCTGTCGCAGCCCTCCCTGCTGCCTGCTGGAAGCTTCTGTCCCTGATAGCCTGCTCTGTCGCAGCCCTCCCTGGCCGTCTGAGTGGGAGCCAAGGAACAGTTGTCTGCAAGATGGAGGAAGAGAAAGATAAAAGACAAAGACGTGACTCAAGGACTTTTGGAAACACAATTGTTAAACCCATCAAGACCCATGGCCGGTTCTACACAATGGCTTCTGAATCAGTAGTTCTTACACTGTAAATATTCTTCTATTTTCAGAAATAGCAGATGTATACGTTTGCAGCGTGGCACACATTTTTGAATAGCCAATGCAAAAATCTCAAATGACACAGATGCTTTCCCGGGAATTAACGTGTTCAAAAATACATTTAAAATAATGGCAGACTATGTGAGGTCGGAAGGCAGTCATGCATTTTATATTCCCCATGTGCCCCAAACTTGTGTGACCAGACCTTCTGGTTTGAAGCTATATGTCCCACTGTCCCAACAATCTGTGAGAAGTACAAATGCGTGCCAGCTTTCGCCACCTGTCTAGATAAATATTCCAATTTCAGAGGACGTCCTTATTATATTGGCATGGCTTGTTTTCAGTACACACTGTGCTGTTATTGAAGAATCTAATCCACCTTCCATTGTCTGTATACCACTGACACTATGAAATTTAAACGCAGTAAAACCTGTTATTTGATTTCATACAACGAGCCCACACAACAAAAAGGTGCACACATACCTGTGTGTGTGTGTGTGTGTGTGTGTGTGTGTGTGTGTGTGTGTGTGTGTGTGTGTGTGTGTGTGTCTGTGTGTCTGTGCGTGTGTAGGTGCTTAGAAGTGTAGTATAGCTCCCTGTTTAGGGCTTTCAAAAATAATATGGTTAACCTTCCTTAGATGGCAGTATGCCGATTGATAATTCATCAAAGCTTGACAACTCACATAAAAACAGCAAAGAAACTGCATTACGGCTGACCATCTGTGCCACTTTACTGTGAATTTTAATTGGCTGCAACGGTAGTTACTGTTGGTGGATTGAAAACAGAAAATGCGTCAATTAATCCATTTGCCAATCTGATGCACTCTTTGATCAATTTCTTCAGCATGGGGAGGGAAGTGAGGGGTTTGACACTTTCAGCCTTAACTCCCTTAACCCATTTAGGACGCGTGTCGCTTTAGAATTTAACCACTTTAACCATTATTTTAAACTTTAAAGCTGTTGAAGAATAGAAGATCTACAAGCTTATAGATCTGCTATTTTTGAAAAATCGTGAAAATGTCTTTGAATATATATTCTTTCACAGTGAAAGTTTTAAACGTAAATATTTGCTTCTGGGGGGGGTCCCTGGAACAACATATTTTCAGATGGGCACCACTGATATAGAAATAAATGGCGAACTCCCTTAAGCATGATTTATACGTTGTCGAACAACTGTGTCACGTGGCAACAATAGCGCGATGCATTGTGAGCTTGTAGGTCTGCTATTTTCGGCACACAACACTGTCATATATCAGGCTTTATTTTCCCATTAAATGTATGCAATTAAACAGTCACTCGCATTCCGTCCATGTATACTGTACGGTCTCCTTCCCCACGCCGAAACTAAGATGTCCTTCAGAGCGGCTCTCGGTTTGGGCTCCGTGAAGCAAACAGATGAGCGCGACTGTGAGATGTGATGTACGCTATACTTTCTTCCCCGTGTCTGTGACAAATGACGCTGTTTTCCCCACTTAGCTGACCACAGCATCTTCAGCTCCAAACCCGCCCACCTCCTCCTCCTCCTTCTCTGCTTCGGACTCGCGTCTTGGCAACTGTCACATTCAAGGTGTTGTGCGGAGGAAAAAGCAACAAGCCCCCCCCCCCCCCCCTCCACCCACACACTTCTCCTACCCCCCCCCCCCCCCTCCTCTATCTCTCTCCCTCTCTTTCCTGCTAAAAGCATTGCTCTGTAGAGAAAGGTAATTAGCAGGTGCTGGCGAACCCAGCGGAGGGCATCCAACTACACCCCTGTGGCTCACGCCGTGCACAGACACACACAGATATATGCACACACACACACACACACGTACGGGCGCCTAAACTGCGCAGTCAGCAACATGGGCTCCCCAGGCTCCTTGGATGTGACTGATCCTTTATTGAGTTACTGTTTTACGCCTACTTTACCTCACACTCTCTCTCTCTTTCACACACACACGCACACGCACACGCACACGCACACGCACACGCACACACACACACACACACACACACACACACACACACACACACACGAAATACCCGCGTGGCTGCCAGTCCGTTTGATCATTTACACATCTCCCTAACCAAGGTCACTGTCTGTTTTCCTCTTTTCTCCCATCCTCATATCTGCCCCCCCCCCCCCTCTCTCGTCCCCCAGGCTAATGAACTTCACCATGTGAAGACTGCCAGTCAGCGGAAGAGAGAGTGGAGTGGGGCGAGAGAGAGAGAGAGAGAGACACAGACAGCGAGAAAGAGAGGAGGTGTGTGGTGGGGCTGGAGATGTGTACAGGGAGGGGGTAGGTTGGGGTGGTAGAGAGAGAGAATAAAATTCTGCTGATGTTTAGTTAATAGGAGTGAGGTGTCAGGGATGGCCTCTGATCTCTGCTGCATGAATACGTTGTTCAAAGACCACTGAAACAGCATACACAGCCAAAATGTTCTCGCTCTCTCCCTCTGTCTCACACACACACAGACACACACAGACACACACACACACACACACACACACACACACACACACACACACACTCACACGCAGATTATCCATACGACAGATTGATAGAATGACAGCACTGAAGTGCTCTTTGAAGCCGGATTCAATCTGGGATAAAACTAGCCCGCGACGCCTGGAGGTCAAACACAAAAGCAAAGCCATCCGGTGATTGTATGTAGGTATTTCGTTTGCATACAGGAAAATCAATTGAAAATCAATTGCACAAATGCGATGTTTGATGTATAGGCTCTTGCGCTACTGCTCCCGTCACTGCTTTATCAATACATGCGCAAGATCTCTGACAGCCTCTCAAAACCTTAACTGGGGGGCCTTTGTACTATATAGATTCGATTACAAAATAATGCCATTCAGTACGAGAATACATTTGCACGCATACGCACAAACTGTCCATCTCTCTCTCACCCCCCCCCCCCCCACTCTCGCTGTAGATTTCTGCTGACTGTTTGTCCTTGAGCAGTCCTCATTAAGCTAATGCAAACCTCCCTGACAGGGAGACCAAACAACTGACGTTGCAACGCCGTGGCAACACCGGGCCCTGACGACGGGGAGGCAGTCGTTATGCAGATGAGGTCCAGCTGAGAACGCGGGAGGCGGAGAGCCGCCCGGCTCGTTAGGCCGCGGCCCTGCAAATGGCTCGCTAATGTAACGCTGCTTCCTGGGCTAATGGATCCCCCGTTTCGCTGAATTATTTGTCTTTTCTCTCTGCGGGGAGCAGACAGCCTGGCCACCGGCAAGACAAAGAAGAAGGAAGAGAGGAGGAGAACACTGAAGTTGGAGAGAACGGGGCCGAGAGCTTCTTGCATACTTATGGGCCTATTAGGACTCATCTATCCTCTGTGAAGATGTGGGAAGGTGGAACGTGGAGGGCTGAGGTGAGGCGGGTTAGCTGCTATAGCCTGACCACATGCTTTTAAATCCACAAAAAAAAGCAAATATACAAAAATCACATTTTAAAGGTAATACTGCAATACTGGCTTGGAATTATTACATGATCTACAATGTGTTAATGAAATCTAACAAATCAAATTTCTGGGAATGCTAAACTTGTATTACTAGTATAATGTTAGCTTACCACGAACCAAACAAAAGGTGTCCCAGACAGACAAATCACTTTTAAATAAGCTCGATGAAACGAAGTACAAAATGATGATGTTTGCCAATTTAGATTTTCTTTTTCTAGCAAAGTTTGCCAAACAAGAACTTGGCCAAACTCAAATACTCTGAAATTCAAGGAGCCAATCTAGGAGCTGACAACGCGTCGCTTTAGTTTTCCCAGTGTGTCAGCTGGTGGTACCTCTATCAGTGTGGCTCCTCTTGTTGTCCTTGCTGTGTTCCAGCGGGGCCATGTCTGTCTCTGTGAATCCTTGCACTGTGCTTGGGGAGTGGCCTAACACACCGTGGCCCGAACACATGTTGTCATTGTTTGGGTCTGGAAATAAAACAAAATTTGCATTCAGTAAATAGCTCTTGGCTGATTGAAATTGATATTTTTCTTCTTGTTCTCCGTTCCGTGTTGAAGTGTTCATCACACATGGTGTACGTACGTGTGGAATCTGCAGTGCGTTCTGTGTGAGATGGTGAACTTGAGACACTGCTGCTGTGGTTGGATGACATCTGACCTTCCTCCAATGACGGAGAAGGGGAGGGACTGTCCTGGACTCGTTCCTACCAATCAGCATAAAAACATACTATGAAATCAAAAGTTATGAAAAGAAATCTTGTGCAAATTGTGACTGGTGGTTTTCAACCTATGAACCAATCAAATGTTTCTCATGACATTTCTTATCAAGTATCATTTTAAGAACGATAGGATTAAGAATACAAATGGGCAAACGCACTTTATTTTACTGAGCCAAACTTGCATGGCAGGGACATGGAAAAGTAATAATCTACAATTTTGGGAAGCCAATTTCACCCATTAAAACTGGGAAGGCAAGCAAGCAAGAACAGTGGTTCTCAAAAAATAGAAGATGTACAAGCTCACATTGCGAGCTTGTGCATCTGCTATTTTAAAAAAAAAGTATTGAATTTATATTGAAACACACATTCTGTTCTGGCACAAAACATTTTCATTTGGGGATCCGTGGCCAAATATATATCATTTTGGGGGTCCTTGGCACGAAAAAGGTTTCAGGAATACTGATTTATAAGGGATTTTGTAGAATCAGCCTCAGGTCTTCTTGGGTTAAAACAACCATACAATCTACGTTTGGCTCAACTCAGTCACTGGTCAGTCTTGTCGACTATGGTACGAGATCCAAAGACAAGACTGGGAGCCCCTGGACATGGCAAAGGCCAATTCATACTCCAGTATTAGGTGATGAGGTGACCACCTTTTCAGTGACAGAGGTGGGGGCCCTGGACATGGTAAGGGATCCTATGACTTCACCTTTATGCCAGAGGTGGGGGCCCTATGACTTCACCTTTATGACCGAGGTGGGGGCCCTATGACTTCACCTTTATGACAGAAGTGGGGGCCCTATGACTTCACCTTTATGACAGAGGTGGGGGCCCTGGCCAGGTTGTTGTGTGCGTGGTGGAGTTGTGCCACGTTAGCCATGTTGGCCAGTGTGCTCAGGCGGCTCATCTGGCCCATCGCCATGGAAACGGAGGCTGGGGCGAGGCTGGCGGGGATCAGCGGATGTGACATCATCATGAAGGGAAGCTGCTCCAAACCTGGAGGGCACACAAAGTAGAATGGAACTGAAAAATAAGATGAGAAGATTAATATAGTATATAGTACCGTGATGAAGTTTCTCTGTCTCTCAGTCCTTCTCTGGGGGGGGGTTATGGGCTCCGGTGCTAGTCTAGTCCACTGTTTCCCAAAGTCAGGACCCATTTGTGGGTCACGGACGAATTTGTATGGGTCACGAATCGAGTAAAAATCCCATTTTATTTTTATTTTCTTTAACAAATAAATAAAAATAAATAAAATATTTAAAATGCCATTAATAATAAAAAAGTAAGGTCCCGGGCAAACGTCTAATCACAATTCTGGGTCTCGGCCTGAAAGGTTTGGGAAGCACTGCTCCAGTCTGTCACAGCTAAATGGAAGCACTGCTCCAGTCTGACACAGCTAAATGGAAGCACTGCTCCAGTCTGACACAGCTAAATGGAAGCACTGCTCCAGTCTGACACAGCTAAATGGAAGCACTGCTCCAGTCTGACACAGCTAAATGGAAGCACTGCTCCAGTCTGTCACAGCTAAATGGAAGCACTGCTCCAGTCTGACACAGCTAAATGGAAGCACTGCTCCAGTCTGACACAGCTAAATGGAAGCACTGCTCCAGTCTGTCACAGCTAAATGGAAGCACTGCTCACTCTAATACCACACCTCCAGTCTCACTCTAATACCACACCTCCAGTGTCACTCTAATACCACTCCTCCAGTGTCACTCTAATACCACACCTCCAGTCTCACTCTAATACCACTCCTCCAGTCTCACTCTAATACCACTCCTCCAGTCTCACTCTAATACCACTCCTCCAGTCTCACTCTAATACCACTCCTCCAGTGTCACTCTAATACCACTCCTCCAGTGTCACTCTAATACCACTCCTCCAGTGTCACTCTAATACCACTCCTCCAGTGTCACTCTAATACCACTCCTCCAGTGTCACTCTAATACCACTCCTCCAGTGTCACTCTAATACCACTCCTCCAGTGTCACTCTAATACCACTCCACCAGTGTCACTCTAATACCACTCCTCCAGTCTCACTCTAATACCACTCCTCCAGTCTCACTCTAATACCACTCCTCCAGTCTCACTCTAATACCACTCCTCCAGTGTCACTCTAATACCACTCCTCCAGTCTCACTCTAATACCACTCCTCCAGTCTCACTCTAATACCACTCCTCCAGTCTCACTCTAATACCACTCCTACAGGTGGACCTTGTGTTTGCAGGGTTTTTTTTGTGAGTTCGAAGCGTCACTCCCCAACTTTCGACCACAGTGTGAAAACTCAACTCTTCAGACCCTACACTTCACCCCATACAGTAGCACCCCTCATTCCTTGTATCATTGATAGATGCTATGCTTGGCACGTTGATTGCTTTCGTTCACGTTCACGTTATGTTATTTGTTTGCTTGACTTGTTTAGATAGATGCTAGGTTTGAAGTGTACCTAGTATCCTAATTTCAAAATAGTTTTCTTTGCATTCTTACTTACCTATCCACTTACCCTGTCGTTTCAGTAGGTACTTACCGTACTTACTCTGATCTCATTTTTTATATATATATATTATTTTTTTGGGGCTTTTTGCCTTTATTTGACAGGTGACAGTAAGTAGACAGGAAAGGGGGAGAGAGATGGGGACACACAGCAAAGTTTGTCTGGATCGGGACTCGAACCCGCAACACGCTGTAAAGCTGGCTTACCAGCCACGGTGCCTGGACCGCTGAGCGACGGCCGAGGCCAATCTCACACACTTTTAAGTTAAGAGAGACCGTTATTGTAGATGGGTATGTATATAATGATGGTGTCATGATGGGTTAACCACTTTACCCTATATAGGTACATCACTGAGGAGTCCCCCAGGGATCTACACTAGGCCCCCTCCTCGCCCCCTACACCAAATCTCTTTGACTAAAATAGCCAATCGCCAAGCTCACCAAGTTCATGATGCAGAATGTTCACCTCACAATACAGACAGACACTATCTGGTTCATGTGGTTAAGGCTTGGGTGTCAGGGAATATAACATAGTCAACGGAGGAAGTATATTGTAAGTATAGAGTGTATGCCCATGCTTAAAGTGAATGGCACATCGAGTGGCAAATCGAGTGGCAAAGCAACATGCAAAGTGAGTTTAACATTGTTTAACGTTGTTTAATGCAATCAGATAGGACTTTTCTGTTTGCATGTATGGGCTGTCGAGGCCAGAAAGTAGATTTTTGCCACTCAGTAGGCATTCCTGCATAACTTCTGGGTTTGGCGATGATGTCACGCGCATACCCTCTATAGGAAGACAAAGTGTGTGTGTGTGTGTGTGTGTGTGTGTGTGTGTGTGTGTGTGTGTGTGTGTGTGTGTGTGTGTGTGTGTGTGTGTGCGTGAGTGCGTGCGTGCGTGTGTGCGTGCGTGCGTGTGTGTGTGAGAAAAATGCAGAGCATGAAAAGGATGAGTGTGACAGGGTGGGCGAAGGAGGACGAGAACAGATAAAGGTTGCTATTCATCCACCGTGACATTTCTGCTCCGCCTCGTAACTACAGGTGACGAGGTCCAACAAACATAGTGAAACACAGAGGACTTCAGCACACCGCCGCACCGTAAAATGGACCGTTACAGGTCCAACAAACATACTGAAACACAGAGGACTTCAGCACACCGCCGCACCGTGAAATGGACCGTCACAGGTCCAACAAACATACTGAAACACAGAGGACTTCAGCACACCGCCGCACCGTAAAATGGACCGTTACAGGTCCAACAAACATACTGAAACACAGAGGACTGCAGCACACCGCCGCGCCGTAAAATGGACCGTTACAGGTCCAACAAACATACTGAAACACAGAGGACTTCAGCACACCGCCGCACCGTAAAATGGACCGTTACAGGTCCAACAAACATACTGAAACACAGAGGACTTCAGCACACCGCCGCACCGTAAAATGGACCGTTACAGGTCCAACAAACATACTGAAACACAGAGGACTTCAGCACACCGCCGCACCGTGAAATGGACCGTCACAGGTCCAACAAACATACTGAAACACAGAGGACTTCAGCACACCGCCGCACCGTAAAATGGACCGTTACAGGTCCAACAAACATACTGAAACACAGAGGACTGCAGCACACCGCCGCGCCGTAAAATGGACCGTTACAGGTCCAACAAACATACTGAAACACAGAGGACTTCAGCACACCGCCGCACCGTAAAATGGACCGTTACAGGTCCAACAAACATACTGAAACACAGAGGACTTCAGCACACCGCCGCACCGTAAAATGGACCGTTACAGGTCCAACAAACATACTGAAACACAGAGGACTTCAGCACACCGCCGCACCGTGAAATGGACTGTTACAGGTCCAACAAACATACTGAAACACAGAGGACTTCAGCACACCGCCGCACCGTAAAATGGACCGTTACAGGTCCAACTTAACATTTTCTAATAACATCACTTCATTCTGTAATTAAGTAACTTTTAGCCATTGATGCTCCAGAGCATTTTCATTTTTAGTTGGTTTATTTCTATCCCAGCGTCAGTGTGATAAAACATTACGGAGGTGCTTGAACACTTTGCTGAAGCCAACCATCTGAGTGTGTTGTCATCTCCATATACCACAACAGTAAAATACGCTATAAGCATGGATAATCTGCTGTTTCTGCTCCTTTCTTGAGTCAAGCCTGCCTGCTATCTTTAAAACACAATTCTTCCGCTCAGCAACACCCCAGTGTGCTATTTTATCTCCTTCTATACTCGAAACAAACAAACCTGTCAGGGAGGGGGAAAAAACGACATAAATATTTATCACTTAATAAAAGACAAAAAAACAAAAGAAACACAGGGAGGAAGTGGAACAAAAGAAACCGATGGCCGTCCTGGTGCAGCGCCAGCAATGCATGCTGGGTAATTATGAACACAAAGGGAAAAATCTTGGACTCAATTCTGCACAATTGTCGCAAAAAAATAATAGAATGAGTGCACAGCGCTGGCAAAACAAATGCCCCCCACTAAAGAGAGAAGGAATAGAAAGAAAGAAAGAAAGAAAGAAAGAAAGAAAGAAAGAAAGAAAGAAAGAAAGAAAGAAAGAAAGAAAAAGAGAAAGTGTGGAGCTGACTTTATGAGTTGGGTCTGGTTGGACATATGTGCAATGCTTTGTGCATTTGGCAGATTAGCCCCTCTCTTGCCCAGCAAGCAGCAAGCAATCCAAACAAAAGATGTGTGTGAATAGAGCTAAATGACCAGCTGCTCAGTCAGTCAACTAGCAGCCAACTCCAAATATTAAAGCCCCAGTTAGAAAACACTGGTAACACCCTCTCTGTTTGACTGTTTACTTCTCCTTCACTCTTCCTCGCTCGCATCTTTGCTCTCCTCTCTCTCTCTCTCTCTCTCTCTCTCTCTGTCAGTATAATATTTCATTAAGAAACATCAAAACGTCAACAACATGCCTTCTCTTATGCTTCTTCCAAACAAGCTATTACAGTAAACAAACAGTTACTGTAAATTTCCCAGAAGATCTTGTTAAATACAGAAACGTCTGCTCACGCGTCTGCACTCTGCTTACGCTCGCACACACACACACTCGCTCACACACACACACACTCGCTCGCTCGCACACACACACGCACACACACACCCTTCAAGCCTATATGGTGTCACACTCAGCATTTGTGTTTGCGTGTGTGTTATTGTGTGTGCATGTGTGTGTGTGTGTAATCTGAGATTGCCTTTGTAGTGGTTTAAGCACCGGTAGGGGCCAGCCCCTTCCCATAAGGCCGTGGGTGGCAGTATGGAAAAACACATCATGCTTATACGCGTGCATGTGAATGCATGCATGTTTTCTATGCGACTCTGTCATTACCAATGATTAAGCTTTACAGGTTTATAATGGCTGGTGGTAACCATGCCACTTAACTGTGTGCAGATGCTGGCAGACAAAGCTACTGAGTGTATACAAATGGTAAACAATGCTTACGACTGGTAACGGTTTAGACAGACATGGCTAAAGGGGAAAATGTGCCACACACACACACACACACGTACCTCCATGCAGACAGGCAAGCAACAAAACATATGCGTAATTCATACCGAGCACATTTGCACAGTATATTTTTTATTTGACTTCCACCGTTCAGGTGTGTGTGTGTGTGTGTGTGCGTGCGTGCGTGCGCGTGCGTGTGTGTGTGTGCCTAAGAGTGTCAGTCTGATAGTGTATTCCGCACAGAGCGCCATAAGCCCTGCCATCTATCTAAACACACTGATGGTGTTTTAACCTGTCGATAACGGTGGGGGCAATGTCCGCGACGCCTCGCTTGTGCCGTTGGTGTGTGTGTGTGTGTGCGTGCGCGCGGTGCACGCGCCTGTCCGTTGTCCCCATCGATTGTCCAGCGGTTGTCGTTTGCATTCAGGATGGTGAATTAGAGAGAAAGACTATTGATCTGGCCCTGGCCTCTCATCTTAGTCATCTCTCTATCATCCAGGTACGCTTGTTTTCTTTGTCAGCTGCTCTCTCCGCCGTGAAGCGCAGTGTAATTTTTATGCGCGGTGGGTCTCAAGAATGTTTTGTTCTTGATGATACAAAAAAACAAGCCACGTATTGGGTGATATACCTGTATATGCACCTATACCTCACAGAATCATGATGTGACTGAGTCCCCCTTGGTTTCTCCACGTTTGTGCACTAGGTGACCGTGAAACTTGACAGAAAAAAAACAATCGCCAGTGCCATCTTTTCCGCACCAAAGTAATTATGCCATGGCAATATATTTGCTGTCAATGTCTTTCTATCTCTGTAAACATGACTGCCGGTGTGCGCATAAGGCAAATAAGGCCAGCAGTCTTGTCTTGTGGTGGTCTTTCCCCCCAATTAGCCTAAATGTGACCCAAAGAGTTATGATGATGCAATTTTGAGCATGTATGGATTTGCATTCATGGTCTTTCATTGAAATGAGTAACACATACCGTCACCCGACACACTAGTAGCCATACGTACTGTCTGTAATTGTGACATTTTGCAGACAGATAGCCAATAAGGTGAAGTTAAATGGTTTGTGAGAGTTAAAGTGAGTTAAATGTTGAATAGAGGAAAGAAGCGCCGCCGTGGTCCTTTGTTGTGAACTGAATACAGGTGCTCGTTGGCGAGGGTTCAAACATTGAAAAGATAAAAAAGGGGGTCCAAAGGCACTCTATTCAGGTCGAGTGAAAAAAGCCTTTATTTGTATGGCATGGCAAAGATCATTAAAAATGGACCGACGCGTTTCGGCTACAAGCCTTCGTCTGAGTCCCGTGAACGCTGAGAATTTTATTGCGTGTATATTATAAAAATCTAATCTAAGAAGAAATAGCCTTTCTACTTGGTACACTGCACGTACTGTATAAGCCAGTGTATGTGCAGTATCATTGCTTTAACCCATTTTGGGCGGGAACCCCTTTTGGTGTTAGCATTGTTATGCTTTAGCTATTGAAAAATAGCAGACCTATACAAGCTCGTAGCGCGCCACTCGGTGGCGCGCTACGAGCTTGTAGGTCTGCTATTTTTGAAAAATCGAACGGCTGAGATAGAAACATAGCTTTTTCAGAAAACTGTCGGGATGTAGAAGACATTTTTAGAATCTGATCTCAGGTCAAAAGGTTAAAGGAAAACAACAACAACAACAACAACAACAACTGGAAATCTGGAAAACCACAAACTCTGTCCAGGTTCCCCCGTCCGTGCTCTATTGGTGTACCCCTAACCCTATACAGTATGTTTGGGTTGGTGTACCCCTAACCCTATACAGTATGTTTGGGTTGGTGTACCCCTAACCCTATACAGTATGTTTGGGTTGGTGTACCCCTAACCCTATACAGTATGTTTGGGTTGGTGTACCCCTAACCCTATACAGTATGTTTGGGTTGGTGTACCCCTAACCCTATACAGTATGTTTGGGTTGCCACACGCAGACATCTCCCTGGTGACCACTCTGTTGTTGTTTGTGCTGTAGTTGAAATGCAAAGCATTATGACTCATCTTGGTTGTTTTTTCCCCCCCTTCATGGTTTCTCAGAGGAGCTGACATAACATCCTGGATTTTAATCACTTTAGTTTGGCCCTCCGTATTCAGACATAAACACAGCTGCTGACGGAGGACTCACTGTGGCTTACCAGTGGCTAAAGATAACCCGTGTCTACTGATAGCAGGCGATGGACGCGTTGGATTGCCATGATTAATGATTGAGTGTGTGTGTGTGTGTGTGTGTGTGTGTGTGTGTGTGTGTGTGTGTGTGTGTGTGTGTGTGTGTGTGTGTGTGTGTGTGTGTGTGCGCGTGCGTGCGTGCGTGCGTGAGTGTGTGCGTGCATGCGTGTGTGAGATAGAGAGAGAGATACATACCCAACCCATTGGTGTAAAGTAACTAAGTACACTCAAGTGCTGTACTTATATATGTTTACTTTACTGGAGTAATTCCAATTTCAGTACTTTTACCTCTACTCCACTGCATCTCAGCGGCAAAATATTGTACTTTTTACTCCACTACAAATATTTGCAAACAGTTACTACTAGTTACTTTGTAGATTATTATTATTATTATTATTATTATTACAACACATACATTAACAACTTCAGCCCTATATATTTTTGGCTATTTGAAAATAGCAGATCTACAAGCTCACAACATGTGTGAATAGATCGGCTATTTTCAAAGGACTTTTATACATGTTTTACATTTGAAAACGTATGAAATGGGACATTCGGGATAAGGAGTATGTTTACCTTTGGTAATTTAACCCATTCAGGACGGGAACCCCTTTTGGTGTTTTAAGCATTATGTTATACTTTAGCTATTGAAAAATAGCAGATCTACAAGCTCTCGTGCCGTGCTACGAGCTTGTAGATCTGCTATTTTAGAAAAATCATGAAAATGTGGCACAAATCTTTGAATATATATTCTTTCAGAGCAAATTTTTACTTCTTTGGGGGGTCCTTGAAACAACATATTTTGAGATGGGGGTCCGTGGCCAAATACAGATAATTCTTGGGGTCCTTGACATGAAAAGGTTGAGCACCACTGACAGGTTTTTCAGAAAACTTTTTTTGTCCTAAATGTATATTTTGAGACCAATACTTTTGTACTTTTAAGTTCCTTGCAGACTTCACTGACCGCATTTTTCGGAAATCCGGCGGAAAAACACTGCAAACATCCGAAAAACACAGCAGTGTGCATGGACCTTTACTCTGGTCAAACCTGAATACAGGACCTTTACTCTGGTCAAATCTGACTACAGGACCTTTACTCTGGTCAAATCTGAATACAGGACCTTTACTCTGGTCAAACCTGAATACAGGACCTTTACTCTGGTCAAATCTGACTACAGGACCTTTACTCTGGTCAAATCTGAACACAGGACCTTTACTCTGGTCAAATCTGACTACAGGACCTTTACTCTGGTCAAATCTGACTACAGGACCTTTACTCTGGTCAAATCTGACTACAGGACCTTTACTCTGGTCAAATCTGAACACAGGACCTTTACTCTGGTCAAATCTGAACACAGGACCTTTACTCTGGTCAAATCTGACTACAGGACCTTTACTCTGGTCAAATCTGACTACAGGACCTTTACTCTGGTCAAATCTGAATACAGGACCTTTACTCTGGTCAAATCTGACTACAGGACCTTTACTCTGGTCAAATCTGAATACGGGACCTTTACTCTGGTCAAACCTGAATACAGGACCTTTACTCTGGTCAAACCTGAATACAGGACCTTTACTCTGGTCAAATCTAAATACAGGACCTTTACTCTGGTCAAATCTGAATACAGGACCTTTACTCTGGTCAAATCTGACTACAGGACCTTTACTCTGGTCAAATCTGAATACAGGACCTTTACTCTGGTCAAATCTGACTACAGGACCTTTACTCTGGTCAAATCTGAATACAGGACCTTTACTCTGGTCAAATCTGACTACAGGACCTTTACTCTGGTCAAATCTGACTACAGGACCTTTACTCTGGTCAAATCTGAATACAGGTCCTTTACTCTGGTCAAATCTGAATACAGGACCTTTACTCTGGTCAAATCTGAATACAGGACCTTTACTCTGGTCAAATCTGAATACAGGACCTTTACTCTGGTCAAATCTGACTACAGGACCTTTACTCTGGTTAAATCTGAATACAGGACCTTTACTCTGGTCAAATCTGAATACAGGACCTTTACTCTGGTCAAATCTGACTACAGGACCTTTACTCTGGTCAAATCTGAATACAGGACCTTTACTCTGGTCAAATCTGAATACAGGACCTTTACTCTGGTCAAATCTGACTACAGGACCTTTACTCTGGTCAAATCTGACTACAGGACCTTTACTCTGGTCAAATCTGAATAAAGGACCTTTACTCTGGTCAAATCTGACTACAGGACCTTTACTCTGGTCAAATCTGAATACAGGACCTTTACTCTGGTCAAATCTGAATACAGGACCTTTACTCTGGTCAAATCTGAATACAGGACCTTTACTCTGGTCAAATCTGACTACAGGACCTTTACTCTGATCAAATCTGAATACAGGACCTTTACTCTGGTCAAATCTGAATACAGGACCTTTACTCTGGTCAAATCTGAATACAGGACCTTTACTCTGATCAAATCTGACTACAGGACCTTTACTCTGGTCAAATCTGAATACAGGACCTTTACTCTGGTCAAATCTGAATACAGGACCTTTACTCTGGTCAAATCTGAATACAGGACCTTTACTCTGGTCAAATCTGAATAAAGGACCTTTACTCTGGTCAAATCTGACTACAGGACCTTTACTCTGGTCAAATCTGACTACAGGACCTTTACTCTGGTCAAATCTGACTACAGGACCTTTACTCTGGTCAAATCTGACTACAGGACCTTTACTCTGGTCAAATCTGACTACAGGACCTTTACTCTGGTCAAATCTGAATACAGGACCTTTACTCTGGTCAAATCTGACTACAGGACCTTTACTCTGGTCAAACCTGAATACAGGACCTTTACTCTGGTCAAATCTGAATACAGGACCTTTACTCTGGTCAAACCTGAATACAGGACCTTTACTCTGGTCAAATCTGAATACAGGACCTTTACTCTGGTCAAATCTGACTACAGGACCTTTACTCTGGTCAAATCTGACTACAGGACCTTTACTCTGGTCAAATCTGAATACAGGACCTTTACTCTGGTCAAATCTGACTACAGGACCTTTACTCTGGTCAAATCTGAATACAGGACCTTTACTCTGGTCAAATCTGACTACAGGACCTTTACTCTGGTCAAATCTGACTACAGGACCTTTACTCTGGTCAGATCTGACTACAGGACCTTTACTCTGGTCAAATCTGACTACAGGACCTTTACTCTGGTCAAATCTGAATACAGGACCTTTACTCTGGTCAAATCTGAATACAGGACCTTTACTCTGGTCAAATCTGAATACAGGACCTTTACTCTGGTCAAATCTGAATACAGGACCTTTACTCTGGTCAGATCTGACTACAGGACCTTTACTCTGGTCAAATCTGACTACAGGACCTTTACTCTGGTCAAATCTGACTACAGGACCTTTACTCTGGTCAAATCTGAATACAGGACCTTTACTCTGGTCAAATCTGAATACAGGACCTTTACTCTGGTCAAATCTGACTACAGGACCTTTACTCTGGTCAGATCTGACTACAGGACCTTTACTCTGGTCAAATCTGACTACAGGACCTTTACTCTGGTCAAATCTGACTACAGGACCTTTACTCTGGTCAAATCTGAATACAGGACCTTTACTCTGGTCAAATCTGAATACAGGACCTTTACTCTGGTCAAATCTGAATACAGGACCTTTACTCGGGTCAAATCTGAATACAGGACCTTTACTCTGGTCAAATCTGAATACAGGACCTTTACTCTGGTCAAATCTGACTACAGGACCTTTACTCTGGTCAGATCTGAATACAGGACCTTTACTCTGGTCAAATCTGAATACAGGACCTTTACTCGTATAGCAGTGCATTTCTACATTGTGGTTTGATACTTTTACTTAAGTAAAACAATGTGAGTAGTTCATCCATCACTGTTAACATACCCAGTCCAGGGTTGTGATCACCGTTCTCCCCATTTGGTACACCATGATGCTGGTTGCCGTGGTAACCACCCATCACCTCCAGCTTGATCTTCTTGGCCAGTGCAGAAAGCCCTGCGTGTGTGTGTGGTGTGTGTGTGTGTGTGTGTGTGTGTGTGTGTGTGTGTGTGTGTGTGTGTGTGTGTGTGTGTGTGTGTGTGTGTGTGTGTGTGTGTGTGTGTGTGTGTGTGAAGGAGAGAGAGATGGGGGTATATATAGAGAGAGAGAGAGAGAGAGAGAGAGAGGAAGATGGACACCCAGAGGAAGAGACAGCAATTAATAATAGCAATAAAGCAAGGAAATAAACAACAAAAAGGGGGAAAAATAGAAAGAATGAATGAAAGAGAGAAATAACAAAAGCACAAAACAAAGGAATAGAAGAGAAAGAATGACAGACGGAAAGACATAGAAACAGAAGGAAGAAAAGAAGAGGCCAAGACGCACAGACAGAAAGAGAAGAAAAAGAAAAGAAACCAATCAATAATTTGCAGATCGATGGCCCCGGCGGAGGATTAGAGCACAGTGGTTGTCATGGGAAGACAGAGGCCGGCCATTCATCCTGCCTGCACCGCTGCACTGTGGCCATTTAGGCTGCCAGGGAGTCAGCGGTGATAGGAACAAGCAGGGACATTCATCTCTCCCACACACACACACACACACACACACACACACTGGAGGAGGCGCGACACATCACGTCTCACAGCAGAGCACGCCACCACACATGCCCATGGACTAACACCCAGGAACCCCCCCCCCCATTTCAGGAGTGATGGTTTGGTTCTGTGGTGTGGTTCCTTAATAGGTCCATATCGTATTGCTTGTTTAGTCCATTAACAACTTTACTTTACTGCCAACACTGTTTTTTTCCCGTTCATTTTATAGAGACAGGAAAGGAAGATGAGAGAGATGACATGCAGCATAGTGCCTTGGGTTAGATTCACTCCGGGTGAGAGAGATGACAAGCAGCATAGTGCCTTGGGTTAGATTCACTCTGGGTAAGAGAGATGACATGCAGCATAGTGCCTTGGGTTAGATTCACTCCGGGTGAGAGAGATGACATGCAGCATAGTGCCTTGGGTTAGATTCACTCTGGGTAAGAGAGATGACAAGCAGCATAGTGCCTTGGGTTAGATTCACTCCGGGTAACAGAGATGACATGCAGCATAGTGCCTTGGGTTAGATTCACTCTGGGTGAGAGAGATGACATGCAGCATAGTGCCTTGGGTTAGATTCACTCTGGGTGAGAGAGATGACATGCAGCATAGTGCCTTGGGTTAGATTCACTCCGGGTAACAGAGATGACAAGCAGCATAGTGCCTTGGGTTAGATTCACTCTGGGTGAGAGAGATGACATGCAGCATAGTGCCTTGGGTTAGATTCACTCCGGGTAACAGAGATGGCATGCAGCATAGTGCCTTGGGTTAGATTCACTCTGGGTGAGAGAGATGACAAGCAGCATAGTGCCTTGGGTTAGATTCACTCCAGATGAGAGAGATGACAAGCAGCATAGTGCCTTGGGTTAGATTCACTCTGGGTAAGAGAGATGACATGCAGCATAGTGCCTTGGGTTAGATTCACTCTGGGTAAGAGAGATGACAAGCAGCATAGTGCCTTGGGTTAGATTCACTCTGGGTGAGAGAGATGACATGCAGCATAGTGCCTTGGGTTAGATTCACTCTGGGTAAGAGAGATGACAAGCAGCATAGTGCCTTGGGTTAGATTCACTCTGGGTAAGAGAGATGACAAGCAGCATAGTGCCTTGGGTTAGATTCACTCTGGGTAAGAGAGATGACAAGCAGCATAGTGCCTTGGGTTAGATTCACTCTGGGTGAGAGAGATGACAAGCAGCATAGTGCCTTGGGTTAGATTCACTCCGGGTGAGAGAGATGACAAGCAGCATAGTGCCTTGGGTTAGATTCACTCCGGGTGAGAGAGATGACAAGCAGCATAGTGCCTTGGGTTAGATTCACTCTGGGTAAGAGAGATGACAAGCAGCATAGTGCCTTGGGTTAGATTCACTCTGGGTAAGAGAGATGACAAGCAGCATAGTGCCTTGGGTTAGATTCACTCTGGGTGAGAGAGATGACATGCAGCATAGTGCCTTGGGTTAGATTCACTCTGGGTGAGAGAGATGACATGCAGCATAGTGCCTTGGGTTAGATTCACTCTGGGTGAGAGAGATGACATGCAGCATAGTGCCTTGGGTTAGATTCACTCCGGGGGAGAGAGATGACATGCAGCATAGTGCCTTGGGTTAGATTCACTCCGGGTGAGAGAGATGACAAGCAGCATAGTGCCTTGGGTTAGATTCACTCCGGGTAACAGAGATGACATGCAGCATAGTGCCTTGGGTTAGATTCACTCTGGGTGAGAGAGATGACATGCAGCATAGTGCCTTGGGTTAGATTCACTCTGGGTGAGAGAGATGACATGCAGCATAGTGCCTTGGGTTAGATTCACTCCGGGTAACAGAGATGACAAGCAGCATAGTGCCTTGGGTTAGATTCACTCTGGGTGAGAGAGATGACATGCAGCATAGTGCCTTGGGTTAGATTCACTCCGGGTAACAGAGATGACATGCAGCATAGTGCCTTGGGTTAGATTCACTCTGGGTGAGAGAGATGACAAGCAGCATAGTGCCTTGGGTTAGATTCACTCCAGATGAGAGAGATGACAAGCAGCATAGTGCCTTGGGTTAGATTCACTCTGGGTAAGAGAGATGACATGCAGCATAGTGCCTTGGGTTAGATTCACTCTGGGTAAGAGAGATGACAAGCAGCATAGTGCCTTGGGTTAGATTCACTCTGGGTGAGAGAGATGACAAGCAGCATAGTGCCTTGGGTTAGATTCACTCCGGGTGAGAGAGATGACAAGCAGCATAGTGCCTTGGGTTAGATTCACTCCGGGTGAGAGAGATGACATGCAGCATAGTGCCTTGGGTTAGATTCACTCTGGGTGAGAGAGATGACATGCAGCATAGTGCCTTGGGTTAGATTCACTCCGGGTAACAGAGATGACATGCAGCATAGTGCCTTGGGTTAGATTCACTCTGGGTAAGAGAGATGACAAGCAGCATAGTGCCTTGGGTTAGATTCACTCTGGGTAAGAGAGATGACAAGCAGCATAGTGCCTTGGGTTAGATTCACTCTGGGTGAGAGAGATGACATGCAGCATAGTGCCTTGGGTTAGATTCACTCTGGGTGAGAGAGATGACATGCAGCATAGTGCCTTGGGTTAGATTCACTCTGGGTGAGAGAGATGACATGCAGCATAGTGCCTTGGGTTAGATTCACTCCGGGGGAGAGAGATGACATGCAGCATAGTGCCTTGGGTTAGATTCACTCCGGGTGAGAGAGATGACAAGCAGCATAGTGCCTTGGGTTAGATTCACTCCGGGTAACAGAGATGACATGCAGCATAGTGCCTTGGGTTAGATTCACTCTGGGTGAGAGAGATGACATGCAGCATAGTGCCTTGGGTTAGATTCACTCTGGGTGAGAGAGATGACATGCAGCATAGTGCCTTGGGTTAGATTCACTCCGGGTAACAGAGATGACAAGCAGCATAGTGCCTTGGGTTAGATTCACTCTGGGTGAGAGAGATGACATGCAGCATAGTGCCTTGGGTTAGATTCACTCCGGGTAACAGAGATGACATGCAGCATAGTGCCTTGGGTTAGATTCACTCTGGGTGAGAGAGATGACAAGCAGCATAGTGCCTTGGGTTAGATTCACTCCAGATGAGAGAGATGACAAGCAGCATAGTGCCTTGGGTTAGATTCACTCTGGGTAAGAGAGATGACATGCAGCATAGTGCCTTGGGTTAGATTCACTCTGGGTAAGAGAGATGACAAGCAGCATAGTGCCTTGGGTTAGATTCACTCTGGGTGAGAGAGATGACATGCAGCATAGTGCCTTGGGTTAGATTCACTCTGGGTAAGAGAGATGACAAGCAGCATAGTGCCTTGGGTTAGATTCACTCTGGGTAAGAGAGATGACAAGCAGCATAGTGCCTTGGGTTAGATTCACTCTGGGTAAGAGAGATGACAAGCAGCATAGTGCCTTGGGTTAGATTCACTCTGGGTGAGAGAGATGACAAGCAGCATAGTGCCTTGGGTTAGATTCACTCCGGGTGAGAGAGATGACAAGCAGCATAGTGCCTTGGGTTAGATTCACTCCGGGTGAGAGAGATGACAAGCAGCATAGTGCCTTGGGTTAGATTCACTCCGGGTGAGAGAGATGACATGAAGCATAGTGCCTTGGGTTAGATTCACTCCGGGTGAGAGAGATGACATGAAGCATAGTGCCTTGGGTTAGATTCACTCTGGGTAAGAGAGATGACATGCAGCATAGTGCCTTGGGTTAGATTCACTCTGGGTGAGAGAGATGACAAGCAGCATAGTGCCTTGGGTTAGATTCACTCTGGGTAAGAGAGATGACATGCAGCATAGTGCCTTGGGTTAGATTCACTCCGGGTGAGAGAGATGACATGCAGCTTAGTGCCTTGGGTTAGATTCACTCTGGGTGAGAGAGATGACAAGCAGCATAGTGCCTTGGGTTAGATTCACTCTGGGTCAGAGAGATGACAAGCAGCATAGTGCCTTGGGTTAGATTCACTCTGGGTCAGAGAGATGACAAGCAGCATAGTGCCTTGGGTTAGATTCACTCCGGGTGAGAGAGATGACATGCAGCATAGTGCCTTGGGTTAGATTCACTCTGGGTCAGAGAGATGACAAGCAGCATAGTGCCTTGGGTTAGATTCACTCCGGGTGAGAGAGATGACATGCAGCATAGTGCCTTGGGTTAGATTCACTCCGGGTGAGAGAGATGACATGCAGCATAGTGCCTTGGGTTAGATTCACTCCGGGTGAGAGAGATGACAAGCAGCATAGTGCCTTGGGTTAGATTCACTCCGGGTGAGAGAGATGACAAGCAGCATAGTGCCTTGGGTTAGATTCACTCCGGGGGAGAGAGATGACATACGACATAGTGCCTTGGGTTAGATTCACTCCGGGCCAGCTGCAGGGAGGACTATAGAGCGTCGCAGTCCCGCCCCCTTTCATGACGACGCCAGGTCCAGGAAATAGTTCCCATTCCCAATGCATTTTTCCCATAGACATTTCAAAAAGTATTTATTTCAAGACCTTATAAGCGCCGTACAAAGCCAACTCGAGTTGTGACAAATCATGACAACAAACACAATGTTTTGGACCAAACAAATAATTGCAAAGAAGAAAAAGAAAAAAAAAAGTGTTGTAACATGCCGTTTTCTTCTTCTTTCTAATTATTTGTTTGGCCCGGAAAATTGTGTTTGTTGTCATGATTTGTCACAACTCGAGTTGGCTTTGTACGAGGCTTAAAAGGTCTTTAAATAAATACTTTTTGAAATGTCTATGAGGAAAATGAACGGGGAATCATTTCCTGGGCCCTGGTAGGGGGCGGGACTGTGACGCTCATTAGTCTTATTTATGTGCTATTCCAGGTGAGCCAAAAGAAATTTGTTTTGTGTTTTTTTCCCTTGTGTGTTTTTCCTGCCTTCCAGGAAGCCATTAATGAATTGAATACACAGTAGAGTAGCACGATGGAAACAAACCACTAGGGCTTTTTGTGTTGTCCTTTTAACAATAATACTGTACAATATGCAAACTGTTAATAGTTAGTATTCAATCAATCAATCAGTCAGTCAATCAAGCAAGCAATTTGTTTGCAACTTACAGGGACTTGAAAGGTTTTCAAAGAGATATACCTGCCAGACGAGTAGTATACGCGTATAGCAAGGCTGAAAGGCTTGCATTTACATTCCAATGGGTGATTGAGGGTCGCGCTCTACCGCGACGGCCAATCAGCTGTCCATTAATAGTTCTCATGTCTTGTTTTTGTCCTCTTTTTTTCTCATTGTATGGATTTTGGCCAGGCCAGAAATGGATTTGGACAGGCGGACGGACGCCTGCCCTCGCCTTATTGTAAGCCTCTGAGTAAGGTAAGTAAGCCTTGCCGACAATGCCGAGCCATGAGGCCCATAGGACAGGAGCCTATCTCCTGCTCCTGTAGCGTGTGGCAGCTTGATGTACAAGTACGAGCCCTGGACATGATGTACAAGTACGACCCCTGGACATGATGTAC
The DNA here is from genome assembly GCF_964188405.1 of Protomyctophum parallelum. NCBI lineage: Eukaryota > Metazoa > Chordata > Actinopteri > Myctophiformes > Myctophidae > Protomyctophum > Protomyctophum parallelum. The sequence goes on along the minus strand of NC_139704.1, from coordinate 41,186,942 downwards.
AAGTACGACCCCTGGACATGATGTACAAGTACAACCCCTGGACATGATGTACAAGTACAACCCCTGGACATGATGTACAAGTACACCGGCCTGGACATGACACTAGTATGTTGCAGGGACTTACCCCAATCCAACCCTTTAAGACTTCTTCATGGCAAAATGAAATAATAGCTTGATGCGCAAAGAAAGTTGGTTTATTTTGCATTAACATAACTCATTAAAACCAGGAAAGCATCCGTGTCATTTTTAGGAGAGCAGATTTACAAGGTCATATCTTTCCCCCGCTCTGCGATCTTGTACATCTGCTATTTCTGGAAACATTTTAGAAAAATCTTTAAAGTGTGAGAACTACTGATTTAGTCGGCCTCAGGTCACCGACTAGAAGGTCAGGGTTTGTTTCCAGCCGGGGACGCAGTGGGCGTGTTCTCTCTTCCGCGTCATCAGTGCCTATACCCTAGGTCTAGGACCTAGCTGGTTCTCCCCATGTCCCTAGGGTCCCACTGATCGCTATACTGCCTCCCCCTGGTCAGCCGGTGCGTTTATGTTTTATTTTATTTTATTTCCCCATTAGTCACTGCCTCAGCAGAGACTATTCTTCCTGGGGTCAAATTACAATTAAAAAAACGTTTACAATACATTAAAATAAATAAAAAATGTAGCAACACAAAAAATAGCAAAACATTTTTAGCAAAAATTTAAATAACAATTAAAGAGCAAATAGACTACAGTATGCACATTCATGTACATACCAAGGACAAAAACAATCTTCTATTGTCTTATCTTCTATCTTAAATTGCGAAAGTTATGCATTAAAATATACCTTAAAGTACATACAAAATCAATAGAATATATACCATGATAACCAGAAACACACAAAAAATTATTTAAACAAAAAGAAAATAAATAAAGTATTTAATAATCTAACACAATCTCTATCCTCAACACATCTCTTCTCAGTCTTTTCTTAAAACCAACTTTGCTGGTGATTAATGTTAAATGTTGTGGAAGTCTATTCCAGTAAGTGATTGCACTATACATAACAGTTTTTTTCAAAGCATCAGTTTTGGGTTTAAGCTGGGTGAAAGCACCTCTCATAGCTTGCCTGGTGCCGTAGTTGTGACTATCACTGCAAGCAACAGCTGAGATGACAGATAGGCAGGTTTATGTGATGTATAGATGTTTTTAAAAAACAGAATCAAACTACAAGCTAGTCTCTCATCTACCCTCATCCATGACAATTCATTATGCATTATTTCAATGCCGGTCCTAAATGAGCAATGTAGAGCTAGTCTCGCAGCTCTATTTTGGGTCAGCTGGATTTTATTTAGTTCTTGTTTTGATGCATTCGACCAGATTGCTGGGCAATAGTCAAGATGTGACAAGATAAGTGATTGTATAACTTGCTTCGTGGTTGAGTTAGTTAAATGGAGGGGAAAGGAACTGGTTGGAATAACGTGTTCCTTCTATGTGCTAAGTCCTACCGAGGAAACTCCCCCCTTAAACTCCTCATGCATTGAAGGAAGCATGAGTTCGGTGCTCTCCCAGGTTGGCAGAGGGAGAGTAGTGCCCAGGATTAGAGTTTAGGCAATTGGCACCGGGTGAAGAAATTAATTACAAAATCGTGGGATAAAATAAATTAAAAATAAACACGTGTTTTGATGTGTTTCTAACAGTGGACTTTTTACCTTGTCAGACAGTAAAGTCTGAAACTCTGGATGGGATCGGTGTCATGATTAATATTATTCTGTGTACTGTTCTGTAGCTGTCCTGCTGAGTGCTGCAGCATTACTGCACCCTGAGCCACCTACGTTAAGAAGACATACCTGGTACCAGTACAGACTGTGAATGATCATGCAGTGAAACCAAGGACCTGCATACAAACATGATGCAATAAAACTCAACTCTAAGCCTTGTGTTCGCGTACTAGACTCGGAAAAGAAAATCGACGAGGAAACAAGAAAATATAATTTTCTGACATTCTGACATTCTTGACTTTGAAAATATAACAATGTGTGTTTTAAGGTGAGTGGTCTGTCACTCTCTGTCCGACAGTTGATCTGTCTCTCTGTCTGAAAGAAGAACATTGCAACCAATACAAATCACTCCTTCTCTTGTCATCCCTCTCCCTATGGTCTCCTCTCCTCTCCTGCAATCCTCTCTCCTTGCACTACCTTTTCAAATGTCAGCATCACAGTGGGACATCAGTCACTGTGTGCGCGTGCGCGTGCGCGTGCGCGTGCGCGTGCGCGAGCGCGTGCATGCAATTGCATATGTTCGTGTATTTGTGCAGACGCGCGTAAGAGAGAGACCCGAGACCAAGATCACATCAAACATTTTCTGCCTCCTACACTCTAATGTCCTCTCCCACTCAGTCTCTGTCCCTCTCCCTCTTTCTCAGTCTCTCTCCTTCTCTGTCTCTCTCTCATGTGAGTCTGTTCTAATCAGTAGCGTTGACATTGCTGCCATGCCCTCTCCTTTGGTGCAAAAGGACTCTTTTCCCTGAGAGAGAGGCTCTTGAACACACACACACACGCACGCACGCACGCACGCACGCACACGCACACACGCACGCACGCACGCACGCACGCACGCACGCACGCATGCACGCACGCACGCACGCACGCACGCACGCACGCACACCTTTGAACAGTGAGAGGAAGCAAAGACTAATAGAAAATGGCTTCTTTTGAGGCAGGGAATGAAAAGATCAGGTTGCACTGAAGAGCACAAAGCCAAGGGCAACTTTGAGAGCTGAGAAGTACACACAATTACCTCTCTCTGTCCCTCTCCCTCTCTCTTTCTCTCTCCCTCACACACACACACACACACACACACACACACACACACACACACACACACACACACACACACACACACACACACACACACACACACACACACACACACAGTGAGATGACGGTGTCTAACAAATACAGATACTACACAACACAGTATCCAAATAGGAGACAGTTGACAGAGGCAGCTGTTACAAAGTCAGAAGACAAACCAGACACCTCCGACAAAACTCACGGATTGGTGCAGTGAACTCCTGATACGTATGAGTCTACGAGACAAAGCAATATGCAAACTTGTTCTAGAATAAAACAAAACCAGTAAGACGCCTGAGGGCTCCCTTTAGAGACCGTGTGCACTGGCCTTATATGGAGCGGGTTTGATGAGGTCAGATCAACATATGGAATGTCAGAACAGGCCAGCTCCGTATATGGAGATCTAAGTGGCAGCGGGGGCAGTGTCTTGAGTGTACAGGGTTTGATGAGGGCCCAGGAGGGCCGGGAGTCCGGGACTTAATTTTCGGGCCTGTTGAGAACTCTAGTTTTCGCCGGCTGCCGGGCAAAAAGGATGGATGGGGAAGGATCAACATATTGATCCCTGATTCAGTATCATCCCTGATGATGTCATAGTGATGTCACGAGACCTGGGCACAATATATGGGGGCTTTCCCAATGTATGGGGATTTTGAGTGATACACTGACGGACAAAAAATGCTTCCATGATTCCATAGTTAACTGTTTCCTCCGGTCGCAATAAATATTAAAGTACATCCTATCCTTTATTTTCTGCTTGTTTCTTGAAAGTTACAATAAATAAAATGAGGCCTAAGGATCGTGAAAGTATACAGAGGCAGACTTTGTGAACTTTTAATTTGCGCAAAATGAGAGCAGAACATTAAATGTACAAGTTATGAGAGTTGGTTCTCTTTTCCCCCACATGTCAGCGATGTGTATGCTAATGAGAGACATCAACACACAGCTTGCATCTCATAACTCCTCCTCCTGAAATTGCCCATGTGATGTATGGAATTACAGTAAAGTGTGTCTACAACAGAGTGGAATTAATTCATTGCTACACGCAGCGCATTCAGCAAAACACTGGAGCGCCACTGCCTGCTGCTCCATCTGCAGCGTGAGGTAGAGGTAGGCTGCATGCGCAATTAACCCAAAATATACCCAAACAGACATTCGTGGCAAATAACCGACTTAAAAGGGATAGTTGTATGAAATACTTGCCATTAATATAGTGGTTGCAACTGTTGAAATAGATCTGCATATATGGAGCCGGGCCAGCAACTCTACATCTTACCATTTACCAAACCCTTAGATCTCCATATATGGAGCTCATCAAACCCTGTACACTCAAGTCACGCTCAAATACATGGCCAGTAAAGGAATTAATTCCATACGTTGATCAGTTGATTTGACCCCCCATGCCAAAGCGCCAGTGCTCGCCCCGGAAGTCTGCTGTCACCCAGGCGGATGCGTGCACGTGACCTCAGGGCGTCTTACTGGTGTGAATAAACCGAATACGTTTTTAGAATCGTCTAAATGGATTAGTCCAATTCATCACTTGACCCTCTATTATATTTTGCTGTACAAAAAGGTGAAAATAGACGTTCACTGCGCATGACATCGCGACAAGCTTGTAGATTTGCTATTTTCATCGTTCATTAACCGTGATCGAGGTGAAGGTTTGAAATAATAAATAACCCCTTAATTAATAAGTTCCACATTACACTGTCTGTCTGTCTGTTCCTGAATGTCACAAGTAGTACTGCTGTATCGGAACAAATACTGGCTAAGTAAGTACCGGTAAGTAATTAAATCATTTACACAGTATAAACTAATATATGACTGTTTTAATACAGCGTGGTGCCCTGCTTTTTGCCACATTGGTTTGATGTATGTGAAATTGTTATTACTGTCATGCGTCGTTACTGCCACTGCCACTGTCATTAATATTGGTGTTAATAATTACTGACGTGATAAATTGCTACGCACAAAACAGAACTCACCTGATTGGAGTCATTACACTTAATCTAGTAGGTCTACACAATATCATATAGTGCAACACTATCAAGTGAAAAATGTGAATGTCTCTCTTTCTCTCTCTCTCTCTGAAATATTGTATTGTGTATGGATCTGTTAACCCATTTTGGCGGGAACCCCTTTTGGTGTTTTAAACATTATGTTATAATTTAGCCATTGAAAAATAGCAGATCTACAAGCTCATAGCGCGCCACCGAGTGGCGCGCTACGAGCTTGTAGGTCTGCTATTTTTGAAAAATCGTGAAAATATTTATTTCAGAAAACTGGAGGATTTAGAAGATTTTATTTATTTATTTTGAGGTCAGGCCTAATTGGCCATTTGAAAAACGAGGAAGAATAAGGTGCAGGGGTTAGGGTCGGTTGATCCCTTGTTGACAGCAAAGTGGATAATTAATGGCAGCTCGCATTAAAGTAGAGAATGCCTATTACAGTATAGTGGGGGACATTGTGGGGTTTGTACAGGTGTGGTGTGTAGGAGAGGCATTATGCACAGTCACTATTGACGGCACCTGTGCAAAAAATATATATATTATTATTAAGTTTTGACTTCTGTGATTTTTAAATGTCTAATAATACATAGGTAACTTGTGGTTATAATCATCTTCGTCATGTTTATCATGTACTGAAAAAAAAGGTTTAATAGAGAGGTCTTGGAAATCAGAATTTGACTGTTTAGTGTTCTTCAGAACTTCTTCTAGATATCTTTGTTAGTTGAAGCAGCAGATACCCCAGACAGATAACATGTGCAGTATGCATTTACACACTATTGATCTACTGGGCTAATCCTTTCCACCCTCATATATTAATTAATATTTCTGGTGTCCGGTGGTGTAATAACTGTAACAGACAACGTTTCCTTGTAGAGCACACATTGGTAATTATTTGTTCAGCCCCCTCTGTAATGTAATACGAACCCTAGCCTAAATAATCACACACATTATTTACCTGGCAACAGTTTCAGCATATTTTGGTGGCCAAAGTCATTCTTTAATCTGCGGTGCTCAGGGGACTGCAGGGGAAACATAGCACCTGATGAAAGAGTACGTGATGAATGGGTTAACAGTCAGGGCAGCACCACCTTGACAAAAAGATAATAGGGGACTTTCTGGCATGCATGGGTGTGTGTGTGTGTGTGTGTGTGTGTGTGTGTGTGTGTGTGTGTGTGTGTGTGTGTGTGTGTGTGTGTGTGTGTGTGTGTGTGTGTGTGTGCCCTGACTCACCGGCTGCAGGCAGGATCCCAGCAGGCATCAGGCCACTATGGGACAGCATGTGGTGGGTGGCGCATTCTGATGACGTCACACTCTGGAGCCTCTTGGGCGGCCTGCCAGGCCTGGAACTACAACAAGCAAATAGAACACACCGATGTTAGTTTTTCTACCACGGCATGTGCTGAGCCGTCTAGATCAGGGGTTCTCAACCTGCGACCCCTCTGTCTAGATAAGGGTCTGTCTGTCTGTGGCTAATCTCTCAGAACACTAGGGCTGATCAGACCCCCAAGTAAATCCCTAAATACTTCACAGCACATGTTGTATATATTTGTCATCTATTTCTCTTTTTGTGAGGATAACTTTTACATTTTGTGAATTAATGTCCCTCCATAATTTGGGCAAGACTGACCTCATCAAAATGACATCATCAACATGACAGCAGAGATCCATGGGGAAGTCGGTCTGTGTGTCTGTCTGTCTGTCTGTCTGTCTGTGTGTGTGTGTGTGTGTGTGTGTGTGTGTGTGTGTGTGTGTGTATTCTCTGTGTGCTGGTAAACCACTGGTCAGATCAGCAGCAGATTTCTTGGGCACCCTGCCAGTAGGCTAACTTAGTCAGTACCTCCACTACTTTTTAAGTGGTGTATACTTACATTTTATAATGGAAGTCAGTGTGGCATGGGCTGAAACCTTGCCTAAATGTTAGATACGCCATAGACCAGGGGTTCCCAACCTTTCTATTACGATGGACCGGCTGACAGCTCATGACATATTTGCGGACTGGCATGGCTGGGCGGTGGGGGGGTGTGTTGCAGTCGCGCATCATCGTACCAAAACACGGAAGACAGTTGACTGGCCTCAAGTAGCCTACCTGCTGCTTTATTATTATATCACAAAACATAATGTTATATCATTGTCATTGACCATGTTATTTATCCTGGTGACGCAGGACAGCTACACGTACCAGTGGTTGCAGGAACCTCTGCCATAGAACAGAGGTTCTCAACTCGGGGGGTCGCCAAATTATTTTGGGGGGTCACCAAATTAAAAATTAATTAAAAGAAAAAGGAAAAAAATTGCAACAGAATGGCTGGGAAATGGAAATTAAGAGTTTACATAGTACATGCATAGATCTGGTTTCAGTATTAATTTATGATATATTTTCTCTATTATTAAGGTTATTCTTGCAGTCAGTTTGTATTGGGGGTGGGGAAGGGGGGCAGGGCGGGGGTCGCGAGACATGGCCAAAGCCTTTCCGGGGGTCCCCAGCCAAAGACGTTGAGAACCCCTGCCATAGACGACTGCCTGCACCAAGTCTGAGATCAGTGGGACCACGCTTTTCCACGCGTTACTAACTTACTACAGAGATCCACATGATTTAACACACATTGAATCTTTAAGTTTTATTTTTCTCTGTCTTTTTCATTGTCCCTCCATTTCAGACAATGTCCGTCTTCCTCATAATGCACTGTATAGTTCCCTGTGGCTGACAAACCCCCCCCCCCCCCCCCCCCCCCCCGCCCCCACTCTGGTGGTCTGGGAGGGTGCAGACACCCACGTGACTCCTCTGACACACATGGAGTCACCAGCCCATCATTTACACCAGACAGTGCGGACAGTTTCACTGGAAGAGTGTAACGCACACGCACGCACGCATGCACACACACACACACACACACACACACACACACACACACACACACACACACACACACACACACACACACACACACACACACACAAACATACGCACGCTGACACTGGTGATCATGTTAGCTATTCATCCATTAAACGCCTCACCTCCCCCTTCAGTTGCTCAACTGTTCATCTTTAAATAAACGGACGTGAAATGTGCTTGCTCACTAGTATTAGTCACTAGTATAGTCACTGCAATACTGAACAAACTTGATCCTTTGTTACGTGCCTGCGTGATTCTTTGCTATATACGCAGCAAAATCCTCAGTGATAATTTACCCCTTCCAGTTCACACTAGTCTGAGCACTATAACTATAACTAATGTAAAAATATGGTTTACATTTTTGTTCTAAGAGGACGGCAGAGTTCACACCAACTATAATACAAATAAAATGGCGAACAATATAGTCCGCCCCCTTTCGTGACGACGCCAGGCCCGGGAAATAATTCCCAATGCATTTTTCCTCAAAGTATTTATTCAAAGACAAATCATGACAACAATTTTTTGGGCCAAACAAATAATTAGAAAGACACTTTTTTTTCTTTTCTTTGTAATTATTTGTTTGGTCCAAAATATTGTGTTTGTTGTCACTCGATTTGGCTTTTTACGACGCATAAAAGGTCTTTAAATAAATAGTCTATGGGAAAAATGCATTGGGAATTATCTCCTGGGCGTCGTTATGAAAGGGGGCGGGATTGTGACGCTCTCAAATGTAACCAAACGGCCACAGGTCCATTTGGTTACCCTCTAAGTTAAATGCACACTAAGGATTATACTGTGTATTGGCATTCCATCCTTTTGTCATATTTCCTGAAATGTTCCTACTTCCTTTCATTCGTCCCCCCCTGCCCCCCCCCCCCCCCCCCCCTTCCTTAACCTTCAATGTGGATTCCTGAAGTAAAGGAGAGAGAAAGAAAGAGAAGAAAGCAGATTGACAGACAGCAGGCTCAACATGCTCCGGGAGTCCCACAGCACGGCGTTTAGCACATTACTCTGAGTCTACTCTGACCCCAACCGTGTGCTGTCACACATTACTATGACTCTGAATCCAACCGTGTGATGGCGTTTTGACAGGGGAGAGAGAGCGACACGGAGCGCATCCGCCTTAATGACAACCATGAGCACGGTTCATCTCCGCTCATATTAAACTGACTACGTGGGACAACATGGTTCTGCCCAGTACACATAACGGTAGGAAGGGGAAGAGTTTTGGAGTGAGCAAAACAAAGCAGCGGGAGAGAAAAAGAGATGGAGAGAATTAAATGAAGACGGGGTTGTGGTGGAAGATGGACATCAAGAAGGACAGATGGAAAGAAAGCACACACAGGGATACAGAGACGTGCAGAAGGACAGCAAGACCAAAGAGAAAGAAATGGAGAGAGAAAGAGAGAGCAAGGAAGGAACAGAAGAAGTGTAAAAAGACATGGGTGTATTAAGAAAGAAGAGAGAGAGATGGAGAGAGAGGTAGAGAGAGAGATGGAGAGAGAGAGAGAGAGAGAGAGAGAGAGAGAGAGAGAGAGAGAGAGAGAGAGAGAGAGAGATGGAGAGACAAGAGAGAGAGAGAGAGAGAGAGAGATGGAGAGAGAGAGATGGAGAGAGAGATGGAGAGAGCGAGAGAGAGATGGAGAGAGAGAGAGATGGAGAGAGAGATGGAGAGAGAGAGAGATGGAGAGAGCGAGAGAGAGATGGAGAGAGAGAGGGGAGAAGCGGCATGCAGCTTCCGAGCGCGGGGTGTCTTTGAGCAGATTTTAATTAGAATCTAATCCAGCCGTCATTAAGGCCCCATAAACGAAGCTGTCAGTCAGGAGATTAATGGCGCCTCATTTGCATATTGCATATAATTCATCAATTACCCAGCAGAAAGGACCAATCCCCCTGTTGACACACCCACCGGCTGGGGGGCTTGTTGGGGAGGCTGAAAGAGGGGGCGAGATGGTACAAACTGCAGGTATAGCAAGCAAATGTGGGCATTTATGCACGTGTGTGTGTGTGTGTGTGTGTGTGTGTGTGTGTGTGTGTGTGTGTGTGTGTGTGTGTGTGTATGTGTGTGTGTGTGTGTGTGTGTGTGTGTGTGTGTGTGTGTGTGTGTGTGTGTGTGTGTGTGTGACTGTGTGTGTGGGCGTGTGTGCGCCCATGTGCGTGTATCTATGAAGTGTTCAAAGGTTAATTTGATGCGCCGATGAGCTGTACAGTTCCTGCCCTCGGTTTTAATGAGTTGTTATTATTGTCTCTTATTATGGGCCAAGACCGACTGGGATGTGACAGCTGACATCAGATAGCACACACTGTGTCACACACGCACGCACACACACACACACACACACACACACACACACACACACACACACACACACACACACAAGCACACACGCACAGGTGCATGTGCAATACTGTATATGGACAGAGGGTATAGGGTTGTGTGTGCGTGCGTGCGTGTGTGCGTGCGTGCGTGCATGCGTGCCTGTGTGTGTGTGTGTGTGCGACTGTGCATGCATGCGTGTTGCGTGCGTGTTCCCCCAAAAAAGAAGCAAATATAGAACAACACACTGAGCTTAACAAAAGCAGGATATATATTTATAGGTTACAGTTTTGAAGGTAGAGTTATTATAAACTCCTTCAACTCAGTGAATCGCCCTATGGGGAGTGCCATCTCTGGCACGAACACACAGAATTAAACCATATACTTCACGAACAATTTCATTGGTCGGGACTTCTACCCGCCCATGGCATGATGATCACCCCTCCCACCGGGGTGATAACGTACCCAACATGCCATACGGGTCATTCGATTGTCTTCTGCTTGCTGAACGCACGTTAAGCCACGCTACCTGTTTGTTATTACCTGTTGAAACCGTATCTCACCAAGACGGGCCATCGGCTTGTACCAAGAGATTCAGTGTTCTGCAAACCTCCCGGTAGCCCTCTTCACGACGACACGTCTCTTGCAAAAGACCACGTAAGTTTTTACCGCCGCTGAGAAGCGTAACAAAGGTCTTGTGCAGTGTTGAGTTCGAGTTGTTAGTAGGGATGCACCGATCCGGCTTTTTGGCATTCGATACCGATTTCGATACATGGGGGTCCAGTATCTGCCGATACAGAGTACCGATCCGATACCCTATGTCTAATGTATAATGTAATGTATTTAATACATTATTATATATATTATATTATATATAATAATATAATATATCATTAACACGTGGATTAATAATATTGGTCAACCACGGCGATTTCTGAGGGTTTAACATTCTAAGTACAAATAAAAGCTGTGCAGTATTATGCACTTTCATAGTTTTTATTGATTTAATACGCAGATTACGTCTTTGGCCACTAGGGGGTTTTATTATTATTATGCCTATAATTATTATTTTTGGTTTATAATCCATAGTTACTATGCATAATAATATTATGCCTATAATTATTATAATTATTATTATTTTAGGTTTATAATCCATAGTTACTATGTATAATATTATTATTATTATTATACATAGTAACTATGGATTATAAACCAGCTAGGCCTACACATAAAAGGAAAGTTGTAAAGCACAACCACAATTTAATTTATTTCTGACGATAGTCAACCACATCATTTTGGTTTCTATTCCTTTTATAACTCTAGTTAATGTTCTATTCAGATATTATTCAATGCATCATTGCCAGCATTAGCCCCATATGTTCCCTCTCCCTATGCACATTCTGTAGCTACTGTGGGCCAGCATACTCAAACTACTATTATTATTTTAATATTCGGAATCCCCGCGCACACACACACACACACACACACACACACACACACACACACACACACACACACACACACACACACACACACACACACACGATCCCTTTGCTGCAACGTTAGCTTGCTAGCCTAGCAATGTTGTGTAGGTAGGCTACTGTTGATAGCTTTAGCAGCTATCGCTAACATGAGGAACAGCAACAACAAGTAGGATGTAATTGAATGGGGGCTTTGGCAACTGTCTTCTTTGGCTCTCCGTGTTCATCGGATTCTTTATCTTACATAAAGAAATACGAGCGACCTGCTAAAAAAGTTAAGAACACAGCGGGGGGACACCCGGGACAGAAGTGACAGAACGAGACAGACTAGTGTAGTGCACAGTGACTGAGCGCAGCCCGAGCCCCTCCTCTCCCTCGAGGATCAGGAGGGAGAGGGCTGAGGGAGCGAGGGGGCTGTTTGACTGTGTGTGCGCACGGGAAGGAGCATGTCTCACGTTCCAACGGGAGAACGGAGCGGCATCTGACTGGATCGGATAATGGATCGGCCCATTGCCACCGATTCCCGATCTAGAATTTTAGCCTGGATCGGCGCCGATCTCCGATACGAGTATCGGATCGGCGCATCCCTAGTTGTTAGCCCGCTAAGCCAGCTTCCTCCCTCTGGTCGTTAGCTCTAGCTAGCGGTCCTCCTCGGCTAGTTTTAGCTCGCTGGTGCAGCGCCGAGAGACGCCACTTAGCTTCGCTAGTACACAACGTTAGCCTCCTCCCACGCCGTAAGACCGGGTTGCCTGCTAGCTTGCACTCGCCTACACAACGAGGCCCTGCTTTGTTAGCTTGACGCCGGAAGACGCTAGCTAAGTCCTCTTCTCCGAAGCTCGTGGGCAAGCGGCAGAAGTGCTCCAGACAGAGATTCAGTCTCTGCTGGAGAAGAAGGCCGTCAGAGAGGTACCATTGACTCAGAGTCGCAGCGGTTTTTACTACTTCCTGGTCAAGAAAAAGGGGGGGGGGGGGCTACGTCCGATCCTGGACCTGGATCCTCAAGACCTTCAACTTCAAAATGCTGACGGCCAAGTCCCTCGTACGTTCCATACGTCCGAACGACTGGTTCACGTCGATAGACCTGAAAGACGCCTATTTTCACATTCCCATCTACCCACCTCACAGTTAATTCCTGAGGTTCGGTTTCAAGGGGAGAGTGTACGAGTACACCCTGACAGGGTCCCCGACTCTGGGAATCGATGTGTTGGCGCACCCTTGGCCGAGGGGCCTGCTTTACGCATTCCCTCCTCTGCCCCTGATCCCCCCCGCCCTGGCCAGGGTGAGGACTCAGGGCCAATGCATGCTACTGGTGGCCCCGGCTTGGGGGTCTTGGAGGTCGGACATAGTCCCACTCCTGTACGACCAACCCTGGCAGCTCCCGCTGCGGAGGGACCTGCTCACTCAAGCGGGGCAGGAGATCTTCCATCCACGTCCACAGGACCTGGACCTCTGGGTCTGGCCCGTGAGGGGCTGAACCTGGATGCCGCAGGCCTGCCCCCGAACGTCATCACGACGATTCTAGGGGCGAGATCCCTGTCTACTAGGCAACGATACAACACGGCCTGGACCGTGTTCGAACGTTGGTGTGCGGCCAGACCTGTACGGGTTATCCCGTTTCAGGCTTCAGTGAGGCACATTCTGACCTTCTTGCAGGAATTCCTGGACAGAGGTCTAGGCCAATCCTCTGTGAAGGTCAACCTGCCGGCCATTTCGGCATACCACGTGGGGGTAGACGGAAAGACAGTAGGTGAGAACCTGCTAGTCTGTCGTTTCATGGCTGGCGTTAGGCGAGCCTGTCCAGTTTCCAGATCTCTGGTCCCGTCCTGGGACCTGACTCTGGTGCTGGACGCCCTTTCACAGGGCCCCTTCGAGCCACTGGGGACAGTGGACTTGAAGTTCCTCACACTAAAGAATGCTCTGCTGGTCGCCTTGACGACTGCAAAGCGAGCCAGCGACATACATGCGCTTTCGGTCAACCCGAGCTGCATGAGATTCAGCGGGAACGACTCTAGAATTGCCTATGCCCGGTCAGAGCACTGAGACACTATGTGGACAGAACTGCTCCTTTCAGGAATGGGGATCAACTGTTCGTGTCATGGGGTTCCCAAAGTAAGGGGAAACCGATAATGAAGGTAAGACTTTCACAATGGATTGTGGAAGCCATTCGTTTGGCATACGCCGAGAGAGGGGTGGAGCCCCCAGGGGGCTTGAGGGCTCACTCTACTAGGGGTATGTCTGCATCCTGGGCGCTCGCTAAGGGTGTCCCCATTCAGGATGTCTGTACAGCGGCGAGCTGGTCGTCCCCTTTGACCTTCGCCACGTACTATAACTTGGATGTGGTGCCGTCTGCAATGGCTCATGCCGTTTTAGACGTCGCTTCCAGGTGAGAGGTGGGTTGGGTTGGCCGTCACAGGTGAAAAACCTGTGACGTTGGTTGGGACTTGTTCAACTGGTAGGTAGCTATACGGGAGTTTATATTTCCCCATAGGGCGATTCACTGAGTGAAGGAGTTTATAATAACTATAGGTTACTTTAGTAACCCCAGTTATTTAAACGACTGAGCGAGGTGAATCGCCCGAAAGACTACCCTTCTGACTTAACTAAGCAGAAGCCAATCTGGTTAACATGGAATGACCCGTATGGCATGTTGGGTACGTTATCACCCCGGTGGGAGGGGTGATCATCATGCCATGGGCGGGTAGAAGTCCCGACCAATGAAATTGTTCGTGAAGTATATGGTTTAATTCTGTGTGTTCGTGCCAGAGATGGCACTCCCCATAGGGCGATTCACCTCGCTCAGTCGTTTAAATAACTGGGGTTACTAAAGTAACCTATAGTTACTGTACATTTACCACTGTCTTGAAACCCCTCGAATGAACACATACCAACAGACACCAACAAACACACACAAACACAAACACACACAAACACACACGCGCACGCACACGCACACGCACACACACACACACACACACACGCACACACAGACCAAAGTC
>NC_139704.1:41052421-41169921 GCF_964188405.1 Protomyctophum parallelum | reverse complement strand
CAGAAAACAGCCCGGTCAACTCCAATGCATTCCGTGTGTCACTATTCGCCAATAGAAGTCTATGTAGAAGAGCCGCCATTGGACTGGCCCCATGAAGTGAACGGAGTTGTCGTAACTCTGTCTCACTCCTGGAGCTCTCAGAGGCCATAGACTTAACTAGGACCACTTCACTACGTTTCAACTTATCTTCATAAAATTGGTTCTCACTGTTCATGATAAAATGCCACCTTTTGTTCTACTCGGTCTGTGTCTCATAGGAGGGCTGTGGGCATGTATGACATGCTTTTGTTTTTGCTTAAATGTAAGTCACTCTGGATCAAGAGCGTCTGCTAAATGCCTAAATTGTAAATTGGGCACTTGGCAGTGACATCATCATTAGGCAGATTTCTTTTTAAGCAAGATTTTCATTACCATGAGAACGATGGCTTCCATTTTTGCATTGCAACTTTTCAGGAATAGAAAGCCTGCCGTTTCTATTAGGTTGGATTCCCCATCGATGATGTCACTGGTGGACGGGTTTCTGAACTGCCCACAGCCCTCCTATGAGACACAGACCAAGTAGGAAAAGAATCGTGGCATTTTATCATGAACATTAGTGAGGGCCAATTATCAATCAATAAAAATGTATTAAAGACACATCACATGGCCCATGTATATACTTTGTCCTAGTGAAAATAGCCGATTTTACATCGCAATGATCGCATTGCGATCGCCGTTTCAATTGTAGAACTATTTTTAGCTGTTTTGGAACATTTAGAAAATAATTATGGTGTAATGACATGCCCAAATAGGAATGCCAGGTGGTTAAGAAATATTGTGTGAGGGTGTCCACCATCTGGTATGGGTATGGCATGGAGGTAAAACATAGAGGTCCAGCTTCGCCTCCCGGCAGTGGTGCCTCAGGTTTTGTCCGACGATCTGATGAACACAACTGGCTCTTTGGGAGATTTTGAACTAAACCCGGAAGGGGATTACATCCTTGCCGTTGCACTAGCGCCTCCTACTTGTTCTAAAATATTGTTGTTTATATTGTATTGTCTAAAATGTAATGATTAAAAACTGTGTGAAAATATCTAGTGTGACATTAAAGACGGGATGAAATGGTTAATTTGGGCATTTTATTTTGACGTTTCAGCTTGAAACACTGGCTCTGAACCAATCTGAGCGTCGCATCCCTTCAGGCGATGGGACGGTAGCTCTGCATGCTACACGCACAGCACGCACAACGCATGGAGTGTGTTTGTTTACAAGTCAGACAGTCGGCCAGCTCTAGCAGTTTACTGCTATGTGGCTTATTTCTAACCTATAATGTTTTCAGATACAGTGTGAAAAACATATTTTTCATTTCAGTAGGTCTTTAAGTCACAGGCCGACCTCAGTCATCCCGTTTCTCCAGTCCATACATCTGGCCAGTTCGTTGCACCCACGTGCAAACGGCTCTCCTGGGACGTTGTCATCAAGGACAACACCTGACACTAACACCTCACCATATTTGTCAACTCAAAATGAGTTCCAGGTTTTGTTAAGAGGGAGGAAACGAGCATATATCCATCAATGTTCCTTCAACACGTGCTTGGTTATAACAGCAACAAAAGAAGGTGACTCACAGATGAGTTTAAAATGTCATATCCATTTACAGAGCACATTCGATTTGGTCACTTTGACCGCAAACTATCATTTTCATACTGCATTAGGCCGCACCATTTGTTGAGTGAAAACAGAGCAGTAACAGAATGCCACTGTAAGTGTGGGAGCTTGCGTCAGTGCAGATAATCAGCAAAGACACCCCCCACAGGCACACACACACACACACACACACACACACACACACACACACACACACACGCACACACACACACACACACACACACACACACACAGTTCGACCTGAGTTGTTTGATGTGTGCTCCTAACAGAGAATGAAACTGTTCTTTTGTCAGACAGAGAGAAAAGCACAGAAGATCAGGTTCACTCCCATACGCCATGTTCTCCATCTGGAACTAATGTCATTTAGCAGAAAAGCCTGGTAACATGCAGGCATGACCGTGTGACTCTCTCTCTCTCTCTGTGTGTGTGTGTGTGTGTGTGTGTGTGTGTGTGTGTGTGTGTGTGTGTGTGGGCACACTAGCGCCTATGTGCCACCTAAGTGTGAATTATATCTAGGGTTTGACTCAAGATGAAGTAAGCCCTTCTTCATGGTTTGATGAGTCAGTGGATGTGTGTGCGCGTGTGTGCGTGCGTGTGTGTGTGTGTGTGTGTGTGTGTGTGTGACATGTGTGTGCATATTCTATGCATAGGCAAAGTGAATAAATCAGGGAGAGGGCAATAGTTGTACAACCTTCACTGCATAACCGCCCCTTTCATTTTTTACCTCCGAAAATGAAACATTGAACAAGCAAACAAATCAAAGAATGACCAGGAGGAATCCATGTAAACAGCTCTGTTAGTGGTGTTAATCTGTCAGATAAGGCTGTCATGTCCCCTCCAGTCTGTCTCAATGTGCCCGCACTGGAAAATAATAAGTGAAGGCAGTCTAATCAGTAACAAAAAATCACTGGTCCCTACACTGTCAACATCACACTCTTTGAGACGTGCGATTTGTATCTAGCCTTATTAAAACGAGCCTTCCATTTGAACCTGGCTGCTCCACTGCTATATAGGCTACACCTAAGTCCCGCTTATTTTTAGCAGCTGCTGCAATGTTGCTCCGTCCACAGGAGACATTGTTTGGGGAAATCCTGCAGTCATGGTGGAGATGGGAAATGCAGGGTGGTAAGACTACATACAGTAAGGCCTCCTGCAAAGCGTTGGACACTCTAAGCAAAAGACTCACAGACAAGCGTTTGAAGTTTGTGGACGAGTGATGTTTTCAGAGATCTCATCTCATTATCTAAAAGGCTGTTCCTGAGGACTGTTGTGTGGATAATTAAAGCCGGTGGAGGCTGTGTACTTAAGAGGTTTTATAGCAATGACCTCATTAACACCCGACTTAAGAACGCGCAATGCAGAACCAGATTATAAAATGTACATTTCTTCTCCATACGACTCCTGCATCTTATCTGTACAATCATTATCTGACATTGATTTTCATGAACTGTGTATAAAATGACTTACTGTAAGTCAAATGTAAATGTTTTGGTGGGATCCAACTGTAATTTTACTAAACAATGCAAAGTCCATTCACAGCTGGTATTAAAAACACCTGGTAGCCTAAGCATACTCTTAAATAACAATTCCAAAACCCTGTGGCGGTGGTGATGGGACCATCAGTCATCCTATCCATCGCTGTCTTTACAGGTAGTTACACAGTAAATTCCTGATTGTTAATTAAACTCTGAGAGTGCACAAATTGCATTAATTTGTACACTCTCAAGCTCCAGATATTACAGTGTGTGTGTGTGTGTGTGTGTGTTTAATTGTGTTTAAACGATCTTGACACATTTGGTTGGTGTTGAGATTCTAAATACAATGTGTAAAACTGGATCATTCATTGGATTCATCACCCTAACCGGCATGTGAAATATGCACAATAGCAGGGCCAGGGTTTCTCAGAGTGAGTGGCACCCTAGGGTGCCGTGACGCAAGTTCAAAGGGTGCCTCGGAATATTATTTATTTGGAATTTATCAATATCGCTTCAGTTTAATCACTTAGAGACCCTCTATAGGCCTACAGTAGTTATTACTTGCACTGTAGCCTACTTGGTGCGTTCTTTTCTACGCGAAATCCCTCCATCAAAAACAGCTGATCTACAAGCTCACTGTGTGTCGCAATGTTCCCCCTGAATAGGGTTAGCTAGCTACTGAGATTCAAGTGGTTTAACGTCAAGTAAAAGTTATTTTCAATCTGTCATAATGGAAGCAGATATTATCTCATATCGTAGTTTTCATCATATCATGCTGTATTTTAGGGCAAAAATATTTACATATATTACGTAGCGTATAAGATCATAATATGACATAAATGTAGGGTATTGTGAAGTAACAATGTGATTCAGGGGTGCCATGGATGAAAACATTAACTACAGGGGTACCCTGAGACAAAAGTGTTTGATAACCACTGCACTATAGCTCACTGAACCACCAGCACCATGCCCTCCCGAATCCCCGCCAATTTAGCGCCTTTCATCCCAACATCTCTGTTGGGTATTGGGATTGATGACCCGCGTACAGTTGGTCACACCACTGGAGTTCTGCAAAAACAGCTAATTTACATAATCGCATCATAAATACCAAGAACTCATTTAATCATCTCCTCTTTTCTCTTGCTCAGGGCTAAAGAGTGTTGATATGATAAGACAGCAAGTTATTAAGAAGAAAGGGAGCGAGAGAGAGAGAGAGAGGGGAGAGGTAGGAGAGAGAGGGGGGATCAGCGAGTGAGCTTGTCCTGATTTAAGCTGCCGCTCGGGGCCAAATGAAAATTAATTAATTTCTGTGAAGAATCAATTTCTCAGAATGACAGTGTTGTGTGGTTACGTGAGAGAGAGTGTGAAAGTGAGAGATGGTTTGATACCATAAGTGATCACGCATAGCCCACAAAAACGGCAAAGTTTTAAGAGCAATAGAAAACTGTTTTTTTTTCTTCATTTATGTAGCAATATTGCTGAATTCTGTACACCCCCCCCCCCCCCCCCCCCCACACACACACACACACACACACACACACACACACACACACACACACATGACACACACTTACACAGAGAGAGAGCATGTTCAGTGAGCTTGCCAGTTAGAAAAAGTTCTCTCTCTCACACTCACACACATGTACGCACTGTACGCACACACGCGCACGCAGCATCCCTCACAAAGCTCACCTTGCGTTGGTACAGTCGCTGTAGAGGGTCTCGAAGTCCTGTCTGGAGATGAGTTTGCAGCGGTTCACCCCGGGCTGGATGGCCCCGAGGCCCCGCAGCACCCGGACCTGCTCCACGTTGCAGACCACCGGGGTTATATCCAGTCGCTTGAGCTTGGTGTAGACCGTGTGGAGCCCCCCGACCAGGTGCTTGAGGAACAGGTCGAACGCCTGGGGCAGACACAGGAGCTCCGTGTCTCTCACCGTGAACGAGGCCAGCTTGGCTCCCTTCACCTCCACGAGTTTACACTCGTTGTTCTGCGGCGTGTTCTCCACCGGGGACGGGGTGGCGTACACGGGCTTGCCCCCGGAGGAGGACGAGGAGGACACCGGCGGAGGAGCGGCTCCTCCGAGCTTCTTCGCCGCTGCGCCCGTCAGCGCCGCCGGGTTCTGCAGGCTGCCGTTCGGTAGTAACAGGTCCGGTCTGAACGGGAGCTGGAGCAGCGCGGGGTGCGTCACGGCGACGGGAGGCGTCGGCGACGAGGAGGTGGAGGTGGCCGCAGGTGGCGGAGAGCTGGTGGCCGGGGAGGTGGAGACCGGCGCCGGGTGGTGATGTCCGAGAGCAGCGGAGACCGGAGAGGCCATGGTGGCGGTCAACATGTCCCAGGGTGGAAAACAAGAAGACAAGTTAACTTTGAACCACGGCTGGAAAAGTGAACTATCGATAAAGTAACTTTGCAAGAACGCACGCTCGTATAATTTGCTCCGATGTGCGAAGGGAACTGGCCTGGGTGTGAGTGTGTGCGGGCGTGCGTGCGTGAATGAGTGTGTTGTGTGGCGCGAGAAAAGGGAGAGAGAGAGAGAGAGGATAAACGAGACAGCGTCGGTCGGTGTGAAGAAAAACACATCACAGTTGAATTGAGAGAATGAGAGGAGCTTGTCTAACGCTGGAGATGCTACTGTCACATTATCATAAAGAGGAGGAGCCTGGGCAATTCTTAGAGAGAGAGAGAAACAGAGAGAGGGAGAAACTGAGAATAAATAAATACCAATAAAAACATTGGAAAAATGTCTATTTGTTTTTTGTGAACAACTTTGTATATGTATTTTTATTTTAAAGAAACCCCTCACCGGACCCCCTCGTTCATGGTACATTACAAATTGATGTAATGTCTATTTTTACAGATTTTATATAATCTTTTGATATGTATATTTTTAACAGAAAAACACAATTTAGTTTTATTTTATTTTTGTTACCTATACTGCATATTTGATTGCAAAGTATCTCTCTCTCTCTCTCTCTCTCTCTCTCTCTCTATATATATATATATATATACACACACACACACACACACACACACACACACACACACACACACACACACACACACACACACACACACACACACACACACACACACACACACACACACACTACCTATGTAGGCCTATAGTTTTACTGGTAATTGTACACAGGCCTATTTGTTCTTTTTGTTTGCACACTTGCATAATTGGCAATGTTAAATGATGTTTCCCATTAGTGGTCCCTTATTGGCCAAGGGTTTGCAACAACATGCCAATAAATAAATATCTCTAGTGAGAAGTGAGTGAGAAAGAGAGAGATTAAGAAAGAGAGAGAGAGAGAGAGTTAACAGATATGTGGATACACCATAGGCATATAAATCTTTTTTTCTTGTCCGAGTGACGCATTGTTTTAAAAGGAAAACAACACCTTGGATTAGTTGTATATCTTACAAAGTGTAAGCAATGTAATATCTGAAAACACAGACAGAAAAAACCACAAGGAATAATCCAATTTTACAGGCATATAAAGGCATGTGTCTGTCCAAAGAGAGAAGGCTGGAGATCATGTCCAAGGAAAGAGGAGGGCCAATAACCTTGAAGTGACAAATTGGCCCCTTTTACCTGTCCCCATACTGCTCTGTCATCCAGTTCTCTCTTTCTCTCTCTCTCTCTCACACACACACACACACACACACACACACACACACACACACACACACACACACACACACACACACACACTAACACAGCCGTCATTTACATATGGAGCTCGCAGTCCTTTCAAAGTGGCTTTCACGGAACATTGTGCCGATAATGATCTCGGTCTCAGAGGGAGAGGGAGACACATCTCCAGAGACCATCTCGCCATAAGACAAGAGCAGGAAGAGGATAAAAACTACCACTGTACTTCAACTCAAAGACTTTAACCCATTCTGATCTGAGATCAGATTCGTACAAGGTTTCCACTGGACACACACTGGTCTGATCAACCCATTCTGACCTGAGATCAGATTCTAAAAATGTCAGTCGTTCTTCGATTTTTCAAATAAATAGCAGACCTACAAGCTCGTATCGCGCCACTCGGTGGCGCGATATGAGCTTGTAGATCTGCTATTTTTCAATAGCTAAAGCATAACATGATGCCAACACCAAAATGGGTGCCCGTTCAGAATGGGTTAACACCCTTTTCCCTCGCCCCCTTCCCCCTTTCTCCAATAAGCTCTCTTGTGTTTTTTAATTGGCAGAAATTAATCTTTGGGATGTAGATGGTAGATTTACATTCATTAAAAGTCAAGAGAGGAAGCCAGCCTTGATGCTAATCAAATCTGCTTAATTATGCTTAACATGAGTATCTCCGGGGGAAGATAGATAGAGAGGGAGAGAGAGGCCTAGCTCAAACTTTTACTTTTGCCTTTGAGAACTCCTGCTGAGTATGGCCTTTTCACTGCCAAATAGAAATGTCACGACTCCCTTTCTCTCTCACTTGATTAAAACACCAGGGTCTGTGTGTAAAGCAAAATTGATTTGAGCACAACATTCCCAATATAAAATGCTTAAGTATAGAACCAGAGTCGATGCGGTTCTCAACCATATTTTGGTGCTGTGAAGGTGTACAAGTTCATATCTATTGATATCATAATGAATGATGGCGGCGGAAAATAGCTACACAGTGTTGCTCAACAAAAATTAAAATGCAATAATCTTGGAAACTGTATCGTCATCATAAGCTGTATCAGATTTTAAAACAAACTTAATTTCATTAATTTAATTGTAATTTCCTGTTACTTTAGTTGTTGTTAATAGTAATAGTAGTAGTATATAATATAATAGTATAAATTGTATACATTTAATATCAGTACAATAAGAGAAATGGCTACCACTGTTATTGGCAACAGATGACCTGGACGTTTGTCCTGCATGTTTGAAAATAAGCATCCATCTCTACTGCATGTGAAACCAAACATCGGGCAAACAAAGGTGAATCCCACCTTTTGACTTCAACTCCACTGGGAGAGTATAGTTCGGGAACTAGCCCCCAACTAGTTTGAATCCGGGCTTCCCACAGTGGAACTGGAAACAATATCTTACTAAATAATTCTAATATTGTCTGGCCACTTCCTTAGCACTGCGCAAGACTGCTGCTCGCTTATAGTGGCCCGCTTATAATGTGTGCTAAATAGTAAGGCCAGACGGGGCCTCGTGCCACCCCAGTTAGGGCCCGGGTAGGGCCAGACCTTAATCCATTCTGACCGGGCACCCATTTTGGTGTCGGCATCATGTTATGCTTTAGCTATTTAAAAATAGCAGATCTACAAGCTCATATCGCGCCACCGAGTGGCGCGATACGAGCTTGTAGGTCTGCTATTTTAGAAAAATCGAAGAGCGACTGACATTTCTAGAATCTGATCTCAGGTCAGAATGGGTTCATCAGACCAGTGTGTGTCCGGCGGAAACCTCGTATGAATCTGATCTCAGGTCAGAATGGGTTAATTGGGGGAGTGCCGCTTTGGCATGGGATCAACTTTGACCAAAAAATGCACAATGAAAAACAGGTATGGCTAGGGTTCATGGCCATGGCTAGGGTTCATGGCCATGGCTAGGGTTCATGGCCATGGCTAGGGTTCATGGCCATGGCTAGGGTTCATGGCCATGGCTAGGGTTCATGGCCATGGCTAGGGTTCATGGCCATGGCCAGGGTTCATGGCCATGGCCAGGGTTCATGGCCATGGCTAGGGTTCATGGCCATGGCCAGGGTTCATGGCCATGGCCAGGGTTCATGGCCATGGCTAGGGTTCATGGCCATGGCTATAGGGTTCATGGCCATGGCGGGTCTTGAATGTAGAGGGTTTGATGATGTCAGACTGACATATAATGGACTGACAACCACAGAGATCTAAGATGTCAAGAGCTGTCACAAGGTCAGATCCATATCTGGAGATCTAAGTGTCTCCATGATGTCACAAGATGTCACGAGGCACGATACCATATATGGCCACAAAAGATATACAATCACTGATTGGCCAAGGGGACCACCAAAATTCACAATCACTGATTGGCTGAGGGTATCACCAACATACCCAGCCGAAAACAGTACTTGTGCTGCTCTGTTCGCGCAAGTAATAATAATCATTATTATTATTATAATAATAATAATCCAGGCCAGTGGTAACAATGGTGGTGCCAGTGATCTTCACATTATATTCACATCTGTGAAATTCACGTTGCCTAATAATCACACCTGTGTAAAGTGAGGGGCGCTCTTATAGGCGCTAAATCCTTTAAACCCATTATTGACCTAATGACCTTATACCGACCGTCAATAGTGGTCCCTTATTGGCCAACATACCGACAGAACATTCCGACAGCCGATTTGCTCAGGCGAATATGACCTAAATTCTCCATTCATTGACAATGGAATTTAATGTTTGTGTTCAGACCATAGACTGTAAAAAATATGGACAAAGCGTTCTTCCGGGTCTAACATGAACGTAAAATGAAGCCTGTCAGTCTTTGTATTGTAAGTCGCCATCTTTCTAGATCCGTTTGGGCCCAGCTGGCCATTGGCTGGCCCAGACAACGAGGCGGGACTTCCCCCCTTCTTCTCCGTTGGTTTTTATTTTGACTCGAGTGGGAGGGGAATCCCGATCATAGACTGTAACGGTAGCCACGCCCCTCAGAACATACGCGACTTTATGGTCATTTTATTAATAAATGGGACCATAATTTTCCAAAAATAATATCATGACATTAGAAATGAGACTTTAAACTAGTGACTGGAAGCAGAAAGTATTCATGACCATGTTTATTAAGGTAATACAGTCTAGGTGAAGTTGGGCCCAAATCAGGGGGGCAGTCAGACAGATATTTTGTGAAGCCTGAAACTCCTGAAAGTTCATATAATGGCCTGTTGTGGCGCTGTCACTGGACCCAAAAAAACCCATAGCCCCATAGAAGTCCATGTATTTGGGCCCAACTTCACCTAGACTGTATTACCTTAATAAACATGGTCATGAATAATTTCTGCTAGTTTAAAGTCTCATTTCTAATGTCATAATATTCTTTTTGGAAAATTATGGTCCCATTTATAAAATAAATGACCATAAAGTCGCGTATGTTCTGAGGGGCGTGGCTACCGTTACAGTCTATGATCGGGAGTCCCCACCCACTCGAGTCAAAATAAAAACCAACGGAGAAGAAGGGGGGAAGTCCCGCCTCGTTGTCTGGGCAGCCAATGGCCAGCTGGGCCCAAACGGAGCCAGCCAATGGCCAGCTGGGCCCAAACGGATCTAGAAAGATGGCGACTTACAGTGCAGGAATAACAGGCTTCATTTTACGTCCATGTTAGACCCGGGGAACGCTTTGTCCATATTTTTTACAGTCTATGGCCCAAATACATGGACTTCTATGGGGCTATGGGTTTTTCTGGGTCCAATGACAGCGCCACAACAGGCCATTATATGAACTTTCAGGAAATCCCGATTTCCTCAGTGGCTTCACAAAATATCTGCCTGACTGCCCCCCTGGTTCAGACAGAATCTACACTATAGTTGTTTATAGCGCCCCTCAATAATAATAATCATACTTCTGACAAATGTCCCAGGACAGTGGTTATAATGGTGGCGCCAGTGATCTTGACATTCTATTTACATCTGTGTAATGCACGTTGCCTAAATGTGTGTTAAGGTACTGGTATTAAATCCACTACCTCAGCATTAAGCACAATGTTCTCAATGGTGCACTATGCATGAATAGAGCTACTGTACCTCATATTCTAATTTAATGTTAAAATACATTTCAATTTACATCAGTGTGTGTCATGACTTGATTGTTTACTGTGTTCCTGTGCCTTAAACAGAGTGACAAAAACATAGTTTTCTTTTCAACTGGGAAAGGAAACCTTTCCGCATGCATACAAGTACCGGTACATAGTAAAAAACGGAACGTTTTTTTAATTCAAAATGTATGTTGGGGGGGGGGGGGGGGGGGGAGTGTAGCACATGACCTTACTTGCCCCACATACGACTCCAAAGCGTGGTACATAACCCTAATAGTGAGTCCCTGCATGGCTCGAATCCTGGACAATTTACCACTGCATATCACTTTCTTTAGCAGAAAATGTCCCCTTCCCATTTATAAATAAAAAAATAAAATAAATAATTTATTTTAGGGGAATCCTCTTTGGTTGAGGGAGATGTAGGCTTTTGGTATTAGCCTGGTTAATAAACCAGACCGAATCAGCCGTTGTCTGCCGGCGGATTACGGTCTGGAGTGGCTCAATTGTACGCCCATTTCCTACACCAGAGAAATGGGGCGCCCAATAGGGACACGGTATGCAATATGGTATGCACACGACATTTTCGTGTTTTTATCACCTTTTTGAACTAAATTTAACAAAATCAATGGCCAATGAAGGGCCCCAGGAGCCCTTTTCAGGGCGTCAAACCCAGTACCTCACGGTCCAATTTCCCTGAAGGGCCCCTGAGAGCCAAGGGCCCCTGGCCCACGGCCCAACTGGCCCAATGGCTATAATTTGTCCCTGCTGATTGCATTAAACAACGTTAAACTCACTTTGCCATTCGATTTGCACTCACTTTAAGCATGCGCATACCCTCACTCTGCACCTTTTGTACACTTGTCAACCCGGAAGGTGGTCCCCTCTGTTGCGATCAATTCAGTCTTGAGATTGAATCCAAAACTTTCTCCGCAAGGTATGTTTTTCTTGGGAGCCTTTTAGACTCTTAATGGGGGTGTTGTTTTGTTTCCTTTGTATGGCCTGTAAACTAAGCCTTTTGAGACTGCAACAAGTGATTAAGGGCTATAGGCCCTATACAACTAAACTTGACTTGTTGCTCTTCTAGTCTAAAGCAACAAAGATTACTTACTGCATACCTTTAGGTTGAATTAGTAAAGAAATGGGACAGTGATTTGTTGGGCTGCTTTGACTGCAGATTGGGAAGTGTTGGTATGAAAGAGGCCCATATACTGTATGTTCTAACCAGCAATATCATGTTTTTAGATGAATTGAGCATGAAGGACCCCAATGGAAACAAGCATTAGGCTTTCTTTGTAGTGAACTATACTTTCCTGTGCTTTCTTCTGCAAACTGTCAATCAATCAATCAATCAATAAATCAATCAATCAAAACCTTCTGTGAGATGATAGTTGATAGTTGAAGTATTATCAAAGTATAAACCTTGGATTACAAAAGAAAGACCAATCAACTCTCAATACAAAGAAAATAGCATTCTCTGAGTGAACTCTAAACAAACAGATTAAACAGAACAAGAAGCCATAATTACACAAATCTGCAGGCTCTGTGGCAGCTCCAGCAGAATCATCGTCACTGGAGCACCACATGGCCCTATAATCTCACCTGTGCTTTTCACCCTTTATGAGGAGCTCAGACGCCACTGATATTGTTGACCCCAGGCAGCAACTCTAGTGTTTGATTGCAGTTTGAAGAGTCACAAAGTGGTACAAATCTATCTGGATCTCAACAACTTCAAGACCAAAAACCTGCCTGTTTAACGATTCTGTTACCCATTCTGTTCGGCTTCTCATCTGCTCAATTGGTTGAAAAAAGCAACTGACTTTAATTCAAACCACACAGTAAATTCTGTATAGTATACAACAATATTTTAATTTTTAAATTTAATTTTGTACATTCCGGTAAAACTCTGTATACTTTTCAAAATACAGACTTTATACGCACGCACGCACGCACGCACGCGCGCGCACGCACGCACACACACACACACACACACACACACACACACACACACACACACACACACACACACACACACACAGGCAAAGCATACAGGGACACAGGCAAAGCATACAGGGACACAAATATTTTAGGTGCAGCAAAGGTTACATTCACAAACTCAATGGATCAAAGAGAAATCATAGGAAATGATGATATGACACAAACAGATTTCTTTTTAAACTGGAACACTATAAAATGTAAAGCTCTCTCCTGAGTGGATGAAATTGACCCATCTGAAAAGGTCATTTCTGTTTAAGAGAGATCCCTGTAACTGAACATATACTCTTAACGATTACGGTATACTATCAGAATATAAACTAAAACGTATCACTTTCAGCAGATTTAATTATTACAGTCTTATAGATTTTACAGTCTACTGGTCACTCACTGTACATTTACATTTTAATGTGTCCACGTTTTATGCTGATCTTTATCCCATTCTGAACGGGCACCCATTTTGGTGTTAGCATCATGTTATGCTTTAGCTATTGAAAAATAGCAGATCTACAAGCTCATATCGCGCCACCGAGTGGCGCGATACGAGCTTGTAGGTCTGCTATTTTTGAAAAATCGAAGAATGACTGACATTTTTAGAATCTGATCTCAGGTCAGAATGGGTTAATCAGACCAGTGTGTGTCCAGTGGAAACCTCGTATGAATCTGATCTCAGGTCAGAATGGGTTATGTTACTGCTGACATTGCTGTGACACACTGTACATACTGTACATGTCACAGCAGGTCCCTGAGTGTTTGCCGTCTTTCACCCACTGGAATAAAGCTATTTTAACCACATTAAACATGGCATCCCTATGGTGCGTTTGCCATAGGCGAAAACGTTCTAAATGTGTCCATTTGTTTTAAGTGCTATATGAGCTCAGGCCATGCACGCTGTGACGTGCTGTGAGCTTGTATATCGATTAGCCGAAATATAAAATAGGGCTTACATGGTGACTTGAACACTTTTACCCCACCTTGGTCTACATTAGAGGACTCACATGCATTTTTGGCCCCTGAGCAGTTAGGGACCTTTCGAATGTGAAGTTTGATGGAGTGTAAATACCACTTTATCTGTTTTCATTAGAGAAGTAATAGCCTATATTATGTAGGAGCCAACACTCTGTTGTTATTAATGTCTCGAGGTCTAGTCAGTGTGTGTGCATGTGTGCGTGCGTGCGTGTGTGATGTCTGAAATGCCACCAAGATCATAGCTGCTCGGTTCTCTGACATACGTTTAATCTGAACAGACAATCCATTCCGACAGCCACCGTTCTGATTCAAATCAAGTTGGAGTGAAGGATGTGTGTGTGTGTGTGTGTGTGTGTCTTCCTGTGAATGAATGAGTGACTGAGTAAGCATGTCATTGTGTTTTGGTATGTGATTAGGTGCCAGACTGTGCATGCATTCATCAGTGTGTGTGTGTGTGTGTGTGTGTGTACAAGATACCACACATCTCTTGAACATTCGCCTATGATAATGTGGATTGATTATGGATATGATAATGAGTGGCCAGTGCAGCGTCGCGACCTTCACAAGGTCTAATTGAAACAAGCGTTGGTCCTCCGCAGCACTTATCAAGTCACACAGCACATCATTAATCACGGAGAATACAAGCTGTCACTGTACACACAGACACGCACGCACGCACACACACACACACACACACACACAGGCGCGCACACACACGTTCATGCACACACTCTCTCACTGTCTGACTATCTATCTCTCTCCCACAATTCTTTGCACATACACATGCCATCTTTCGCGTCTCTCTTACACACGCACAGCGCGCGCACACACACGCACACGAACGCACACATGCACGCGCGCGCACACACACACACACACACACACACACACACACACACACACACACACACACACAATACAAGCTGTCATTACAATATGGCTGGTATTGTCTTCTTTTAAGGCAGAGTGGACAGCTAACACACCCTCCATCTCCTGTTTTTAACAAGTAAAGTTGAGGAGTGAATATCAGAATTAATCCCATCTACCAGAAAGAGGCAGCCTAACCGGAGGCAAAGTTAAAACAATTCCATAAAAAACGAACAGCTGCTCACTTCACCCAATCTGAAATGAGATTGAATTAACTCAAGTTGTTTTTTATTACCTACTTTTATTGGGCGACCGTTTAACAGCCAAATTCGATCCCAGTGTCTGATTAACGCAGCATATGGTGCTTACCTGTTAAGCACAACATGTTTAACACAAGCTCAACGCATCACTGCACCACGGAATAAACTAATAAGACCCAATATGATATTAGTCATTACATAGTCCAACACACAAAATTCCAATATGATAAAAGGGTGGTTTCATTATCATTATGCGGAAAAAACACAAGGGAGTTTACAGGCATTGCGTCGACACCGTGGCCAACTTTGTTAATTGTTATTCAATTAAGTGCTTTTGTTAATGAAACCAATTAATACCTGAAAACAAGAGAGCAGATATATGATTATTATGCATCTATGCAGGAGATGGCTAATTGCAACTGTAAATCAATCAGTCCAAGATTAATCAGCTTGGAAGGTGTCCAAAAATAACAAAGTCACCAAAAGACTTTGGAAGTAAAAAGAACGAAAAAAAGAAAAACATGTTTTGATTGCCACACCATTATCCTGTCTAATGATCATTAACGATCCCTTAAATAGTTTATGATCCAATTTCATTGCTATGAATTTAAGTAGTAAAGTCTTACAGTGTTAAAGTATGGCCTGCTACTTAATGAGTGATGCATAGCATGCTCTGTCTGACAAGGTCAATGTATAGCTTATAACAGGGTTCCCCAATAAATTTTCCTCAAGGGCCATATTTTGACTAGCGTACCAGGCTGGGGGCCGAGTCTGCACGTGCGAGGTCGAGGTCTTGCCCTGAAAATTCATTTTCAGGGCAAGACCCCATTTGAAAAGGTTGCCCAGTTTGACATGCATAGGCTACTGACCCCCATTTAATGCCATTTATATCTGGGACCCTTAAAAAAAACAAAAAAGAAAACATTTTTTTTTTTTTTTTTTTTTGAAATTCTTTCATGGGCCACAAGGGGGCGCTCTGTGGGCCGCAAATGGCCCGCGGGCCGCCTATTGGGGAACCCTGGCTTATAAGATGCACAAAGGTTGCTGTCAAATACAGGAATACTGTAGCAGTGGAACTAGTGGCCATTCTAATAGATGTGGTGATGATACATGCAAGTATATGGAATGTAATTTCAATTTGTTTTGTGTTTGTGTGTGTGTGTGTGTGGGGGGGGGCTGTTTAAAACCTGAGATCAGATTCATACGAGGTTTCCCACTGGACACACACTGGTCTGATTAAAATGATCTTTGATAGCCAATAAGGCCGATACTCCCATCCTAGGCTTTGGCCATGTGACATAACCAGTGGCTTAGATGAGAGAGGTATCTATTCTTAGATGTTTTATGTATATATGGATGCTGATCTCTCGGGCAGCCGCAGGACACTGGGATTTGGGAATATTTTGTTTTACAGATCAAAGCACCAGTCCAGGGCAAAGGAGAGCCCTTTCAAATACATCAAACAGAGGGAAATGTGTCCTGAACACTGGGCTCATTGAAGCCCTGCAAGGAGATGCGTAGCTCAGAACTCTTGACTGTGTTATAAAAAGGAATTTAATTGTGCATCTCTCCCACGTAGAAAGCTCAGTTATCTTCTAATCAACACCCACTCACCTCCTGTAGCGGGCCATGGGCAGTGTTGCCAGATAGATTTTACGAGAGAACTAAGCAAGCAACCTGGTTTATGAAAACGAGCCCAAAAGAATGGACCTAAGCCAAGAGAACTTTAAACCGATATAGATCGCTATTTGAAAATAGCTGTTCTACAAGTTGTGAACTTGTAGATTGTAGGTCTCTGGCACAAAATATTTCCAGATAAGGGGCAGCGAATAAATACATATTCATTTGGGGGCCCTTGACATGAAAATGTTTGACAACCACTGATTTAAACATTAACAGAAAGCCCAAATAAGCAACTACACTTTACAAAGAAGCCTCCAAAAAAAATCGCAACCAACAACTACCAATATTTACAAGCAAGGCTGTTTGGCCTTACAAGACGGGAGTCGGGGAGGGCACTCGACTGCATGTGTTCATCTCTCATTGCTAAGCTATGTAGAAGCATGACAATGCTGCGTTAAGTGATCAAAGGAGCGGTCCAGAGATTCAGACCCATGGCCCGTCAGTCAGGAGGACAAGACAAAGCCAGAGCAGACAGAACTGCTTACATAAACACTCTCTCTCTCTCCGACTGCCCGTCTGTGTGGGGTGGGGCTTTATAATATTGTCAGATGGCTTTGGGGAGGGGGTGCTCATTTGTAGACATCTCTCACACTGTACTAACACTTCAACTCATCCACACTCTCTCACACACACACACACACGCTCACGCTCACACACACACACACACACACACACACACACACACGTGTGTGGATGAAGGGTAGCTCCTAGCCTATACAGTATATTGGCCTGTGGAGGAATGTTCTGTGTTCTCAGCATTTTCCTCATCCCGAAGATGAATAGAGCTATTTTACAGATAGCGGAGAAACAAAACAACACTCTGTGGTTGGATACACCGTGGCAGGGGCTGCACTCGTGGATGATCAAAGACGCTTTTTCCCCCCAAAAAAATGTCAAGTTAGCAATACATCCAAAATCTTTTATGTGACCCAAGTGGAAAAACAATGGGGGTGCAGTCTTGTAGAAATTCAGTTCAATAGTACCTCCTCCTGCTGACTATCAAGAAGTAAGAGTAACCCTTGTCCTGTCCTTGAATCATTGTCCACTGCATGGGGCTGTTTTGGTTGATCACCTCTTCACCACATTAACCCAGGCATCGCTATTTGGACAAAATTAATGTTAAAAAACATTAAATGGCTAAAATAGCTGTCGCATGATTAAGTATATAGGGCTTAAGTGGTCAATACAGCCACGCTAGTCCAGGTACTCTATTGATCTCATCATATCAGTGTTGTTTTTCCTTTTAATCTATATTATCACTAATTACATTAAAGGAATACCAATGCAAAAAGCCATGCAGTGAAATGACAATGAACTTTGCTACAATACCAATATACTCACTCATGCAGGACAATACAAAGAAATAGATGAGAGGGGAAAACAGTCACCTCTACTATGCAAACTATTTATTAGCTTTGAGTCTAAAAAATAAATAAACCTTTAATTTAAGTATTTTGGGGTTTCTTTAAAATTTGCATTGCTATGTCATGGTACCAAACAGTAAATAATCTAGTGGTTGACTGTATGAGTGGTACCTACTGGATTAAAATGAAGATAGATGACACCATCTGGTGGCCATTCATTGTAACACCTTTAATTTAGGTTCATTTTACTGACTTCATGACAAGAGTGTACAAAGTTGAAAAAACACATTATTCTTAGCAAAAGAAAACTAAATACAATTCTTAATGAAACATTGGTCTTCCACTGAGGAACTGAACAGATTGATTGGAGGGAGAGCTTTCCAAGCAAGAACCGGAAAACAAATTGATTGAAGAGCTCTTCACTCAGGAACAAGAACAGATTGATTGGAGAGCCTTCAACTCAGGAACCGGAACAGATTCCATTTAATAAGCCAAACCGTACTGGTTAGCTAGATTCTTCAGTTGGTGCAATTTTCAGAAACCTGGAAAATAATACAATAATATTGTATAAAATAGTACCCTTTTGGTCACGTCATGCTGTAGCAATAGATACAGCATGTGGTGCTGTAGGCCTATAAACATTAGTATAATTGCAACTAAGATCCTTATGGTATGGTCATGACAAGCCACACCTTATTTATTGAGGGGCGCTAGCTCCTCCTATATTGTATATAGGAGGATGTTTGTGTTTGATTTATTTGATATATTCATGATACAATTCATAGAAGAGCAGTACAGAATTATCAGGATTGCACAAAAAGTCAGAGGACTTGTGATCCAAATAAATAAATAATTACAGCATATGATAAGAAGAACATTACAATACTAATGACATTTACAACCGGCCATCATAGATCAATAAACAAAAGACAATAAATAGATATAAATAGATAAATACAGCACTATACTAACTTGCCCATCATCCACTTTTTCAACATATTTTTTAAACTGGTCAAATTTAATTTCCCTTGGGATTTTGTTCCAATCCTCCACCCCTGTAAATTTAAATTAGCTTCTACCTACCCTATGTCTCAGGTTTGGTGGTTTAAGATCAGCTACACTAGCCCTTGTGTTCAAACTATGGAACTGGTTAACATACGGGAAGTAACCTTTAAAATGTTTTGGGCATTGTTCTTTTAAACTTTTATAGACCATAATGAGTCTCAGTTGTTGTATTCTGCCTTCCACTGGAGCCAATTTAATTCTCTAAAATGGTTAGCGCCAAGGGGTATTTATATGCAAATATCATGACCAATGGCATTGCAATGAACATCAATAATAATAATTAAGTAATTAATTACAATAGAAATGTTACCGAAAAGCAACACTGGGTCTTACAGGGTTAAGGGGAAACACTTGACACTAAAACTCTGTTCCTTCTTACCTTGAGCGATTCTGAGGCTTTGCGGAGTTCTTTGATGACGGACGATAGGGCCTCTGGATTGATACCCTGCTCACACAGTCGCACACAGATGGACAGAGACTCCATATCCAAGCCTGTGTTCAGCAGCCTTGAGATCTCCAACAACACTGTTGGAAAACGATGAGGTGAAACGTTGGCACCGATACACAGATGATGAACAGCACCGTACACAGTAAAATCCTTAAATGTATCCAACTATCCATTTGTAACTCAAGACGAAGAGTGCACAAAATGGTGCACAGTGCCCACACCATTTGTAACTCAAGAGTGCACCCATGCCATGCCATGATTGATTGATTGATTAACAGTTTGCAGAATTACAGTACATTTCAAGTACAACTCAATACAAAAACTGTTAACTGAGTGGACGACATCACGACACCATAAAGCATTACACTTAGGGCCCACTATTTTCAATTCACCAAAACATTTAGAGACGTACGAATATACACTTCAATATAGCCAAAAACAGGAAATCATCATAGGATGTAAAAAAAAAACATATACAGTGAGTGTGAAAAGGGGTGGGTGGGGGATTCAGATTTTACGGGGGCCAGTTTTGAATGGCAGCCGTCCGTAGGTGCCCTTTGAGAGCAGTTTTGAAGGAGTCAAGGGATTCGCATGTCTTAATGACTGTTGGTAGGGCGTTCCATATTTTGGTGGCATATTTAGGAAGGAGGAATGGAGGAATTTAGTCCATTGTTTGTGCTGAATCTGGGTTGCACATGGTTAGTTGAACTCCCTCTGGTGTTGTGGGTGTGGGTACACGTTACCCGTCTAGCCCCTTTCAGAACCCTAGTTTACCTTTTCTGAAGTTTGGACGTCGGTACCCCAGGGTCTCTAATCGGTTATTCCACTCTCGTTGGGATGTATGGGTACATACCCTCCGTTCATGCCGAGCGGCGCGCCTCTTGAGTGTTGGTGAGATGTTTCAAAGATGCGGCTATAGGAGACAACGGAAATGTAGGACCGCAGATGCCGTTAAGTATTTTTTATCTTTTTTTGAAGTTTTGGCTTCTCCGAAATTATCTCTTCCTCACTTCCCATGTCCCGCCTCCCACGACACAACAGCATTATAAACAACCTGCATGTACGCGGTCGGCCAATCAGAGGCAGTAACTAGGACGTGCAGCTAGCCAGTCGCCGCCAAGGGGCCAGCTATGCACTCCAATGTTGAAGCGCTGCGCCCTAGTGGTAAGAGGAAGGACTGCAGGCGGACCAGTGGATTCTTGACGAGGAAACCCCGTGCAACCGAGCGCCCAATGTTAAAGCCCAGCTGCACTTCCGCATTTCCGGACACCAAAATTTGGTGCCCAAATGCTGAATCAGCGAAAAAATGCGGAAATAGACGGTACTTCCAGCAGCCTTCCGGGTGCTTCAAATGCCACTGAGCAACTTCCACTGACATGAATAGCGGAGGGGGCGGAGCTTCGCGCCAGTTTAGTCTCTTATCCTTTTAATACTCTATGGTCGCCGCTCCGGAGGCGGTACAATGGGAAGTCAACAAGGAAGTCAAGGAAGTGAGGAAGAGAGAATTTCAGAGAAGCCAAAACTTTAAAAAAAAAAAGGTTAATGCGATTTCTCCCACGTTTCCGTTGTCTCCTATAGCTGCTTTATGCATCTTTGAAACATCTCACCAACACTCAAGCGGCGCACCGCTCGGCGTGAACGGAGGGTATGTACATCTGCATCCCAAAGAGAGTGGAATAACTGATTAGGGACCCTGGGGTACCGATGTCCAAACTTCAGAAAAGGTAAACTATGGTGCCGAAAGGGGCTAACGTTACCTCAGCATCTATGGATCAGAGCAACACTAGCCCTAGAATGTCTCCTGTTGTTACATACAGTTGGCACGAAGTATATGAATGATCACAGACATTCGAGGTGTAAGAGCTACCCCAGCATCCTTATGGGGCGAACAGATCTACAAGTTCACAACACGTCTGAGCTTGTAGTTCAGCATTTTTTTTAAGGCATTTGGGGAGTATAGTAGACAGAGAGACAGACACCTCAGGTCCAGCTTACCAATTCGCCTTTTTAAGTGATTAATTTGGATTTACTGTGTACATTCACTGATGTTAGCCTCCCTGACAACATCACACCCCAAATGGAAATGTAGAATATTTGTTATTCTTTATGACATTAAGCAGAATAGGCAGAAAAAGTTTGTTCTGAATTAGCCTTGTTATGAATTCACTGGGACCCATGTTGCTAAATTGAATCGGTGAACTGCATGGTAGAATTAAAGTGTTAAACCTGTGAATGGTTTAGACCACATGAATGAATCAAATATTATATCTGGGTGTATTGTTTGTTATTATTGTATTTACCGTCCATTGTCTCCCGGACTGCGTTCATGTTTGGGTTTGCTCCTGCACTCGCCATGGTTACGAATACGATGCTCTGATTCAGCTAACGTCCCAGACTGATGGATGGGTCCTCCTTAACGCACTAAGCGGGCCAATGTTATGAAATGAATGACTTCAAGCCTTCACCAAGATCACTACGATTGACCTATAGACATTGTATGATTCGTCAGTCGCTTGCATGAATCAACAGCAGTATAATATGAGACACATTGGGTTGCAGAGTTTCACAGAGATGCAGAGCTAGCTTAATTGCGTGCAAAGTAAAATCGGCATCGGCTGCAGAGCTGCAGATACACATGTGACTTCCGCTTGGCTAACTTCAAAATAACAGCATATTGACTAGCGGAGTGGACCTTAGAGTATATAACTCTATGGAGTGGACCCGTCCCCCATCTGGCTGCAGACTGCCCGGACCTTAGAGTATATGGCCGGACCCCTAGCCCTAGCCGGACCCCTAGCCGGACCCCTAGCCGGACCCCCGGAACTGAAGAGAACACTTTGTTAAAAGATTATCAGAAACTATGTACAGGCTCGCAGTAATAATTGGCCGCTTTATTCTTATTTTGTATTATTATTGTATTATCATCTGTTGTTGTGATTTCTGTTGCAAAAAATGTGAAAGATGAAGTGCAGAAAGTCAAGTGTAGTGTGTGTGTGTGTGTGTGTGTGTGTGTGTGTGTGTGTGTGTGGGGGGGGGGGGTCATCTATGGCTGCAGTACACCGTTCGAGCGGACCAGAAGTGGGGCCGCTGTCTCATTTGGGGGCGTGAAATTTGTAGTCGCCGTTTGTGGAAAGGAAGTGAGGCAAAAGTGCTCCTATTGGTTCCCGTTCCCATTCACTTCCAGTTGAATGTCTTTAGGCTCCTGATTGGCTCAGAGCGCTGTGTGGAGAATTGAAATACACGTTTGAAACAGAAACTTGCTATAACTGTTTGCTGCTGTCTTCGTCGTCGTGTTTTGAGGGCTTTTGGGGATTCGTTTTCTACAAAAGTAAGTGCGAGACATTGATTGATTGATTGTTAACAGTTTGCAAATAGTACAGTGGTACGATTATACAAAAATGCTAAAAGGATAATAACACTAACACGTTTCCATTGTGGTCCTATGTATTCAATGTATAGGGACATTTAAAGACAGTAATATGTATTCAATGTATAGGGACAATTAAAGACAGTAATATATCCTAGACATCAACACTATTAGACAAATTAACAAAGTTAAACCGTTAACGGCTGCTGCTATCAGTGCACGTCACGTTGTTTGAGCGGTGCGGGGAGTTAGCAAGGAGGACAATCGAGGGGTTGTGTGTTATGTTAGGAAGTAAGCAAGCAGTTGGAACGTATAATATCTTATTTTACGTCTATCCTTTCTAAATTGAAATATTAACAGTTTGCAAAATGGGTACATTTCACATGAAAGCACAACTCAAATGCTGCTGTTACTGTGGAGTGGACGACACTGATAAAGCATTACACTTGATTACAGTTTTACTTTTATTTGAATCGGAATCAGTTTAACAATTATGTTATATTATCCTTTGTAGTACAATCTGCAGACTGTTAAAGTATTCAATCAATCAATGCTGTTCCTGGATCTTGAGAACAGAGCGTAGAGTAAGACCAAATGGAAAGAGTTGGAAAACAAAGATTATACCACACTTCTACCACTGTCTTCTTGGTCCCGGTGTAACGGCCTGTGGTTGTTGTTTTTTTCCCTAGCTGAGATGGGGGACCGTTTTGAGATACAGATCACACCTGAGACTCCAGGGAGGCCTTCTATTCGGAACCCTTTCGAGAGTCCAAATGACTACCACCATCTCCACGAATCCCTGGTCCCGAGTCCTTCCATATTCAAAGTCAAGCCTTCAAAGCCTTCATCTGTAAGTGTGATAGATACCATGTATTTTCCTGATACTTCCTGATACTGATTCCTTCCGATACCCATAAACGTGCATAATGCATATCGGTCGATATCGAGTACCGACCAGTGTGTAATTTAAGTTTAAATCTAGGACACTCACACAGGACATTGGTTCTCAAAGTGGGGTCCAGGCTTTGAGGTTCCAAATGGACCCTTACAGGTCTGTAACTCTGAGAGTGTACAAATGGACCCTCTCAGAGTAATGGGGGGTCTTTGAAATTAAAAGGTTTGAGAACTTCTAGGAATCAATGAAAATACCATTAATAATACAGTTAGTAAGGGTATAAAACGGTTGTGCAACATCAACTGAAGCAATAAA
This sequence comes from Protomyctophum parallelum, assembly GCF_964188405.1. Lineage (NCBI taxonomy): Eukaryota > Metazoa > Chordata > Actinopteri > Myctophiformes > Myctophidae > Protomyctophum > Protomyctophum parallelum. Next base: position 41,145,825 of record NC_139704.1, on the reverse strand, counting down.
AATGACATATGTAAATTAATAAATATGTTTGATATCATATGTGATACATCGGAATGGTATAGACTGGCATGCTCGCCAATACCGATGGCAGTATTTTAGGCAGTATCGGCAGCTTTTCCGGTGCTGGTATCGTGACAACTCTAAAGTGTGACTACATGCCACACATTTACAACACAGAGGGGTGGCGGGGGCTGTCCGAAACAGACACACCCAATGTAACATATCTGGTGTCTCACCTTTTATCACTGCTGCTGTTTCAGTCTCCAACTAAGTTTAATTGGTCTATCGATGAGATGTCCAGCCTGCTGCCAGTACACATAGACCAAGAGGACATCCAGCGACAGAACCTATACCTCAGCCAGACACGGTAGGTCTGTCTTGGAACAACAGACAGTAAGACATAATGGGAAGCGCAGTACAAGCTCCTTCTGGCTAAAACTTTTTCCCGGAAAGGGAGATTTAGATTTTTTTTCTTTTGACACTCCTGCACCCCCAGATATGTAAATATGCTATTGTTGTTTTATAATTTATAGAACCATCTTATTTTCCTCCTAAACCTGTAGATTGGATCATGATATTGAGGAGAAGCGGCAGAATGCTATTGAACAGGTATGCACTATGCTGATAGACAGAGAAATACATTGGATTAATTTCACTTGACTAAATCCATGAGTGTAACTGTATTTTATCTGCTCTCAAAGTTTTTTATTAAAGGAGGCATAGTCCCATCCCCATGGGGTGCCCCAGCCCTGCGCAAAACCACTCCAATTCAAACGTGTAAGTCGCCCCATTACCATTATCCTCTGTTCATATTATTGTGCTATTTATTGGTGATATTTCATATTTTTGACATTTTCACATCTTTTGCTCGCCTTTGTTGTGTGTGTGGTGTCAATTTACCAATTCCCCTTTCTATCCTATGTATTTCTCCTTTTAGTTTCCATGTCTCCAATGATTACTGTGGAGCCTGAAACACTGACTGGTAGGTACAGTATATTCATTGAGACAGGACATGACTTAAACTATTTATATAGCGGAGTAGGATTCTCTGCTTTTTGCTCAACTGGGAATTGACCTGCTTTTTTTTTTTTTTTGTCCAGTTTCCTGTCAGACGACACTTTCATTACCCGTGGATTTTGATTTGGAAAAAGTACTAGGTATGCTTCCACAAAAAAAGAATAAAGTCCACACTGGTTAAATGTCGCACTTGTTTATTGCTTTCTCACCGTTAAGATCAAGAATCTTTTAAAATGTTGCCTGAATATCCATCTTTGCTACCTTTTTAGGAGAGTACTACTACCGCTGTGATGAGGCATGTGAGGCTGTTCAGGAAAGCCTCAGCTCCTCCTCTCTCAGACGGAAACTCTTCCTGGATGGACAGGCTGACATCAGCAGTGGTTCCGACACCTCTGGACCACCAAGCCCTGAAAGAGGCCTTTCTGGGTTACAGAGGCCTCCGCTGGACCATGAAGGGCAGGAGCTCAGATCTGTGGACTCCGACTGCAATGGCGGTTCTGAGGGAGAAGCACTCTCATGCTTCCTCTCTTCTCCTATGTGTTGTGGTATAGGGGCACAGACCCTTCCCACGGTTAGTGGGATTCCCCAGGTCATATTTTAATTCCTGTCTAGGTGAATGGTGTAAGAAATGCATAAATGGCGGATGTTGTTTCAACTGAATTGACTGTACAGCGTGAAGTTGTTTTAAGTCCGAACATAAAATGACATGGTGTCTGTCATTTGGCTGATTAACAAAAAGTATAATTTGAGTGAATTCAACCAAAGCAGTCACTGTTGACATTTTAAATCTTGATAAATTAGACTTTTTATTATTTTATCTGGCTTGAATATAATTTCAGAAATCATTGATACCAGCTTTTCCAAAATGTAAATTAAATATATTTTCATTCTCTCTACTGCAGGGCCAGTTCTCCTCCAGTCCCATTGAGAAGGGTCGTTTCCGTAACTACAGCCTGGGAAGCCAATCCAGTCCAGCGTTTCCTGATAGGTCATCGCCTGCTGGTTTCACTTCCCCTACTCTGTCTCCTATTGGTCCACAATCATCATGTACACCAATGGGTTCAGGTTAGCTATTTGTCTCATGAATCATATTGTTTGATCAATACAGTAGGAATAAGAACTTATTTCTTTCCTTTTGCCAAATACATTTGGACATAGTAAAAATGTCAAACTAAACCATCCCTCACTGTCTCACCCCCTGCCTTCGTTCATCCATTTAATAGGGGAGAGGAAGCAGCTGAGCTTTATGTCTCCAGATGATGTCGGCTCCCCTCTAGATATGGACGTCAACTCCTGCACCAAGAGCTTATATGTAGAAGGTTGTTCACCCATTCGGAGCTGTTCCCCACACCCACTCCATTCCAACAGCCACTCACAGCACACCAGCAGACACAGGGCCAGGACGCGATGCTGGGCCTCGCCTCACACAATCTCTCCAATCCTCAATCCCGGGCTCCACAACAACCTGGAGAAAGAGGACCAGCTGCCACCTGCCGCTCTCCTCTCCATGGAGTTAGACCCATCTTCTCCCTCAAGGCGCAACGGTCTCCCACGGAGCACAATGCCACCTCCGGGCTTAGAGAGGTTCGGCGAGAGTGTCAACTCTGGTCCTCTTGAAGCCGTTAAGATGGAGGAACTTAAGGGGGTGGAGATGGAAGGAAGATTGGAGGATATCATTGAAGAGGAGGAGAAGGGTGCCTCTGTGCTGCTGACCAGCTCTCGTGTGGTCAACATGTCTGCCACAGAGAGCTCTCTGGGTGAGGGGAGCAGCATCCGCTACGACTCCAGCATGCAGGCGAGTAGAAGGGTTGAGGGACCTGCTGATCTATTTGAGCTTTTTCACGTATTGGCTGGGCAGTCTGATCTGTTTGTTCATGATGTGAAGCATGGTACTGGTATGATGAACTAATTGGCATGTATTCGTCTCTAGGTGGACAGTGGGTACAACACCACTTCAGCAGGCACTGCCAGTCTCATAGATGGGTTCAGCCTGGAATTTCAAAGCAAGGAGTCTTTCACTTCAAACCTGGGAGATGAGGCCTTCCCATTCCCCAAGACCACTAAAGTTAAGGTAAGTTACCACAAGCAATTAGAAAAGTATAACATGTACATCCACTCTGTTAAATCGGGTGCAGGAAAAACACAAGATCAGCACCCAAACATAAGTCTGCACACTTAAGATTTGGTCCCACTAATTTTGATTGCAAGAATAAGATTAATGTGTACGTGTGTATATATATATATATATATGGTTTATTGCAGGAACAGTGTTTGCAAACCTATCAGTGTGCAGACTATTTTAATTTACCACACAACCACCTACACCAGTAAATAAGACTACATTATAGATGCTGACATAGGCCATGCAAAGTTAAATACAATACAGTACATTATTTTGTAAGTTTATCTAGAATATTAAAGAAACTCTTGTTTTTAACAGGTGTTTTACCCTCCTTACTGATTGCTGCATCTACAGGGGAAATCCCTCCTGGCTGGAGCCCAAGATGATCATGTTTACACTGTCTATGTCGAGTGTTCTTAGCAGACTAAAATTTGGTTCACCAACTGTCCTCCGGCTAAATCAAAGTGAGTTACCACCATGTTCTTCATGGTTAAATTATAGACCTCCTTTTCTCCTATTTAGTTGTTAGGCCAATTCATTCCTCATGCTGATGTTCTACCCCACTGAGCCCCACCCCCACCAGGAGGACGTACAGCCTTCATTCTACTCCTCTCACTCTCCATTCCCAGATGACATGCACTCCCGTAGGATTGTGTGCAGTGACAAATGTCACTCACCACACAGCTTACTCCAAACACAGGCTAAATGTATTCGTATAGATATTCAGCCAAGCCAAATTATGATTTTGACCCTTTTGGTTTTGTGATTGAGTACTTTTTTTTTCTTAAAAAAAAAAAATTGAAATTAATCAATGGATTGAACCATTAACTCCCTCCCACCCCTCTCCCTACAGACCTCCCCCCTCACTAGTGGTCAGTTTTTTTTCCTTGTTTCTTTTTAACAAATATTATGCATTAGCAAATTTATTTTTAATTATTACATTTTACTAAAGTAAAAAAATGTACTAAAGTAAGTGGATATCATGGGGGTAAAGTTCCTGCTCATCACCACAGAGACCGAAGTTGTTCCTCAGCATGCTCCATTTAATTTGTATTACGCCCTCCCCCAGTGAAACATCTCGGTGTGAAGCATTTGATGACATGTGTTTCAAAGGGGAAACTTGATTGTTTACAATACAACACCCTCACCAACCAGTAGGGGTGAGTCTTTGCGAGAGAATTGGCATAATGACTAATTTTGGAGAAGGGTGAAAAATGTATTTGGCCTAGTATCAGTACAATACTATAAGCCAATGTTCTTGAAAAAAATATGCTTTTAAGAATTCACAGCTGGTATAATGGTGAACGAATGAGTCTGAAAAGGAAAAAGTTGAATATTATTACTGCACTGAACTTGCACAATGAAGTTGGAGACCTTTTTAATAGTGACTAAACCTTTTTCCATTTGGCATAGACATGAACAAGGGACTGATGAAACTTTACTTGAAGTAGATTTAACATAGCATTTATGCTCATCTGCTGGACATCTGTGTAAAACATTTTTGATGGTTAAATCTGTTACTGTTTAACTATACTGAATATGGCTACTAGTTTGAAATGAATGCATACTGAATGAGCCATACTGTTCTTTTGTTTTCTTTATAAATATTTATTGAGATGTGTTACAAGTGCAGCACTGTCGCATTATGGCCTTAAGTGGACTTGTTTCTTACTTGAGTTTAAAAGTTTTAATACAAATATACAAGTGTAATTTTCTGAAATGAATGGATAATAACTTCATACTTGGTGCCTGGGACCTTTTGGCAGAAATCGCACGTTTCCATTTTTGCTTTGAAATTGTGTTCCCCTTGCATAACTCTTCTAGCTCAAATAAAGATGGGATTTAACCCATCAAAAAAAAGCGTGCAATGTGTTCAGGTTTGTTCAAAGATTTACATAGAACTGTATGTATATCCTAGAATCAACTAACTTTCCAATGGTCATCATATGCAGTACTTTAGTCAGTAATAAGTAGGGATGTACCGATACACTTTTTTCTGTGTTAGCCAATACCTAATATCGATACCAGTGTAGTGATCTCATGTTTATAGCAGACTCCTCACTCATAGATATGTGCACTTGCCCCAACATTTTATTTACCTGCCATAGTGTCAACCTTTGTGGGATCTGTGGTTAGACTGGTATATTCGCCGATACAGATGACCCGATATGACATAAGGGCCGATCCAATACATACTTTTCCCGATACAGTATCGGGACATCTCTAGTAATACGTTATAACTTAACACTGAATTACGATGCTAGTGGTTCTTAAACTTGAATTTCAAGGACCACCATAACTCTAGGAGTGTACAAATGGACCCGTATGGGTCCATTTGTACACTCCCAGAGTTGGACCTGTCAGGGTCCATTTGGAACCACCTACAGGAACTGTTAAAGATTGAGTGCTGTGATTTTTGTACTTTGTGTCCATGGAGTTAACATTACTAGTCTATATTGTGGTTAGAATATTGAAATATCTTCCCTGTGTGTCTATGAACAAACTGGACATCGGGGAATGTGCCTGACGGCACTCATGGCATGGGTGACAAATCTCGCACCGGAAGTTCGATAAAATGCATGGGAGTGGGTGGAGCTGGCTGGACCAGCCTGTGAGCAAACGCTATGAACGATTGCGACCTTTGTCATAATCGGATTCGGTTCAGGAATATAAAAGGTGTATCACAAGTTGTTTTCTAATCACTTTCTTTTTGATGTGCACAGAACATTTATTGAGGCATCTTAATGGCAGGTATCACAAGATGTGGTTGCCAGACAGAAATCGGCAGTCTTGCGAATGCGATACTTGGCACATTCAGAAACATACTTTGTGCTCTTTAGATACCTCTATAAAAGTCCAGTGTACACATCGAAACGCAACAGGCAATGATGTGTTCTTTTATTTTCCAGAAGCAATTTTACAATCGTTTCCGTTTTTAGGCCAAGGAGTGTTTTTCGTGCAAAACTAATGCTTGGAATGGATTCAGAATCATGAAAACCCCTTAGTTTGACATGTCACATGCTAGTATGCTACTTAAAGTACGACAACATTTTGCCTTATATTGGTTGTCTATGGTGGGGTATACAAAAATAGCCATAACTTTTCGCGATATTTCCGGCTGAGCAGACTTTTCATTCTGTGGACTTTAATGACCAAGTGAATAGAAAAAACACAAATAAAAAGTAGGTCGTGACATCACAGGTCCTCTCAAAAATGTTGTGCTGGCTCCCCGGCTATTAACTATTCAATTATTCAAGTACTGAACATAAAGTTAAACAACATCCAACACTATGAATACTACTTTATTGCTAAATCTTAACTTAAGACTTACCATTGGAACACTGTACTTCATCGACAACTAATCCAATCAATCTCTCACGAAACAACGGTGCTTGCATGGCTTTCCTCCATAAATCCTCAAATGTTTCAGGGGAACCGTAGACAAAGGAAAAATCGCCATTACAAAATACAAATTGTGTTTTTACCAGCGTACGCAGCCGAAAGTCCCTTTTCGTTCAGCCGTTTCAATTACTCCATTATGGATTGTACTAGGCAAACAATCAGAAGCATGGACACAAAGGCAAGAGAGCAACAGTTATGGATAAAACAAATTTATGGTTGAGTAGGCCAACCACTTGTATGAAGCGAACATTCAATGGAAAATAAAATGGGATACAAGTGTACAAGTCCATGCACAATACATTGGAGATGTTGGTCCTAGTCTATGAACCAAGTAGAAAAGATAAAATCTGCAGATCAGGTGAGCTCCCATTTGCCATGACTTATTATAGTGACTTTGAGTACTAAAGCTTCTGTTAGAGTCTCAATGTAACATGTATATAAGATTTGTAACAGGTGTGCTGTGTCACATGGTGCATATATACCGTATAAGCACTGATTCAACAGAAGTCTGAGTAAGTAAGGGCCGATTCATACTCCTATTTTAGAGCCGAATAAAAGTCGGTTCGGCGCTGTAGAGCCTACAATTTGACGTCATTTGAGGCTCGGGGGGGGGGGGGGGGGGTACCGTCCGAAAGTTGGCTCTTCGGTGCTACTGAAAATTTCTGACGAGCCGAAATCATTTCGGCACTACAGTGCAGAAACAGCAGTAAAATAGGAGTATGAATCGGCCTTAAGAGCCTTGGTGCTTTTCAACAAAAAAAAATCTGGGGTGTGTGGATGTTATCTTTCTAATAGATGAGCTTTTTAATCCAGCACCATACCCATTCGGTCTAGCATGGTTATACTGGTTGTTTGGCCATGAAAAATGGCAGTATAACATCACTATATTATAAAATAAAAAATATCAGAGATGCCTGCTATGAACCAGTCTGTTCTAAATAAAATAAAACTCCATATATATACTGTGTAGATGTAGAACATTAGGGGGTACTGCTTTCTGTGTCAGCGGTCCAGTTTGGGTTTCTTGGCCTGTGGTTGAACCTCTGGGGCTGGGACGCTAACACCAGGAATCTAGAACAAAAAAAAAAGAGAAGAAACAAGGGTGAGCTCCAGTTAGTTTTACATGGTCTTTTTTCCTAAGAAAGCCTGATATTGAGTGCAAATCTGTTCAAATCAAGTAAGAATTCCAGTAAGGTTTTGTTGGCCCTAAAAGTATGGGGTCGGGAGATTCAGTCAAAGGCGATCATGCCCCAGTCGGCGCCAACAGAAATATATTTAGAAATGTAGCAAATGATTAAGAATAAGTCACAGTAAGCCTTATTTTACACATTGACCCTTTTTAAGAAAGTATCACGCCATTAAAAAAGAAAATACAGTACCGGTATATCCGAGAAGCAACCATTGTTATGGTTGAGTGTACCGTTCGTAAAAAGAATACAAGTCATTATCTTGAGGAAGCAGGGCCAGAACCAATCTCTAAATAAATGTTGAACTTTGTAGTGACAGTGGGTTGAGCCAGCCCTGCCAGCATGTCCTTACCACAGGTTCGATCAGGGACATGCGGATCTTCTGGTGCTGAACGTTGGAGTCATCTAGACTGATCGTCACCTTCACCTTGTCAAAAATGTGGAAGATGTGCTGATCTACTGTCAGGGTAGGGACCTACAAGGAGACAAACACAGATGGGCCGTGAGCAGATCAGTACCCGCTACCAGCACATCTTCCATTCCTATCCTAGACTACACATCTCAATAGAGGATATGTGCAATGCGCATACATACAGTGAATTTAACATTGTTACTGCAATCAGATAGGACTTTTCTGTTTGGTTGTACGGGCTGTCAAGGTCAGAACGTTTTTTGCCACTCACTAGGTGTTTCCGCATAACTTCTGGGTATGACGACGATGCCATGCACATATCCTCTATAGAGTAAGGTTTTAGTTATTGAAAAACACTACCAGTGCAAATTAACAATTGAATGTGACATTGTTATTTAGTAGGGGGGTCTATAATACTGTACCTCTTCAACAAAAGTAAGTTTTGGGCCAGTCTTGTCCTTGCCATCAAAGAACACAGTTCCTTCCAGGCCAAACTTTGGGATGAGGACAATGATGGCGTTCTTCCTCACAAACAGGACGTAGCCCTCCTCGTTCAGAATGCCTCGGCTCTTAAAGAACAACTAAGAACAACAGAGCGTGCATTATGGTGAGTTTGGAGGCAGGTAGACCATACCTCAAAATATTTTAACAAATTATTATTAATAGGGGGAAGACACGCAGCAAAGGTGGTCAGGGATTGGGATTCGAACCCACGACACACTGTCAAGCTTTCATGCGCATTCTCACTTGTGTATGGAAGGCCACGGACGCCCTCTGTGCATACTGAGCCATCTTGTGTCTGTAGTTGAGGTTGTTGGAGAGGGCAGACTGCTTGTGTTTGTCCATCAGGTCTGGGTAGGTGCTGTCTGCTGCTATAGACACTGCCAGTAGACGATGGACTATAATATCTGAGTATCTACAAACGAAACAAGACGGGAGAGGAAGTGGGTGAATGGAGTGTAAAGGAGAAAGAGGGAAAGGGGGAGGGGAAGGATGGGGAAATCGAGTCAGGAGGCCGAGGGGAGGAGAGATTTGAGGCCGTAGGGAAAGTAGAGAAATACCATTATTAACCACACTATACTTATTTGGGGGGAAATGATACATAAAAAGTGTGTACCGACTCCCAACCAAAATGCTACCTTCTAATGGGTGAGGTGAAGTGTGTGTATATGGGAGAGGCCAGGCCGTAGTGGCGGAAGTCGCTGTCCATGCCCGAGCAGAAGTACACAGCTTGCATCATGCAGCGGGTGGCCAGGATGCGCAGCAGCGTGTTGAAATAAGGGAAACCGGCCACCGTGGACACGTTCAGAGAGTCAGCCAGCGCCTTCGCCGAGTCTGTATGGATCTCCAGGCCCTGTGAGGAACACAAGTGTCAACCCGATCAGAACCACGACAGTCAACAATGAATTTGTGTTTTCCAGCTGCTGCCTTTTTAAAAGCTTGACCAATGCCTGTTGAAAGAAAGGTGCTGCCAGCCGCTTTGTGATTATTAGGCCATAATTATTATATATTGTAGGTGCCCAATCACGTTTATTTTAGATAATCGTAAGCAGGATTTGTTATATCTGCCCTGTTTTTTCACAAAGCATAAAATGCACACCGAAATTAAACTTTTCTGACTATTCTTCTCAAAAGCACAATTTAATCGCAATTATTTAATTTATTATAAATTCCATGATCGTGTGCAATCAGTTGTTTTGTGCATATGCTTTGTTGTCAATAAAATAAATATTGTAGACAGCACAAAAATGGCAGAGTAACGCAAAATGTATACTTTGTTGCGTGCGGTGTCATGTACTGTAAAACGTACATATTTGGTGCAACATGTTGTGCTAAGTAGTCAGTGTGACGTCACACCCAAGATAAAAGGCAGGCTTAGGCCTATATTGCCAGCATCAGGTAGGTCTTTTGAGGAATTGTGACATTACAAGCAAAGGTTTAAGATGGAGTCTGCAGAGCCAGCTTCCCGGAAACACTTCCACTGCCACTCCTGTGAGAAAGACATTAACCCCAGGCTCCCAGAACATATCTGTCCCTCGTGTGAATCGAGTTTCATAGAGGATGTAACGGGGCTTCACTCTCATCCAAGCAACTATGTGTGGGGACATGGAGAGTTAGACAATGTCTTAACACAGCTGTTTGAGCAGTTTGAGCCTGCCGGTCCTCCGCCAGCAGAAAAGGAAACTATCTCCTCTCTCCCGATAGTCAACATCTCTCAGGAACAAGCAGACGGCGAGACGGAGTGTCCGTTGTGTAAGGAGGACTTTGCGGTGGGTGAGGCAGTCAGACAGCTGCCTTGTAATCACGTCTTCCACTCAGACTGCATAGTGCCCTGGCTGGAAATGCATGACACCTGTCCTGTGTGCAGGAACACTTTGAAAGGAGAAGACAGCAGTCCGCCTCAATCAGAATGCTCCCAATCAGAGTGCTCCCAATCCTGAACAACAGAGACCATCTAGGTTCCATTTTGATAGCCTGGAAACCAGAACAATATACCATTGCAACGCAGTGATATTAGTCTGGCCATGCCAGGCTACCATTGGCCCTGAGTGTGTACAAATGGAACAAATGGACCAGCGTGATCTGGGGCACCCCAGGGACCCTTGAAGGGCGTTCAGGGGGTCCCCAGCTAAGTTGTTGATAGTCCAACCAAATGGACCTGTACAGATCTGTAATTCTGATGGGGGTTCATGGCTTGGTCCTTGAAATGAAAAGGTTTGAGAACCGCCTGATCCCCAAACAGTGCTCTGTGGGACATATACTTTAAGTTAAAACAAGGTGGGGTCTAATAACGGAATGGCTTCTTTGATTCTCTGATGTCATAATATTGATGTTAGTCTTGCCCAAATATGGAATTGAGGATATACAGTACATAAATGGCTGGCTACAGACTGGCAATACCCCGGAGGGACATCTTTCTGATATTATGAATTCACAAAAGGCAAGACCGGGTATAACAACAGCAGTCAATCTCTGACATATGACACCACGTTAAGCAAGGTTTCAGCCTGATCCGACCACCGTTGACTTCCATTGTTAAGTTGGCTATATCTCAAAAAGAACAAAACTAACAAAGAGATCCTCTTCCAGATGGCCTTGTCTCCTATTAAGCATGTTTTGCCCTAATATGGAGTTCCACGGATCATCAGAATGTATGTTGCCCAAAAATAGAGTTCCACATGGCTCAAGCATGGCCTCCAAATGCCAACAAGGAAGCTATGCCGTTATCAGACTCTGTTTTGACCCCGAATCGACATGTTCGATTCCCCCATGTGTATAGTCCCGGTCACTGCTAATGGGGTCAACAGTCTCCCTTGTGCTTGAGGCACTGTTGAACATGCAAACCCGCTTCCACTTTTGCGGCAGGGAATTTATCCCTGCCTAAGTTGAACACCAAACATCTTCCTTTAAAGTAAAGGACTGTGACCCAACGATCTGTGCGCACCTTGGACGCAGCGGCCTTGGTGAGGATGTCGTAGTTTGACGGAGGCGGTGCAGGATGCTTCCTGAGCAGGGCGCACTCGGAGAATTCATCGTAGATTTTCTGGGCCACAGAAATATTGGCCAACAACATGAATTCTTCCACCATGGAGTTAGTCTCCCTGCCAACCAAGAGAAGAGATTTTTTTTAACATCATTGGTGAGATAAAAATAAATTAGTTTATTTTTTACATTTGAACCACTTTTAACCTAGAAGTCGCTACTTTGAATATGTATTTTTTTTTTATTCAAATCTGTCCCAATGACGAGATTTCCAGAGAATCTCGCCTTTGTTCATATTGCCAAAGACGAGATTCTCATGTAACATCTCGTACTCGTTGCTTCCGTCTGAATATCCCTCGTTTGCGAGGCAATCGGTAAACGAAAATGGTCCGTCAGTGAAAAGGTTCCCCTCCATTCACTTCAATGTTAACTGAAAATTTAAAACCCTTTCCCCCCAGATTGAGTTTTTGATCAAAACGGCGATGTTTACGGCTCATAACTAAAGCGCTGCTTGTCGCGGTTCCAAAATTCATGCCTCGGGTGACTTATAAAAAGGATCACGGCTAAAATAGCCGAGGCGGTTTTACTTCCGGTTCAGGGGTCGTGGATTTGTCTCCTTCAAAATAAAATCTGTACAGAAGTACATCTACAAGCTATTCGTCGTAAAGTATACTTGGCAAATTTGTGAGTAGTGTACTGTATGTGAGATAAGGAGAAATGAAACAAGGTTTGTGGCAGTTCAACAAGGATGCTGCATGACTATCCTGTCCACCTACATGAGCTCTTTGGTCTGGAGGTCAATGGGGTCGTGGGTTTCACTGTCCATGTGGAAACGGACCTCTACAGATGACAGGGTCAATGCACTGAAACAAAACAAAATCACAACACGTTTTCTTTGAATGTCACCGTGTGGAGTTCTCTATAAACAACGACAAATGGATTTCTGTTCTACAGACCCTGCTTCTCATCAACATATTGACTGTAGCAAGTTAAAGGTTACAGTAAATCTGGGTGGGAACCCCTTTTGGTGTTAGCATTATGATGTGCTTTAGCTATTGAAAAATAGCAGATCTACAAGCTCATAGTGCCCCACCGAGTGGCGCGCTATGAACTTGTAGGTCTGCTATTTTTGAAAAATCGACTGACATATAAACATAGCTTTTTCAGAAAACTGTCAGGATGTAGAAGACATTTTTTTAATCTGATCTCAGGTCAAAATATATATGAATATTTTAATATATGAATATATGATTTAATATATTTATAGTGATCTACGTATATGAAAAAATGAATAAGTCTGATTCCCCGTTCCAGAATGTTTCTTGTTGCACTGGTTTGACATTTGACACAAATCAGAAAATATGTGCATGCATTCCATGCAACCAGTGCTAAATTGCCTGTGGCACATAATTTTGGTCTGACATTATCAGAGAATATTATTAAATATATTATAATTTTATGTTGTAGCCAATTTATGCACTACGTTGTCACATTTCTATCTGTGGAAACAATGTGCACATTTGTGCGCAGATGTATGTATAAGATTTACAGATCTACACTTTAAGATCAAAATGTATATAAATAACTGCCTTTGTCAAGATATTAGAAGCATATTGTATTGTTGCGAACGCAGTGAGCCACTTACTATGACAGCAGGGGCTGAGTGTCTGTGTGTGTGTGTGTCACGCTGTGTGGTGTCACGCTGTTACACCACCGGCCCGCCACCAGAGGGCGCAGCTGTGGCACGCACGCACGCACGCACGCACACACACACACACACACACACACACACACACACACAGGGCGCAGCTGTAGCACACACACACACAACCACACACACACGAGCTGCGTTCGCTTCACGCGTTTGCGCGTCTTACTTGTATACTAAATCAACATGTTAAGGTTTCATCTTCCACCCAAAATAATTTAAACATTATTCATATATGTCCTAATAAACTTCTCCAGAGTTCACTGGAGACCACCTTGTACATGGGGCAAGCTGCCGCAGGCCAGCCGGACGACGTGCCGTGGGTTCGACTCCCGGCCTGACGGCCTTTGCCGCGTGTCACTCCCCATCTCTCTCCCCCTTTCCTGTCTGTCTACTGTTCACTGTCAATAAAGGCATAAAAAGCCCCAAAACCAATCTTAAAAAAAAAAAAAGAAAAGGTCTCACCCATTGTCAATCCTCTTCTGCTTGAGGATCTTGGCCAGCTTGTTGAGGCCTCGCAGGCTTTTAGTAATGTCATCATTCATGGTCCCATCGTCCATCCTCATCTGGGCTTCAGCGTAAGTCAGAGATGCCTGGACCACATCAGACGCAAATGGGAAAACAATCTTCATGAATATTCAATAGAAAAGCAAAGAATATCTCGGAAAAATTCAATTCGTCACTACAGTTTTTGGCTAAGAAACTTAATGAAAGCTGGTTTGTAGAAGCACCTGCAGCAGTGTGTGCATGCGTTTGTGTGTGTGTGTCATCTACCTTGGAGTTGATGACACTCTTTGTAAACCTGGTCTTCAGAATTTCAGCATTCTGGTTCATCTCCCAGATACAGGAGAAGGACAGTCTGGGGAGAAGTGAGAGCATCTTTTTCATTCAAAGAACATTTAACATTGAGGGGTCTGTACTAAACTATTATCTTTGTGTGTGTGTGTGTGTGTGTGTGTGTGTGTGTGTGTGTGTGTGTATGACTGTGCATGCGTAGAGTCCTCACCTCTCCACATTGGAGCGTAGAGAACACAGATTGGAGCTGAGTAACTCAGGAACCATGTCTATTCTCTGGTGGACACAGCAAACACACACAATCATCACAAAATAATCATACACTTAAAAACCACTGACTGAGATATATCATATCTCATTCTCATCCTTCATTACTCAGACTTTCTAGTCTGCTCTGAAGAAGGCTACTGCCAAAACCTGTCAGCGTTCTCAAATAAATATGAGAAATTCCATCTGAGCGGGTCTTGCAGGCTTGTCAGAGTGCAGCTTTTTCCATTTAGTTGGTTTATGAGTTAAGTTACTTTCAAAGCTCAGCACCCACTGCCTTAAACAAAGGGCAGTTTTCAGAGGAAGCGCACCCGTTTTTTCTTTCTTTATATGATATATATGTTTCTCCTCACCCTGCCACATAGGTAAACAGTGGTCCCTCGATTGGCAGCCTCTTTGTCCATTGCGTTGCCTGGTCTGATGAAGTGACTGACGTCAGCAATGTGGACCCCAACCTACAGCAAGCAAGGGTGGACACGCTGTCAAAAAACTCATGTGAAATGCAAAGGCATTATTCATGTATGCCAGATGAAGGTGCTGAACAGAACACAGAACAAGCAATCAACAAGTTAAAACCAAACAGGAAAACATGGCACAATAAAGTAAAAAGACAATAAATAATTCAACGAAGAAAAAACAAGGCAAAAACTCAAAACATAGGCATGTAAAATAGACTAGAGGCAGAATCACAAAAACATGTAAAAAAATAAGTCAGGTAAGAACTACATGGGAAAAATAAATACGGAATAAATGTGTCTTTAGCTTTCTTTTAAAAAGAGTCTAGTACTGACTCAGCATGTTTTAACATGGGGGGGTTAAGCGTTCCAGAGAGTAGGAGCAACAACTGCGAAAGCCAGGTCGCCCTTTGTTCTTAGCTTAGTTCCCGGTATCTTCAGTAGGCATTTGTCTGAGGACCTAAGGCAGGGGTGTCAAACTGGTGATCCGCGGGCCGCAGACGTCGTCTTCTGCGGCCCGCCTGCTTTATAGGCTAATAAGTAAGGCTGCATGATATATCGAACATGTACCTTCATCAGAGTGGAGAATATAAGTATAAATCAAGTTGAGCAAAAGCCACTCTTCTCTGCCCCTCTCTCTAACAGACACAGTTAACGATCGCTTGTTAAGTGCCTGCCAGACAGACAATCAGATGAAATGAAGGCAGGTGTAGAGTAGAGTGTAGACTAGTGAACTGAACATGTTCTCTTTATATCAAGTACTTCATACCAGCCCCTTATGAAACTACTTCTCCCCAAATCCAAATGGATTTCATTTTCCATCCTGAATGGCAGTAACTAGCATACAATGAGAACTGAGAAGATCTCCACAAAGGTTTACTCATCAAAACTCATTATAAAACTGTAACCATCAAAGCATGCACTCAACATATAATGGTTATGTGACCATGGCATGTGCATAATATAAAATCGTATACGTTTTATCTGATATTGATTAATATGGGGGGTGGGTTCCATTAATCGATTATTAATAGATAGATAGATAGATAGATAGATAGATAGATAGATAGATAGATAGATAGATAGATAGATAGATAGATAGATAGATATTATAGCAGTGACTGACTGAGACATCGAGTGTGCGTCCGCAACTGGTTGTGGCCCCCATCAAGTGACCTTTTGACCAATGCGGCCCTCGCCCCAAGTTGAGTTCGACACCCCTGACCTAAGGGGTCTTACATCAGACTTTGGGGGCAGTAGGTCATGAATATAAGAAGGGGCCAGCCCGTGTAATGCTTGGTTGTTAAAATAATTTAAATTTTGTGTGTGTAGTCTGTACACACCTCCAGGTTTCCGTTGTCCAGCGTCCTACAATGTAGGGCGTCATCTATGTCTGTACATCCTGGAGGGTCCACGCTGCACACCGTCAGGTGCCTCAGGTCCGCTCTCACAGCCATGTCCTGACACACACACACACACACACACACACACACACACACACACACACACACACACACACACACACACACACACACACACACACACACACACACACACACACACACACACACACACACACACACACACACACACACACACACACACACACACACACACACACACACACACACACACACAGTGAGCACCACACAAGTGAACATCAGCAGCACCATTATTCGTATAGGAACCATCCTGTTACCTCTGGCGTGATGTTCCAAGGCATTGTGGGGAGGAAGCTAAGCACGGCCTTGGAGAAGGCCTGGTGTGGGACATCATGCTCCAGCAACAGCACCTCTGTCTCCGTCTCCTTGTCCCCTGCGCTGCCCAGACTACGTACAAAATGACCCTGAGAGCGGGGACGAGAAACGGTTCACAAGCCGGCTTGCAACATATCAGACCATCTCTATGGGATACATTTAAGTCGCTGCTTGTTTGCATTAGATCAGGGGTCCCCAAACTACGGCCTGCGGGCCGTATACGGCCCGCAATGTCATTTTATGTGGCCCGCCTGCCTCAAGCAAAAAGAAGAAAAAAAGATATTTAGCCACAATATAGGATTTTATTAATTTTTTTTATTAGCACTGGATGAGAGCAAATAATTAGATTAATAAATTAAGTTTAATTTGTATTATTGCTCTTGTATTGCTATTGGAGACACTGGGGGGATACTGGGGGACACTGGGCAGGCACTGGGGAGGCACTCAGGGGACACTGGGGAGGCACTGGGGAGACACTCAGGGGGACACTGGGAGGCACTGGGGAGACACTGGGGAGGCACTGGGGAGACACTGGGGAGGCACTCAGGGGGACACTGGGGAGGCATTGGGGAGGCACTGGGGAGACACTCAGGGGGACACTGGGGAGGCACTCAGGGAGGCACTGGGGAGGCACTGGGGAGACACTGGGGAGGCACTGGGGAGACACTGGGGAGGCACTGGGGAGACATTGGGGAGGCACTGGGGGGACACTGGGGAGGCACTGGGGAGTCACTGGGGGGACACTGGGGAGGCACTGGGGAGGCACTCAGGGGGACACTGGGAGGCACTGGGGAGGCACTGGGGAGACACTCAGGGGGACACTGGGAGGCACTGGGGAGGCACTGGGGAGACACTGGGGAGACACTGGGGAGGCACTCAGGGAGGCACTGGGGAGGCACTGGGGAGGCACTCAGGGGGACACTGGGAGGCACTGGGGAGGCACTGGGGAGACACTGGGGAGGCACTGATGAGACACTGGGGAGGCACTGATGAGACACTGGGGAGGCACTCGGGGGGACACTGGGGAGGCACTGGGAGACATTGGGGAGGCACTCAGGGGGACACTGGGGAGGCACTTTGCAGACACTGGGCAGACACTGCAGGGCAGACACTGGGGTGGCACTTGGGGAGGTACTGGACATTTCATATCACACACACCATGATTCACTAGGCCCCTCAAAAAAGAAAAAACAGCTTGGCATGGCGCGATTTATTTCGCCATGCCAACAACATTGTGCAGGAAACCCTGGCACTGCTGCACGTACAGTACATGCACTATGCAGCCCTGTAGTGCTGCATGTACAGTACGTGCACTGGTTATTAATATTTGGTTATGTGTGGCTTTCTGGAAAAAGATAAATGTTTACGTTTAGGCACCCCCTGCGATCGTCACACTTTTTCTGTTACAAACTGACCCGGGCCCCCATCAGAGAAGGGAAAAGTTAGGTGGCCCTCACAGGAAAAAGTTTGGGGACCCCTGCATTAGATGTTCACTAGTTCCTGTTCCCGTTATGTGGCATCAATTTATGTTTACATTGGGGTATCTGGAGTTTTTAGACCAGCCATCGATGGCCACCATGATCCTTTGGCCTACAAGCGCGGCAGCCTGACGCGTCTCAATGCGGATCCTGGGGATACGGCGGTCTGCTGGCGTGAAAAGGTGCCGTGTTGACTAAAAATGAAGAGAAGCAAAGTAAGAAGGTGACATAACAGGTTGGTTTACATTTCCCATTAACTATTTGAGCCCCTGCAAAAGGCTAGTGATTTAAGAGTTCATTTTGGTTACATTTTTACACAGAGTTAAATTTACACCAATAATTTTACAGTGTGATACTACATTCCAGTATGTGAATTTGAATGTGTTAAGGAGCCTAGTCACCTCTTTGATAAGGGAGACATTGAGCATGCCACAGAACGGTCTCCAGTTCCTCTTAATGATTCCAACCACCTTGCCTGTGGGCTTCTTGGCTACTTCAGGCACTATGCACTTCAGCTGCACCAAAACAAACGCAGGAACAGAAAGGACATTAATACAATGGGGCTGGAAAGAGGAGAGACATCTGCCTTTCAAGACAGTAAGAATCAAACAGAATCAAACATTTGAGTGCCAAACAGCAGACATAGAAGCTCACAATGCATCACGGATGCGTTGCATTGAGGCCTTGACTCTTGTGGCCTTGTGCAACGGTGCATAGATGAGCCATTACTCACCGGCTTCTCCTCTCCATCCTCCCCGGCGGCGTCATCGTCGTCCTTGGCGCTGCCCTCGTCCTGCAGCACCACAGAGGAGGGCGCCACCCACTGCTCTCTGGGCAACAGCTGCACGGCAACCACATCCTGGTACACCGCTCTGTTTAGGTTCTGAAGGCCCTGCAGGAGAACCTGGTTGAGAGAAGGAAGAATACAAATAATAAGTAGAATAATATTAATAACAAAGAAAAGAAACTTCAATTATTTAGATCTTTTCCTCCTTTTCCCCCAATTTTAGTAATTCTGTCCATTTCCAATAGCTCTCGACTCCCTGCTGACCTCTAATGGCTTGTTTGTTAGGGAGGATGCTGAGCCCCCGTCTCCTCTGATATACAGTACGTACAGTACGTGGCTTCTTTTCACCTGCCAGTGAGGAGTTTCACCGGGAGGCCATACTGCATTCAGAGATACATGCTATACGCTCTGTGTATGGCTGTGGGATTCCAGAAGGTAGCATTCCTGTTCCGCTTTTTTTCCCCACGGCTTTGTTTGGCTTGGCAGAAGATTTGAGTCAGAAATACATACAAAACTATATTAATGTATCGTATCATATGTTTCCGGTTCAAATCTTCTACTGAACAAAGGCAAAATGAACAGTTAAATGGTATATTTAACAACCTTCTGGAAACCTGGGGGCTACAATTATTTATGCAAAGAGCCTATTCTTCTCAGTTCACCGAACAGGGCAGGCACCCTGACTAACCTAGGAGTTTTTAGTACAACAGAGATTGCCTCCCTGCCTGGTTTACCTCTGTTCCATCCATGTACCATAATAATGATTATTAAATTACTTGGACGTTAAATATTGTAGGGCCATCAAGGGATTAGACACAATGAGTGACATGCAGGAATATACACCTACAGTCAGTGTTAGTATTCTATAGGACTTTCATTTAACTTCCATTTAGTCACCTCTATAACCTAGCCTGGAGTTGTGGCGACTCCTTGCAACAAAACAGTTTTAAGGTCAACCGCGCACACACACACACACACACACACACACACACACACACACACACACACACACACACACACACACACACACACACACACACACTTGCTTATGGTTGTCCATCGAATCCGATGATGACGTCCACTTATGTCCTTAACGGTGAGTTCTTTGATGGCTAAAGAGTCCAATCCTGGAGTTGCATGTTTTATTGCAGGTGGGGCATGGGTAGGTTGTAGTGGTGGTAGTGGTACTGGCAGTCATGGGTGTGTTCCTCCTGTGTCTCTGTTGCCTCTGTTGCTGTCTTCTGACAGTCCTGTCCTCCTCCAGCCTCTGGGTTCCTTGGTGACAGTGCTGCCGCCATGAGTCACGGTCAGCAGCAGCAGCCTCCAGGTCCTCAGGCCTGATCTTACACTTCCTCAGTGAGGTCTTCAGCTGGTCTTTGTAGCGCTTCTTTGGCCCTCCTGCCAGGCGCTGGCCATGGTGGAGCTGGCCATACAGCACTCTACGGGGCAGCCGATCTTGGGGCATCCGTATGACGTGTCCGAGCCAGCGCAGTTGGTGCTGGGTGATCATGGCCTCGATACTCCTGCAGTTGGTCTTAGCAAGTATTTCAGTCTGAGGTACATGATCACGCCAGGTGAGGCCAAGGATGCGCTGCAGGCATCCAACATGAAAACGCTCCAGGGCCTTGATGTGACGGCTATATGGGGTCCATGCTTCACAGCTGTAGAGGACACACACACACACACACACACACACACACACACACACACACACACACACACACACACACACACACACACACACACACACCTCAGTGCTGTCCTCCCCCTCTCCTTGGATGAAGACACTGGCCTCCAGGTAGTTGTCCCTGCTGGCCCTGAATGTGCCCTGGAGGTACGTGCCACTCTTGATGCCAGCTTGGATCCTGGAGAGAGGCACATGCTCTGGGAACAACACTTTACTGCTCCCGATCTCATTCTGAACACATGGAAGAGGGGAAGACAGGTGGGTGGATAAAGGGAGGAAAGCAAAATGAGGGAGTGAGCCTATAAAGCTTATACAACTCAAATGTTCTGTTCATGACTTTCAACCCGCCATCCCTAATTTCGATTAGGGATGTATGATGTATTAGGGATGTAGAGAGTATGCTAGAGAGAGTATGTTAGTGTTCGATGTAGCAAGTTGCAACACTTGAAATGTAAATGGTAATATCGTATATCGTATCAATATAGCAATATTTGACATAAATACTGGGATATGAAATGTTGTCCATATCGTACAGCCCTGGTTAATACAATGAACAGCAAAGCAGCATTGTGACAATTAACCTTTTCATCGTTGGTTAACGCCAGTCGATCCACCAGCTCGGGGTTGGCTATCAGACTCTTGATATACTCCTCGCCTGAGAGAGCAAACGTTACAGTTAACAACGTACTTAGAGGAAGTCAGTATTACAATACAGTGTAATAACAAATGTGAACAAAACTCAAGACAATCTGATTAAATTTCCCCCTTGACTCACAGGACATTTTTCTTAAAATATGTTTGTTTTAAAAGTTGTTTAGGTGCATTTCCACAATGCTAAACTTTCTACATTCTTTTACAATAAATGAACAGTGCTTTCTTCTTTGTTCTAAGAGATGACATGCTGCGTCTATAAAACTGGTTATACACTGGGACACGACCTACATGTGTAGGCTAGAAGGCCCGCCTCCACTGCCTTCTCCTTGTTTGCTCGATCGTTGGTGATGAGGACCACGCTGAGGCCATCCTCCTCTGTCTCGGTGGTCTTCAGGTGCTGGCTGTACCATTTGGTTGCCACGCGGATGGCACGGTCGTTGCGGTCATTGGCGCTCTCCCCCGGTTCACGCTCAATGAATGTATCTCTGGGAGAATGGGGAAATGTTGAAGGTAAAAAAAGAGTAAACGATGACAGTGGAGATAAAGTACTGACAAGCACACTTATGAAACTTTTGATGAATACATTTTAATTTTGTCCAATATGCATGGTAGTGTATGTTGATACAATATAACTTGTACAATTGGGGCAGGTGTATTTGTTGGTCCTCCTTCTCTTCCAGAGAGACATTTAGATCTGGTGTCTAGGTGAGACATGACTTTTGACACAATCCTGTTGCTGGTTTGACAGAATTTTTTATCTGAAGGTCAAGAAAGGATTACATTTATTCCAGACTAATATCTATGCAGTGATATTAGTCTGACCATGCCGGGCTAAGGAGGCCCGGGTTCATATCTGGGGTAGAACAGGAAAGTTACATAGCGCAGATTTTTGTCTGTCTAGTACTTGCAGACATGTCTGTATCATGTTAAATTAGTCTAGCTTCCTTTAGGGTTCATTTGAAAAGATTGACTATTTAAGTTTGTTTTCATTTGTCAAAGAAAACCCCCATTGATTTATTCTACCTGTGGTGTTCGTTGGTAAACGTATAGACGTGTTTCTCTTTATCGTGGATGATGTCCTTTAGGCGTTTATAGACTGGCGGGCTGCGATGGCGGACCTCCTGGAGCACAATCTGTAGGATGATGATGTTACGAATCAGAGGGTCCTCCAGCACGTCGATCTACAAGGGACAGGGAGCAGATGGGTTGATAATACAGCAATATCATCAAGGAAGGCTATGGTTCATTGCACACTTAACACAGCAAAATCCTCAGGGTTAAATCATGTGTTAATTTGTCTATATAAATTAACCACTAAAGCCCCATTTTATACTTTGTCGTACAGTTACTGGTGTTAAGAGAGTTAAAATAGCAGTCTCACCGGCGTGGATATAAATTACAGACTCACCACCGTGGATAATCTGGATATTGTCTTTTTTATGTCTGAAAATGTTCTCCTATAAAGCCAGGTTGTACGTGGTTAACAACGAGGATGTTGCTGCAACAATGGACAAATTATTATAACGGATGATGGACTTATATAACCTCCTGTCCTGAACACTGTCACACGCAGGTGTTTGAGTTCATTCAAAACATTCTCACATTGGTTGAATTACACAGAATGTAGTCAGAAATTAAATGAAAAGACAACACATATAAATGCTGTGTTCTAGCTCAGTGGTTCTCAAACTGACATTGAGCGAAGTGACAATTTAAGGACGTTTAATACCTAAAAAAAGAAGACTATAACTGCAACAAACAATACTCGTCAAACATTGGCCAAATTGCAAACTAATATAAGAAAGAGGCAATTGTTTTTACAATATTTATCTGTGGAACAAAATGCAATCTGGGTAGCCATTGACAAAACAAAGGAAAAACAGCACCACAGTCGGTCTTGAGAGACTAAACAAAATGTAATGCCTCTCATCGGGGACGGGGAAGCTCCCCCAGGACCTAGCTCTGGTCCATAGCTCTAATGCCATCGCAATGCAACGGCAGCAAGAGCAGTAATATGGAAGTAAAAACATGACATTATTCGGCACACATGCCATCATTCGTCACATGTATTTTAGGTCTCCTCACTTGTGTTTTAAACCTCGCAAATCACACGTCGCTAATGTACGTATGCACTGCTTCACTTGTCTGCAAAATACAACTCGCAAAGATTTGCACCCCTTACAATTTACAATTTAGGCATTTAGCAGACGCTCTTAATCCAGAGCGACTTACATTTAAGCAAGAACAAAAGCATGGGAATACATCACATAAAAGCATTTATCATGAAACATGCGTAAGCTAAGAAAGTAACAGTGGAATATCTATATAATGAAACTATACATACACTATACATATAAACTATACATATTTACTACTATGCTATACATATGTACTATGGCGTGCTATGACTATATACAATACAATTATAGTGCTGTCTACATAACATGCTATAAGTCTGTGTCAAATGCTATCTAAGCCAACAGAAATGCTATCTAAGGGGTTAGGGTAAGTGCTATGGGCCATGATGGAGTCTGAAAAGTGGGTTTTCAGGCCACGGCGGAAGATTCACTTGTGTTATTAATTTATAGCATTTGCAAACAACTTAATTATTTATTTATTATTTACACATTTGTCGTTCCTTTTTTTACACGTGAAGCACCAATTTCACATTTGTGCAATAATGTCTCATTTGACCCTCGCCAACTTAATTGGCACCAGCAGTTCTAAGTCAGACTTCAATACACTATCTAATTGCCCTCTATAATTACATAGACATGATATAGTTCTTGTTTTAATAGGTCAGCTTCTTATTTTAATTGGGTGTTATTGGAAGTGAGCTGCGATGAAGAAGTGAGCAAATTAAGTTAGGCTTTTATAATTACCAGGTTCTACGCCGTGCAGATTTCTGCAATTGTTGTCATCACTTACCGCAAGTTACGAATGTAACTATGGTTATGTGAATTCCTGGATGACTGCCAGTAGGCAGTAAACAATAGTGAATATGCCTCTCGCGCTCCGCGCAGGTCGAGTCTTTATATAAACAAAGTCATGTGACGTGTAGGCTGCCCGTGCGTCCCGGTAGGCTATATAAGCATGTGACAGCCCACACCCGGCCTCTTAAGAATCTTCTCGCCCTGAAAGATTCCGAGTGACCGTTATTACTGGCAGTCATCCAGGAATTCACATAACCATAGTTACATTCGTAACTTGCGTTATGTTTCATTCCTTACTGACTGCCAGTAGGCAGTAAACAATAGTGGATGACTCATACCAGAAGTGTCACGAGGAATCGAACCCACCTACTAAACTGTCGTAGCAGCCAGTGGCAGGATTGCAGACGTCAGTGAGGATCCAGAGGCCACATCAAGGCGATAGAACCTCAAGAACATGCAAGGGGCTGTCCAAGACACCGCCGCACAGACGTCCGCCAGTGACACCCCTCTCATCGCCGCCCAGGACATGCCAATGCCCCTGGTAGAATGGCAGATGACGGAGAGGACAGGTTTACCAGGTGCTTCATAAGCCCTTTTAACCGCATCCACTACCCAGTGGGATAGCCGCTGTTTAGACAGCGTGTCTCCTCTATTCCTTCTGCCGTAGCACACAAACAGTTGCTCTGAGTGTCTAATATCCCGTGTTGCCTGAATGTACAGTTGCAACGTGCGGACTGGACACATTAAGTGGGCCCTTTCCTCCACCTCGGATGTAAACCCGCCAACTCTATGGCCTGGTTAACATAATCGGGGGCAGAACCTTAGGCAAAAATGACACATTTGGCTAAAGTGTGACCCCAGTGCCGCTAGCCTTCCACCGAAGGCATGCAGGGCTAATGGGAAGTGCGTGGAGCTCACTCACACGCTTAGCTGTCGTAACTGCTAACAGAAAGACAGTCTTAATCGATAAAGAGCTCAAGGACGACCCAGCCATAGGCTCAAGTGCGCCCTGCTCAATGCCCGCAGGACCAGAGGTAGGTCCCAAGCTGCAGTACGCCTCACCCTAGGGGGGCGTAACCTCTTGGCACCGCGCAGAAACTGTCACCCAGTAATGCGCACCAACTGACCTGCCATCAATATGGCTATGATTGAAGGATATAGCGGCCGTGTGCACTGTGCACCTTCAAGGTGGATGCCGCACGGCCGGCATCAAGTAGACACTGTAAATAATGTATGTGTAGTATAGGGCAAGAGACTGGGTCCAGACCCCTGTCGCTGCACCATGATGAGAAAGCAGCCCAGCAATTAGAGTACACCAACCTTGTGGAAGGGGCCCTTGCATTCCGCAAGGTCTCACATATTGAGGGGCATAGCCCACTCAAGAGTGACTGATCCCTTTCAGTGGCCATACCCAAAGCTGAAGGAGGCTCGGCGATGGATGCCACACCTTCCTGTCCAGCTGGGACAGGAGGTCTACACTCACTGGAAGCTGCCATGGATCCCCGTCCAACAGACTGAGGAGCGTTGAATACCATATTCTCGAGGGCCACCTGGGGGCCACCAAGAGAACTCGTGGTCTGACGATCCCACCCTGTGAAGCACAGGCAACAACAGGGGGATCGGGGGAAATGCATAAAGGAGCGTTCTCGGCCAAGCGTTGGCGAGAGTGTCCATCCCGAGTGGGGCACTGGTCTCTGCCAGGCTGAACCACATAGGAAAATTTGTCGTGCCTTCTGAGGCGAATAGATCTACGTAGGCTACCCCGTGCCGATCCCAAATCAACTGTACCACCTGGGGGTGCAATCTCCACTCCCCAGGGGGCAGTCTCTGACAAGACAGAAGTCTGCCACAGAGTTTGCTCTGCCTGGCAGGTGCATAGCCCTCATCGAGGAAAATAGCGGATAAGCCCACGTCCACAGGCGATGGTCCCACCCTGATGGTTGACATGAAACACCACTGAGGTGCTGTCCGTCTGAATGAGCATGCGCTTCCCCCTGAGAGGGCAAGAAGTGCTTCAGCGCCAAGGAAACAGTCCGGAGTTCTAGCACATTGATATGGCGTCCTCTCCATCGAGAGCACCATACCTCCTGGACTGACCTCCTCTGCCATACCGCGCCCCATCCTTGAGGCGAGGCATCTGTTGTCACCACCTCTCGTCTCGCCGGGACCGAGCCGAGAGAGATTCCACTCAGCAGGAATGCATTGTCCCGCCAGCGGTGGAGATAACCAAGGCACCTGCGAGTGACTCTGACCTTGACCCACCTGTGTAGACAGGGGTCCATGTGAAGGCCATTGAACCACCTCTGTAATGGGCGTAGATGTAACAGCCCCAGAGGAGTGATTGCTGAGACTGCGGTCAGCATGCAGAGTCTGAGCTATGTTAGGACGGTCAACCTCGCCCCTGGGCGGAAAGACCGCAGGAGGTTCTGTAATTCTCTCCACCCTCTGTGCAGTCGGTCGTGCCCGCATCGATACCGAAGCTAGGGACATGCCGAGGAAGGTGGTCTGTTGCGTTGGGAGCAACGAGCTCCTTTCGAGGCTTACGGTCATGCCCAGTACCTCAACGTGAGCGAGGACTCTGGACGTCACCTGTTCCGCCTCCCTGAATGAGGGGGCGCAGATGAGCCAATTGCCTAGGTAGGGAAGTATCTTCACTCCCGACCGGCAATAGCGACGTTAAGGCTGCCCTCATACACCTTGTGAAGATGCGGGGAGCAAGAGACAGGCCGAACGGCCAACTGGTAGACTTTGCCTTGAAATGCAAGGCGGAGGTACTTTCTGTGCTCTGGATGTATAGGCACATGAAAGTAGGCATATTTGAGGTCTATTGTGGTGAACCACTCCCCCTGTGTGATAGCCTGTAGGACGTCGACTGTGCGAAGCGTCCAAAACGGAAGGACCTTGAGGTACACATTTAACCCTCTCAGGTCTAGTATAGGCCTGAGAGACACCTCTTTCTTTGGGATCAGAAAGTAGGTGGAGTAGAACCCATTGTTCTGTGAACATGGGTGAACCGTTGCTATTGCTCGTTTGTCCAAGAGCTTGGTCACCTCTTGAGACAAACACTGGGCCTTCACTTGGGTCTGTGACTGAAGTCACCCTGACCCGTGAGCCACATCATTAAAGCCGCCCAACTCACTCCCTGGCCCACTCTCCAAGATCTTGGACTGAGCGAGGAGCACAGAGAGAGAGAGAGTTCCCTAAATGGGCCATTGTGGCAGCAGAACCATATGCCCTTGCCAGCAGGTCATCAGTGCTGCACACTGCGCACTGGGACAGCGGGTTCTTGCCTTCAGTGCCTCATCTGGAGAGAGAACCAGCGCCGCAATGCACTGGTCTACAGGGGGCATGCGAACCAGTCCATGCACTTCTGCCTTGTCCATGGAGGCCAGGGTCCTTGCATCCTTGCCTCGGTGGGCAGATGCACCCGGCTCAGCCCAGCACTGCTTCAGCTGACTTAGGTAGTGAGGCGAGGGTGGGACAGCAAAGGGTGGCATTTTAGTGGCGGCAGCTTGTTTTAAGAACGGGTTACTCGCCCCCTGAGCGGCTGACGGGTCGTGCAGCTCAATCTTAGCCAGGGCAGCACGCAGCGTTGAACGCAATGTGCAGGGCCCGATCCCCAGCTCAGTGCTTACCGAGCTTCTGCGGGAAGTCTCTGAGCCAGCCTCAGCCTGCACACTATCCACCTGGGGATCACCCTGAGACCCCCGTTCGGGGGAGGGGTCCCCCTGGGGATATCATCTTAGTCATGGAACATAGAGTCTGAAGCTCTAGTTGACATGGCGTCGTCATCAATCATAATCTAATTCTAGATGATTATCGCCCTCCGGCTCCTGGACCGCCTGTGGCGGAGGAGGCGGAGGCCATTGCCTTAAGGCGCTCCATTTCAGCCCGCAAATCGTCCATTTCATGGCGATATGGAGCAGTCGTGACAGCTGCCATTGACCTCGCCAGGTGACCGCGCTCTGCGCGAGACCCGCGTTTGCGCTTCACCTTCTCATCAGAAGGGACCCCAGCGGGGACCCCAGAAGGTGGGAGGTTTCCCTTGAACAGGAGGTTCTCCACCTCACGCAGCCTAGCCTCTCTCACAGAGTGGTAGAGTGCCACAGTTCATACATGGGTAAGTCAGGGCTTCCCTGAGATGCCCGACACCCAAGCATGATGATGTCGGACACAAGTCATGTCCATCGTCGACTTGGAGCTGAGCGCTACAGGACGTACACGCCATAGCTCAGTAGTCTCAAGCCAGTTGTATAGCCAGGCAATACCAGCGAGAACTGTACAATCACAGAACGTGTCAGTAACCTCCAGCAAACAGAACAGCTAACTGGTCAGGCTAAGATGGCCTGCTGTTAGCTTAATGTCAATTAGATACTTAACTGGGCAATCCCAGCTGTGCAGCCAGTAGCCACAGAACGCGTGGGAACCTCCAGTAACCAATTTTCTTTTTTTTAACAAATTAAGTTATTTAGATTAATTAATTAATTAATTAATTAGATTAACCATCAAACAAAAATGTCAATCGGACATTCAACTAGGCAATCCCAGCAAGGACTGTGCAGGCACAGAACGCGTGGGAACCTCCAGTAATCTGAATTTATTTATCTATTCTTAATCAAATTAAGAATCAGATAATATTAGTTTAATTATCAAACAAATGTAATCAGACATCTAACTAGGCAATCCCAGCGAGGGCTGTGCAGGCACAGACCATGTGGGAACCTCCAGTAATCTGAATTTATTTATCTATTCTTAATCGAATTAAGAATTAGATAATATTAGTTTAATTATCAAACAAAAATGTAAATCAGACATTCAACTAGGCAATCCCAGCAAGGACTGTGCAGGCACAGAACGCGTGGAAACCTCCAGTAATCTGAATTTATTTATCTATTCTTAATCAAATTAAGAATGAGATAATATTAGTTTAACTATCAAACAAATGTAATCAGACATCTAACTAGGCAATCCCAGCGAGGACTGTGCAGGCACAGACCATGTGGGAACCTCCAGTAATCAGAATTTATTTATCTATTCTTAATCGAATTAAGAATTAGATATTAGTTTAATTATCAAACAAAAATGTAAATCAGACATCTAACTAGGCAATCCCAGCGAGGACTGTGCAGGCACAGACCATGTGGGAACCTCCAGTAATCTGAATTTATTTATCTATTCTTAATCAAATTAAGAATTAGATAATATTAGTTTAATTATCAAACAAACAATTATAACTAGGTAAATTAGGCGAGTGCTGTGGGAAACCAGCAGCACGCGGCCAACACCCAGTGTGTGGAGGAAGCCCTTCAACAACACTACTCTATGAGAGTGTTTGTAGCTAGCTTAATGTCAATTACATACTTAACTGGGCAATCCCAGCGAGAGCTGTGTAGCCACAGAACGCATGGGAACCTCCAGTAACCAAAGTTTATTTTTCAAATGAAGTTATTTAGATTAATTAATTAATTAGATTAATCATCAAACTAAAATGTCAGACATTTAACTAGGCAATCCCAGCGAGGACTGTGCAGGCACAGACCATGTGGGAACCTCCAGTAATCTGAATTTATTTATCTATTCTTAATCAAATTAAGAATGAAATAATATTAGTTTATTTAACAAACAAACAATTATAACTAGGTAAACTAGGCGAGTGCTGTGGGAAACCAGCAGCACGCGGCCAACACCCAGTGTGTGGAGGAAGCCCTTTAACAACACTACTCTATGAGAGTGTTTGTAGCTAGGGATCCTCAAGACAACCAAAGAGAAATGGTGATAATTTGACAACCACAGCCTTGAGAGGACAACAATTTGCGCTCTCGGCAACAGCCACAGGCAGGATGTCAACACCACGACACATATAGTGTCTTAACAACTCTTTGGACCTGCAAATATAGAACTGATGTACAGATTCTAGGAGCTACACTTACCTACGATACTCACGTCAGGTAGCGAGAAGTTCAAAGAGGCCGGGTGTGGGCTGTCACGTGCTTATATAGCCTACCGGGACGCACGGGCAGCCTACACGTCACATGACTTTGTTTATATAAAGACTCGACCTGCGCGGAGCACGAGAGGCATATTCACTATTGTTTACTGCCTACTGGCAGTCAGTAAGGAATGAAACATAACTGATGTTTTCTGAGGCTGATTTGAAAACTGTCAAGTGGCATTTCTTCCTCAGCCTATAGTGGGAATAGTAATGCACGGAAGCCGTGGATATGCACGGCTTTGGATATCCGTGGATATGCACGGCTTGTGATATCCGTGGATATGCACGGCTTGGGATATCGATATGCTCCTGAGGAGGAGGATTCTAAAAACGACTTATAAATCCTAAAGCCTTGTTTATACTTCACTGTGCAACGGTCCTATGCTGGAAAATAGCAGATATGCAAACTCACAGCACATCTCATTCAAGACACTGAACTTGCAGATCTGCCATTTTTGCCATCCAAATGCATTATATGGTTAAATGGGCCTATAAGAGATGCAGAAATTAACTAGAAAAAGTGCCCTTCTGGGCACAGGTCTCCACCAGGAGGATAGGAGTGTGTGATGTTTGGCAAAATGTTTAGGAGTAATTTAAATGTGTTTGTGTGTGTGTGTGTGTGTATGAGCCTGTTGTAGCGCCACCATGAGGCTGATTTGGCATTTCTTCCTCAGCCTATAGTGGGAATAGGCATGCACGGCTTGGGATATCCGTAGATATGCATGGCTTGGGATACACTGATGATAATCATCATGGCAGTCATGTTTCAGGGCTAGTCTGGACCTAGCCCTCCAAGCAGAACCCAATGGTACTGAAGTTTCTGACATTTTTGACGACACAGACCATGGGGTCCTGTTGCAGCAGTATCCTGCCACCTGGTACGCGGACATAATAAAACATAAACACCGTGTTTACGGCCTGTCTGCGCTCTTTGACGACTTTTTTTCGTGTGAGGGCTTCTGAATCTGTGAACTATAAGTACCTATACATGCCGCTGCGAATATCTCCTGTGGCGCGGAAGCCGTTAAGTATTTAGTGTTTATTTTGTTTGACCGATTTGGTCGCTTTGATTCTTCTCTTCCTTC
This sequence comes from Protomyctophum parallelum, assembly GCF_964188405.1. Taxonomy (NCBI): domain Eukaryota; kingdom Metazoa; phylum Chordata; class Actinopteri; order Myctophiformes; family Myctophidae; genus Protomyctophum; species Protomyctophum parallelum. The sequence continues at coordinate 41,114,604 of NC_139704.1, read as the reverse complement.
CTTCTCCGCCTATCTGGCTAGCTAGTGGCGCTATAGCTATGACAGAGCAGATCAGAGGCAGGGACGTAGCCGCACAAGCCAACCGCACACCGGTATAATAAACGGTAAACAAACAAGAAGAAATAAAGCGACCAAATCGGTCAAACAAAGATTAAAAATACTTAACGGCTTCCGCGCCACAGGAGATATTCGCAGCGGTTTGTATAGGTACTTATAGTTCACGATTTCAGAAGCCCTCAAAGGAAAACAGGCCGTCAAACGGCGCAGATACGATGTTAGTGAGCATATTTATGTCCGCGTTCCAAAATTCTCATACGAAAATATAGTTATGAACAGGGACCCTACAATAAAGCGACATCAAAATTTCAGAAAAGCTTTATGGAGGGTTTCCGAGAGGGGCTAGTCTGGACCAGACTCGCTGTAAGAACTAAGCACTGGACCAGGGCTACCCAGGAGGGCCCCAGTTCAAATATGATCATTTTGGGGAGTCGCGCGCGGCGCGCCATGAAAAGGTTTGAGAGCCACTGTCTAAACGCAAACACGACACTCTCGAGAGTTTAATGAATTAATTACCTGATGCAACACTACGTTAGTGTCTGGAAGCAGATAGTGTGGGAAGGAACACAGGTTGCTCTCAATGCACGCATCTCTCTGAGTCTGCAGCACTGTGGACTCTTGTTTACATTCCGTGCAAACTTCACTTCCGCACCAAATATCATCTCTCAGGTAATGTTCTCTTACTATCTTCATCACCCCGCCCGACCGGGTCTTCTTCACGAACGTTCTAGATTTCAGCATGCTAATAAAGTATCAAAATAAGTATTTTTTATGTTTTTTTCCCACCAAACATTCGATGAACAGCATCCACAGAAGCAACTCGCTCGAAAACCCCATGTGTTATCTGGTCTGGTGGGATAACAATACGACTTTCCCAGAGTTTTTATTATAGAGACATAAAACATCAAATGCAAGGTCTGACACCAGTGTCTCTACTGTATAATTAATATCGGCCTTGGAGTGACGTTCAAAGAAATAAAACTACAAACATGCGCGTACAAAATGTTATATAAGAACTATATTTTGAACTCTGAAATAGAGTTTTGTTGGCCATCTACCTACCACGTGTTCACTGAAGGCAGCGTCTAGTGAGCTAATTTAAGACTTCCGGTGGACGATCTCTTCAAAATAAGAGTACCCTCTAGAGTATTGAAAAAAAGTTTAATTTGCACATTCAAACTACAAATTAAGCATTTAAATGATGCTATATGATGCTATAAGACACACATTATGTTTCTGTGTAAGAATAAGTAATTAAATCCTTATAATAATAATAAAGTTATCTAAATGGATAAATGCTATTCACTGGAGTGCATGGACTTTATAAAGTGGACACTGGACAAAAGACGGCTCCGCAAGGCAACTATCTGGACATACCCACGCGTTCGGGGAGATGTCCTATACCACACCCCACTCTCCGCTAAGCGGGAGAGGTGTAAAATTCACAGCAGCAGACCTTCTACTGGGGTCAAGGCTGACAAAAAGTACCGTTTCCGGACCCAGAATGGACACTGGACAAAAGACGGCTCCGCGAGGCAACTATCTGGACATACCCACGCGTTCGGGGAGATGTCCTGTACCACACCCCACTCTCCGCTAAGCGGGAGAGGTGTAAAATTCACAGCAGCAGACCTTCTACTGTGGTCAACGCTGAAAAAAGTACCGTTTCCGGACCCAGAATGGACACTGGACAAAGAGGCCTCCGCGAGGCAACTATCTGGACATACCCACACGTTCGGGGAGATGTCCTCTACCACACCACACTCTCCGCTAAGCGGGAGAGGTGTAAAATTCACAGCAGCAGACCTTCTACTGGGGTCAATGCTGACAAAAAGTACCGTTTCCGGACCCAGAATGGACACTGGACAAAGAGGCCTCCGCGAGGCAACTATCTGGACATACCCACACGTTCGGGGAGATGTCCTCTACCACACCACACTCTCCGCTAAGCGGGAGAGGTGTAAAATTCACAGCAGCAGACCTTCTACTGGGGTCAAGGCTGACAAAAAGTACCGTTTCCGGACCCAGAATGGACACTGGACAAAAGACGGCTCCGCGAGGCAACTATCTGGACATACCCACGCGTTCGGGGAGATGTCCTGTACCACACCCCACTCTCCGCTAAGCGGGAGAGGTGTAAAATTCACAGCAGCAGACCTTCTACTGGGGTCAATGCTGACAAAAAGTACCGTTTCCGGACCCAGAATGGACACTGGACAAAGAGGCCTCCGCGAGGCAACTATCTGGACATACCCACGCGTTCGGGGAGATGTCCTCTACCACACCACACTCTCCGCTAAGCGGGAGAGGTGTAAAATTCACAGCAGCAGACCTTCTACTGGGGTCAATGCTGACAAAAAGTACCGTTTCCGGACCCAGAATGGACACTGGACAAAGAGGCCTCCGCGAGGCAACTATCTGGACATACCCACGTGTTCGGGGAGATGTCCTCTACCACACCCCACTCTCCGCTAAGCGAGAGAGGTGTAAAATTCACAGCAGCAGACCTTCTACTGGGGTCAACGCTCAAAAAAGTGCTGTGCCTTGGGGCATTGACATGAAATCACTTTCTCTACGCAAGCTAAGTCAGGTCAAGGAGTTACCTCTAGCTTTGGAATGGGTGTCACTTGTGTGCGTTGATTGCATCTGTCTGTGCATTTATGCATTTGTTTGTCCTGACGAAACTTGATTATTTCTCGACTGTTTATTTTCTCGTATGACACGACATAGAAACTACTTGTGACTACTGTCTTTGTGTGCTGTCGAGCGGATGTTCTTTGCATCAGCTCAAAGGTATAGCCTGCTGTGTCATTCAATTCATTTGTCCAGATATGCCATTTATGATCTTTAAGGATGTACAATGACGCATATGGTGGCCTGTCGAAAAATACACACATACTGGTCAAAGCATACTCATTTTGGTGGTACAGACAGGATAAATTGAACGTTTTTGGAATTTTTGTGCCAGCTCTTAACAGGAGAAGTAAGGTCTGTGGGCTGTTAATTACTTCATATGTTGATAAGCTCTTTTCCTGCTGACATGTTTCACATTGTTCAGATTGAGCAGGTAATATTTGTGCAATAGTGTCTAAGATGACTTTTTGTGACACGTCAAGTGGCTGCACTATGAATTGTGACATGTTCTTTGTAGATGGTAAGGCCTTGTCACCACATTGAGTACAACTATACAGACTAAGACTTTTCAGGCAAAGCAGGTCATCTCCAAGGAAAGGAGACCGAAGTGTGTATTCTACAAAGCTGTTTAATATGGTGCATACTTCTGTCCTAGAACATTTCTGAGACACTAATGACACTGATGTGTTGGCTAGATTGAATTTCTCAAGTTTCCGTCTAAATGTTGAGTCCTGCGCTGCTGCTTCTTCAAGCCGTGTGTGACATTTTTTGATAGCAGATGTCTGTTGTAGAAATGTTAGAATTGGTAATGGTATAGCTTCACACATATTGTCATTTAGACTTTCATTGCATAAAACCACATCATCATCATCTTCTTCCAAATTGTCCTCCGTTATTGTTCTGTTAATTGCTTTCAACTGTCCAGGCACAGAATGTACAGATGTCTGTATGTTTTGCTTGAACAACTGTGTGGACACCACACATACTCAACCAAACTACTAGTTTGTGTATAAAATCTAATGGGTCATTGTGCATTCCTAAGGCCAAGTAAGATGCTATTCACTAGTTGTTGAGTGACACCACAGATTGTTTTGCAATCAAATGTGTGACCTGGATTTTGAAAAAACGCTTGAATGAGAGCTGCTAAATTCCCCGGCATAGATGACAACTGAACCATCGAAGTAGGTGTCAATGGTTTCAATTTATCTTGTACTACTTGTAGATGCAGTATACCCACGCGTTCGGGGAGATGTCCTGTACCACACCCCACTCTCCGCTAAGTGGGAGAGGTGTAAAATTCACGGCAGCAGACCTTCTACTGAGGTCAACGCTCAAAAAAGTGCTGTGCCTTGGGGCATTGACAATTATTTAATTAACGAATTAAATAACCTTATTTTATTCTGAAGGCAACCGGATGTCTTAAATTAGCTAGCTCTCAGACAGGAAGTTCTACATTAGCTCATAAGACGGAGCCAAATATCTGTCTGAGAGTGGAGCCTGCCTGGCAAATGACATGGGGGGTCCTTTTTGTGGGCTTGGCCGAAAGTGGGCGTTACCAAAAGGTGGGCGTGGCCATGGCCGCCAGAAGTCTGTCAGATTTTGACAGCTTCAAATTAGTGTTAAACATAATATAACCCAATTGACTCCAGTCCTCTCTGTTTAATATATCTATAATGAAACTATATAAACTATGCATATACCATGAAGTGCTATGACTACTAGCTCTGGTCCATAGCTCTAATGCGTTTCATTTAGAGCTATGTTACTCTAAACTTCCCCGCTCGCATGAATGCAGACCAGCCTCTACTCTTTGGCGTAAATAAAAAGAACGTTTTTGCTACACATAAAAACAAAGGCGAGTTGTGTCATTAGAAAGCCTACTTTGGTAATTGGTTCTAGTTCTAGTGAACAGAAATAATAAATAAATAGACTTGGTAACCTAACTGTAGGGAGTGCAAACACATTAAAGAACCTGGGGGTTATCATCTATGAAAAGGCAACACAATGAGCAGAAAATAAAAATGAACCATGTAAATACAACAAATTGAGCAGAGCACTGCAGGGAGTTGAACCCCATTCCGGTAAACCAGAAGTACCACAACCAGTGCCTTGGTTTTTGTTTTGTTTTACGAGGTCCATTCGTTGAAATGTAAATTTTGCATTGCAACGGTAAAGTAATTTAATTCACAATTGACATTGTAGGCAATAATTAATAACGGTATGGCACCAGGCCAAAGCCATGGGGATAGAGTATGTTTTGCACTATGAGTGAGTGTGTGTGTGTGTGTGTGTGTGTGTCCGTCAGTTTGTTAACAGCTAATCTCCAGCACCATTAACCCGGTCGATGCCAAATTTTGCACACACACTCCCTGGATGCCAACGATGAACCTCTGTCCCAAATTTTCCAGAACGGCCTGTATAGCACCACACATTTTTGTATGCCCTCCGAGAACAAATCGTGAACAATGATGAAGAATCGCGCACTATAGCATGCCACTTAATGACCTTGGGGTCATCAAGGTCATTGATATTGATCAATAACCTTGAGCAGTATAAATGACCTTCAATAAGACTAGTAAATGACCTTGACCAGTATAAATGACCTTGACAAGTACAAATGACCTTGACCAGTATAAATGACCGTGACCAGTATATGACTGACCAGTATAAATTACCTTCATGAGACTAGTAAATGACCTTGACCAGTATAAATGACCTTCATAAGACTAGTAAATGATCTTCACCAGTATGAATTACCTTGACCAGTATGCGGTCCGTGACCATGGACTATAGCCTTTCGCTTTTCCTTGATTTTCACCTTTTTTTTAAATCCTCAACAATGATGAAGAATCGCACACAATAGCGCGCCGCTCAATGACCTGAGACCATGGACCAATGAACCATGTAAATATAACACATTGAGCAGGGCACTGCAGGGAGTTGAACACCGTTCCGGTAAACCAGAAGTCCGACACCAGTGCCTTAGTTTTTGTGTTGTTGTTCATTTACAGGTCCAGGTGTGCATACGCATGTGCGCCTGTGCGTGTGTAGGTGCATTTGTGCATGTGTGTGCACGCTTCAATGACCACTGTTGGACCCCATGGGGATCAAGGACCTCAGGGAGCCACCCATAATTCACAACGGTCACAGCGAACTCTGTTGCATCACAACTGGTGGCCAACAGTCGTAACCAACACCGCCACCGACCCACAGGAGAATACCATCGCACAGTGGTATCAGACCAACCACAATCAGCCAGCCCTCAAACCAAACCCTTCGACCTAGAAGAACTCGAAACTGCAATGGGAAAGTTGAAACCCGGAAAAGCAGCAGGGATTGATGACATACTGGCAGAAATTATACAGCACCTGGAACCTAACGCAAAGACCTGGCTCGTAGGGATGCTGAATACATGCATGGCACAGAAAACCATCCCTTCTGTCTGGAGAACGGCCAAAGTGGTTGCAATCCCTAAACCTGGCAAAGACCCATCATCCCCAAAGAGCTACCGACCCATTTCCCTCCTCTGCATCACCTACAAGAGAGGCTGCTACTCCAACGCCTCATGCCACTCATAGACACCAAGCTGGTTTCCGTCCCGGCCGCTCCTGTGCTGGACAGAGCTCAACCTCACCCAACACATTGAGGATGGGTTTGAGGGAAAACAAATAACTGGAGCAGCAACTGGAGGGCGAAGCAAGCACGCAGGCAGCTTGTGCCTGCCTGCGTGCGTGCGTGCCTGCCTGCCTGCCTTCCTCATGTGGAAGCTGCGTAGTTGAGTTTGGGTGTGTCTTTCTTTTTCTGTCTTTCTTTCTTAGGACGAAGATCAAGGTAGACGCCGTTGGAAGGCTCAACACAAGCCGATGCCCCTAGAGATCCATCCCAAAGCTTCCCTCAGGGAGCCCAGCAAGCCAGCTAGCCAGCAAGCCCGCCCAGTCAGCCAACGCAGCCAGCCAGCTCCGCCAGTCAGCCAGTGTAGAAAGTCAGGCTGCCAAGCCAGCGCACATCAGCCCTTGCAGTCAACCATTGTAGCCATACCAGCCTTGCTCAGTCAGCTCAGCCAGGCCTCTCTCGAGGCCTGGCTCTCTGTCTGCCTGGCCCGGTCTGCCCCGCCCTGCCTTGCAGCAACAGAACCAGCCTTGCTGGCAAGCCAGCCAGCTCAGAATACGAGCTCAGCAAGCCAGCGCAGCTGGCAAGCACGCAGTTAGTCTAAACCAGTTTCAGACCGGCAGGCCAGGGCAGACAGACAGGAAGACCGAGGCGCCTAGGCAGGCAGACAGGCCAGGAAGGCAACGAAGTGCAGGCAGGGGGACTATCCGGCCTAAGGCTGCGCTGCAAGGGTTGGAGCCTGGCTTGCTCCTGCTGGTCTGGGCTGAGTGGCTGTGGCTGCACAGTAAGGCTGCAGTAACCTAGTCTGGGCTTGTTGCTGCACTGGCTTGCTCAGCTCGCATTCTGAGCTGGCTGGCTTGCCAGAAAGGCTGGTTCTGTTGCTGCAAGGCAGGGCAGGGCAGACCGGGCAAGGCAGACAGAGAGCCAGGCCTCGAGAGAGGCCTGGCTGAGCTGACTGAGCAAGGCTGGTATGGCTGCAATGGCTGACTGCAACGGCTGATATGCTCTGGCTTGGCAGCCTGACTTTCTACACTGGCTGACTGGCGGAGCAGACTGGCTGCGTTGGCTGACTGGGCAGGCTTGCTGGCTAGCTGGCTTGCTGGGCTCCCTGAGGGAAGCTTTGGGATGGATCTCTAGGGGCATCGGCTTGTGTTGAGCCTTCCAACGGCGTCTACCTTTATCTCCGTCCTAAGAAAGAAAGACAGAAAAAGAAAGACACACACAAACCCAACTATGCAGCTTCCACCTGAGGAACCGAGACGCGAAAAAAGAACTGAGCGTCACTTGGGATGGTCACAAACTCTCCAAACATACCCACCCCATGTATCTTGGAGTTACACTGGACAGGACACTCTTCTTCAAAAAACACCTGGAGAACACAAAAGCCACGGTCAACACCCACAATAACATCCTGTGAAAACTAGTGAACTCCAAGTGGGGTGCAGACCCACAAACAATCCGTGCAACTGCCATGGCCCTGTCTTTCTCTACAGCAGAGTATGCCTGCTCAAGCTGGAGCCGATCACGTCACACCAAATTGGTCGACACAGCCCTAAATGACACCTGTCGCATCATCACGGGATGCGTCAAGACAACACCTGTCCCTGTCCCAGCACCTGTTTACATTCGAGGGTCGCCGGTCCTCTCGAACGGAACAGTTTAACGTCATGCCCAGGACGAAAAGATATAGAGAACACCAAAATGACAAATAACAGCAGGAAGGCATGAGCCACAATCCACCGTCTTGGCAAAGACCACACCACCCATAATTCACAACGGTCACAGCAAACTCTGTTGCATCACAACTGGTGTAGGTATTGGATGGAGCCCGCACATCACAGGTATAAAAAAAACGTTCTGTATTGAAATACTGACAACGTTTCGATCTATTTGATCTTCATCAGGTCATGTGTACACAAAACATACACTTTTATACTAAGGGAGTGCCCCCATCAACCAATCAAAACACCACATTTTGGTGCCCCTCCCATCACTGCAGGTGTGACACGTCAACCCTGAGTGAGTAGGTGGGGACCCAGACATATTGATGTAAATATAGTCTGTTCAGAAATGTTAGTGCCTCTCATAGAGCTTGTAGGTGATGCAGGAGGGAAATGGGTCGGTAGCTCTTCGGGGATAATGGGTCTTTGCCAGGTTTAGGGATTGCAACCACTTCGGCCTTTTTCCAAACAGAAGGGATGGTTTTCTGTGCTATGCATGTGTTCAGCATCCCCACAAGCCAGGTCCTTGCGTTAGGTCCCAGGTGCTGTATCATTTCTGCCAGTATGCCATCAATCCGTGCTGCTTTTCCGGGTTTCAACTTTCCCATTGCAGTTTCACGTTCTTCTAAGTCGAAGGGTTTGGTTTGAGGGCTGGCTGATTGTGGTTGGTCTGATACCACTGTGCGATGGTATTCTATGTGAGTCGGTGGCGGTGTTGGTTACAACTGTTGGCCACCAGTTGTGACCAAGACCGCCACCGACCCACAGGAGAATACCATCGCACAGTGGTATCAGACCAACCACAATCAGCCAGCCCTCAAACCAAACCCTTCGACCTAGAAGAACTTGAAACTGCAATTTGAAAGTTGAAACCCGGAAAAGCAGCAGGGATTGATGACCTACTGGCAGAAATGTTACAGCACCTGGGACCCAACGCAAAGACCTGGCTTGTGGGGATGCTGAACACATGCATAGCACAGAAAACCATCCCTTCTGTCTGGGAAAAGGCCAATGTGGTTGCAATCCTTAAACCAGGCAAAGACCCATTATCCACAAAGAGCTACCGACCCATTTCCCTCTGCATCACCTACAAGGCTATATGAGAAGCTGCTACTCCAACGCCTCGTTGCCACTCATAGACACCAAGCTGACTAAAGACCAAGCTGGTTTCCGTCCTGGCCGCTCCTGTGCTGGACAGAGCTCAACCTCACCCAACACATTGAGGATGGGTTTGAGGGAAAACAAATAACTGGAGCAACAGATCTCTCTGCTGCCTACGACACTGTCCAACACCGCACAATGGTCAGGAAAAGCCTCCTCAACAACAGGCGCTTCTATGTCCAGTTAAATGACCAGAGGAGTAAATGGAAAGCCCAAAAGAACGGCCTACCACAAGGTAGCCTGCTCGCCCCCTCCTTTTCAATATCTACACAAACGTCCAGCCACTACCCAAAGTAGTAGTACTGGAATGAAATGATAGAGAACACCTCACACACACATAGTTTCCTTTCGTGGCTGTTTACATTCGAGGGTCGCCGGTCCTCTCGAACGGAACAGTTTAACGTCATGCCCAGGACGAAAAGATATAGAGAACACCAACATGACAAATAACAGCAGGAAGGCATTATAAATTACCTTCATGAGACTAGTAAATGACCTTGACCAGTATAAATGACCTTCATAAGACTAGTAAATGATCTTCACCAGTATAAATGACCTTGACCAGTATGCGGTCCGTGACCATGGACTATAGCCTTTTGCTTTTCCTTGATTTTCACCTTTTTTTTAAATCCTCAACAATGATGAAGAATCGCGCACTATAGCGCGCCGCTCAATGACCTCTGAGACCATGGACCAATGAATGAAATATAACACATTGAGCAGGGCACTGCAGGGAGTTGAACCCCGTTCCGGTAAACCAGAAGTCCGACACCAGTGCCTTAGTTTTTGTGTTGTTGTTCATTTAAAGGTCCAGGTGTGCATACGCATGTGCGCCTGTGCGTGTGTAGGTGCATGTGTGCGCACGCTTCAATGACCACTGTTGGACCCAATGGCGATCAAGGACCTCAGGGAGCCACCCATAATTCACAACGGTCACAGCGAACTCTGTTGCATCACAACTGGTGGCCAACAGTCGTAACCAACACCGCCGCCGACCCACAGGAGAATACCATCGCACAGTGGTATCAGACCAACCACAATCAGCCAGCCCTCAAACCAAACCCTTCGACCTAGAAGAACTCGAAACTGCAATGGGAAAGTTGAAACCCGGAAAAGCAGCAGGGATTGATGACATACTGGCAGAAATTATACAGCACCTGGAACCTAACGCAAAGACCTGGCTCGTGGGGATGCTGAATACATGCATGGCACAGAAAACCATCCCTTCTGTCTGGAGAAAGGCCAAAGTGGTTGCAATCCCCAAACCTGGCAAAGACCCATCATCCTCAAATAGCTACCGACCCATTTCCCTCCTCTGCATCACCTACAAGAGAGGCTGCTACTCCTGTTTACATTCGAGGGTCGCTGGTACTCTCGAACGGAACAGTTTAACGTCATGCCCAGGACGAAAAGATATAGAGAACACCAACATGACAAATAACAGCAGGAAGGCATGAGCCACAATCCACCGTCTTGGCAAAGACCACACCACCCATAATTCACAACGGTCACAGCAAACTCTGTTGCATCACAACTGGTGTAGGTATTGGATGGAGCCCGCACATCACAGGTATAAAAAAAACGTTCTATATTGAAATACTGACAACGTTTCGATCTATTTGATCTTCATCAGGTCATGTGTACACAAAACATACACTTTTATACTAAGGGAGTGCCCCCATCAACCAATCAAAACACCACATTTTGGTGCCCCTCCCATCACTGCAGGTGTGACACGTCAACCCTGAGTGAGTAGGTGGGGACCCAGACATATTGATGTAAATATAGTCTGTTCAGAAATGTTAGTGCCTCTCATAGAGCTTGTAGGTGATGCAGGAGGGAAATGGGTCGGTAGCTCTTCGGGGATAATGGGTCTTTGCCAGGTTTAGGGATTGCAACCACTTCGGCCTTTTTCCAAACAGAAGGGATGGTTTTCTGTGCTATGCATGTGTTCAGCATCCCCACAAGCCAGGTCCTTGCGTTAGGTCCCAGGTGCTGTATCATTTCTGCCAGTATGCCATCAATCCCTGCTGCTTTTCCGGGTTTCAACTTTCCCATTGCAGTTTCACGTTCTTCTAAGTCGAAGGGTTTGGTTTGAGGGCTGGCTGATTGTGGTTGGTCTGATACCACTGTGCGATGGTATTCTATGTGAGTCGGTGGCGGTGTTGGTTACAACTGTTGGCCACCAGTTGTGACCAAGACCGCCACTGACCCACAGGAGAATACCATCGCACAGTGGTATCAGACCAACCACAATCAGCCAGCCCTCAAACCAAACCCTTCGACCTAGAAGAACTTGAAACTGCAATGGGAAAGTTGAAACCCGGAAAAGCAGCAGGGATTGATGACCTACTGGCAGAAATGTTACAGCACCTGGGACCCAACGCAAAGACCTGGCTTGTGGGGATGCTGAACACATGCATAGCACAGAAAACCATCCCTTCTGTCTGGGAAAAGGCCAAAGTGGTTGCAATCCTTAAACCTGGCAAAGACCCATTATCCACAAAGAGCTACAGACCCATTTCCCTCTGCATCACCTACAAGGCTATATGAGAAGCTGCTACTCCAACGCCTTGTTGCCACTCATAGATACCAAGCTGACTAAAGACCAAGCTGGTTTCCGTCCCAGCCGCTCCTGTGCTGGACAGAGCTCAACCTCACCCAACACATTGAGGATGGGTTTGAGGGGAAACAAATAACTGGAGCAGCATTCAGAGATCTCTCTGCTGCCTACGACACTGTCCAACACCGCACAATGGTCAGGAAAAGCCTCCTCAACAACAGGCGCTTCTATGTCCAGTTAAATGACCAGAGGAGTAAATGGAAAGCCCAAAAGAACGGCCTCCCACAAGGTAGCGTGCTCGCCCCCCTCCTTTTCAATATCTACACAAACGACCAGCCACTACCCAATGCCTAATGCCAGCATTTCATCTACGCCGACAACCTCTGCATTACGAACCAACAAGCAGACTTCCAGAAGATTGAGTCTGTCCTTGAAAGTGCCCTCCAAGAAATGTCAAGCTACTACAATACAACCACCTGAAACCCAACCCATAGAGAACACCTCACACACACATAATTTCCTTTCGTGGCTGTTTACATTCGAGGGTCGCTGGTACTCTCGAACGGAACAGTTTAACGTCATGCCCAGGACGAAAAGATATAGAGAACACCAACATGACAAATAACAGCAGGAAGGCATGAGCCACAATCCACCGTCTTGGCAAAGACCACACCACCCATAATTCACAACGGTCACAGCAAACTCTGTTGCATCACAACTGGTGTAGGTATTGGATGGAGCCCGCACATCACAGGTATAAAAAAAACGTTCTATATTGAAATACTGACAACGTTTCGATCTATTTGATCTTCATCAGGTCATGTGTACACAAAACATACACTTTTATACTAAGGGAGTGCCCCCATCAACCAATCAAAACACCACATTTTGGTGCCCCTCCCATCACTGCAGGTGTGACACGTCAACCCTGAGTGAGTAGGTGGGGACCCAGACATATTGATGTAAATATAGTCTGTTCAGAAATTGTAGTGCCTCTCATAGAGCTTGTAGGTGATGCAGGAGGGAAATGGGTCGGTAGCTCTTCGGGGATAATGGGTCTTTGCCAGGTTTAGGGATTGCAACAACTTCGGCCTTTTTCCAAACAGAAGGGATGGTTTTCTGTGCTATGCATGTGTTCAGCATCCCCACAAGCCAGGTCCTTGCGTTAGGTCCCAGGTGCTGTATCATTTCTGCCAGTATGCCATCAATCCCTGCTGCTTTTCCGGGTTTCAACTTTCCCATTGCAGTTTCACGTTCTTCTAAGTCGAAGGGTTTGGTTTGAGGGCTGGCTGATTGTGGTTGGTCTGATACCACTGTGCGATGGTATTCTATGTGAGTCGGTGGCGGTGTTGGTTACAACTGTTGGCCACCAGTTGTGACCAAGACCGCCACTGACCCACAGGAGAATACCATCGCACAGTGGTATCAGACCAACCACAATCAGCCAGCCCTCAAACCAAACCCTTCGACCTAGAAGAACTTGAAACTGCAATGGGAAAGTTGAAACCCGGAAAAGCAGCAGGGATTGATGACCTACTGGCAGAAATGTTACAGCACCTGGGACCCAACGCAAAGACCTGGCTTGTGGGGATTCTGAACACATGCATAGCACAGAAAACCATCCCTTCTGTCTGGGAAAAGGCCAAAGTGGTTGCAATCCTTAAACCTGGCAAAGACCCATTATCCACAAAGAGCTACAGACCCATTTCCCTCTGCATCACCTACAAGGCTATATGAGAAGCTGCTACTCCAACGCCTTGTTGCCACTCATAGATACCAAGCTGACTAAAGACCAAGCTGGTTTCCGTCCCAGCCGCTCCTGTGCTGGACAGAGCTCAACCTCACCCAACACATTGAGGATGGGTTTGAGGGGAAACAAATAACTGGAGCAGCATTCAGAGATCTCTCTGCTGCCTACGACACTGTCCAACACCGCACAATGGTCAGGAAAAGCCTCCTCAACAACAGGCGCTTCTATGTCCAGTTAAATGACCAGAGGAGTAAATGGAAAGCCCAAAAGAACGGCCTCCCACAAGGTAGCGTGCTCGCCCCCCTCCTTTTCAATATCTACACAAACGACCAGCCACTACCCAATGCCTAATGCCAGCATTTCATCTACGCCGACAACCTCTGCATTACGAACCAACAAGCAGACTTCCAGAAGATTGAGTCTGTCCTTGAAAGTGCCCTCCAAGAAATGTCAAGCTACTACAATACAACCACCTGAAACCCAACCCATAGAGAACACCTCACACACACATAATTTCCTTTCGTGGCTGTTTACATTCGAGGGTCGCTGGTACTCTCGAACGGAACAGTTTAACGTCATGCCCAGGACGAAAAGATATAGAGAACACCAACATGACAAATAACAGCAGGAAGGCATGAGCCACAATCCACCGTCTTGGCAAAGACCACACCACCCATAATTCACAACGGTCACAGCAAACTCTGTTGCATCACAACTGGTGTAGGTATTGGATGGAGCCCGCACATCACAGGTATAAAAAAAACGTTCTATATTGAAATACTGACAACGTTTCGATCTATTTGATCTTCATCAGGTCATGTGTACACAAAACATACACTTTTATACTAAGGGAGTGCCCCCATCAACCAATCAAAACACCACATTTTGGTGCCCCTCCCATCACTGCAGGTGTGACACGTCAACCCTGAGTGAGTAGGTGGGGACCCAGACATATTGATGTAAATATAGTCTGTTCAGAAATTGTAGTGCCTCTCATAGAGCTTGTAGGTGATGCAGAGGAGGGAAATGGGTCGGTAGCTCTTCGGGGATAATGGGTCTTTGCCAGGTTTAGGGATTGCAACTACTCCAGCCTTTTTCCAAACAGAAGGGATGGTTTTCTGTGCTATGCATGTGTTCAGCATCCCCACAAGCCAGGTCCTTGCGATAGGTCCCAGGTGCTGTATCATTTCTGCCAGTATGCCATCAATCCCTGCTGCTTTTCCGGGTTTCAACTTTCCCATTGCAGTTTCACGTTCTTCTAAGTCGAAGGGTTTGGTTTGAGGGCTGGCTGATTGTGGTTGGTCTGATACCACTGTGCGATGGTATTCTATGTGGGTCGGTGGCAGTGTTGGTTACAACTGTTGGCCACCAGTTGTGACCAAGACCTCCACCAACCCACAGGAGAATACCATCGCACAGTGGTATCAGACCAACCACAATCAGCCAGCCTTCAAACCAAACCCTTCGACCTAGAAGAACGTGAAACTGCAATGGGAAAGTTGAAACCCGGAAAAGCAGCAGGGATTGATGACCTACTAGCAGAAATGATACAGCACCTGGGACCTAACGGAAAGACCTGGCTTGTGGGGATGCTGAACACATGCATAGCACAGAAAACCATCCCTTCTGTCTGGAAAAAGGCCAAAGTGGTTGCAATCCCTAAACCTGGCAAAGACCCATTATCCCCAAAGAGCTACCGACCCATTTCCCTCCTCTGCATCACCTACAAGCCTATCCCGTCACACCAAATTGGTCGACACAGCCCTAAATGACACCTGTGGCATCATCATAGGATGCATCAAGACAACACCTGACCCTGTCCCAACACCTGTTTACATTCGAGGGTCGCCGGTCCTCTCGAACGGAACAGTTTAACGTCATGCCCAGGACGAAAAGATATAGAGAACACCAACATGACAAATAACAGCAGGAAGGCATGGGCCACAATCCACCGTCTTGGCAAAGACCACACCACCCATAATTCACAACGGTCACAGCAAACTCTATTGCATCACAACTGGTGTAGTTATTGGATGGAGCCTGCACACCACCAAAAAAAAGAAAAACAACATACTATAGTATGCCCTCCGTGACCATGGACTTTAGCCTTTCGCTTTTCTGCAATTTAACCTTTTTTCAAATCCTCAACAATGATGAAGAATCGCGCACTATAGCGTGCCACTTAATGACCTTGACCAATATCAATGACCTTGAGCAGTATAAATTACCTTCAATAAGACTAGTAAATGACCTTGACCAGTATAAATGACCTTGACAAGTACAAATGACCTTGACCAGTATAAATGACCTTCACCAGTAGAAATGACCGTGACCAGTATATGACTGTGACCAGTATAAATTACCTTCATGAGACTAGTAATTGACCTTGACCAGTATAAATGACCTTTAGAAGACTAGTAAATGATCTTCACCAGTATAAATGACCTTTAGAAGACTAGTAAATGATCTTCACCAGTATAAATGACCTTGACCAGTATGCGGTCCGTGACCATGGACTATAGCCTTTTGCTTTTCCTTGATTTTCACCTTTAAAAAATCCTCAACAATGATGAAGAATCGCACACTATAGCGCGCCGCTCAATGACCTGAGACCATGGACCAATGAATGAAATACAACACATTGAGCAGGGCACTGCAGGGAGTTGAACCCCGTTCCGGTAAACCAGAAGTCCGACACCAGTGCCTTAGTTTTTGTGTTGTTGTTCATTTAAAGGTCCAGGTGTGCATACGCATGTGCCCCTGTGTGTGTAGGTGCATGTGTGCATGTGTGTGCACGCTTCAATGACCACTGTTGGACCCAATGGCGATCAAGGACCTCAGGGAGCCACCCATAATTCACAACGGTCACAGCGAACTCTGTTGCATCACAACTGGTGGCCAACAGTCGTAACCAACACCGCCACGACCCACAGGAGAATACCATCGCACAGTGGTATCAGACCAACCACAATCAGCCAGCCCTCAAACCAAACCCTTCGACCTAGAAGAACTCAAAACTGCAATGGGAAAGTTGAAACCCGGAAAAGCAGCAGGGATTGATGACATACTGGCAGAAATTATACAGCACCTGGAACCAAACGCAAAGACCTGGCTCGTGGGGATGCTGAACACATGCATGGCACAGAAAACCATCCCTTCTGTCTGGAGAAAAGCCAAAGTGGTTGCAATCCCCAAACCTGGCAAAGACCCATCATCCTCAAAGAGCTACCGACCCATTTCCCTCCTCTGCATCACCTACAAGAGAGGCTGCTACTCCCAACGCCTCATACCACTCATAGACACCAAGCTGACTAAAGACCAAGCTGGTTTCCGTCCCGTCCTGTGCTGGACAGAGCTCAACCTCACCCAACACATTGAGGATGGGTTTGAGGGAAAACAAATAACTGGAGCAGCAACTGGAGGGCGAAGCAAGCACGCAGGCAGCTTGTGCCTGCCTGCGTGCCTGCCTGCCTTCCTCATGTGGAAGCTGCATAGTTGAGTTTGTGTGTGTGTTTCTTTTTCTGTCTTTCTTTCTTAGGACGAAAATCAAGGTAGACGCCGTTGGAAGGCTCAACACAAGCCGATGCCCCTAGAGATCCATCCCAAAGCTTCCCTCAGGGAGTCCAGCAAGCCAGCTAGCCAGCAAGCCCGCCCAGTCAGCCAACGCAGCCAGCCAGCTCCGCCAGTCAGCCAGTGTAGAAAGTCAGGCTGCCAAGCCAGCGCACATCAGCCCTTGCAGTCAACCATTGTAGCCATACCAGCCTTGCTCAGTCAGCTCGGCCAGGCCTCTCTCGAGGCTTGGCTCTCTGTCTGCCTGGCCCGGTCTGCCCCGCCCTGCCTTGCAGCAACAGAACCAGCCTTGCTGGCAAGCCAGCCAGCTCAGAATACGAGCTCAGCAAGCCAGCGCAGCTGGCAAGCACGCAGTTAGTCTAAACCAGTTTCAGACTGGCAGGCCAAGGCAGACAGACAGGAAGACCGAGGCGCCTAGGCAGGCAGACAGGCCAGGAAGGCAACAAAGTGCAGGCAGGGGGACTGTCCGGCCTAAGGCTGCGCTGCAAGGGTTGGAGCCTGGCCAGCTCCTGCTGGTCTAGACTGAGTGGCTGTGGCTGCACAGTAAGGCTGCGGTAACCTAGTCTGGGCTTGCTGCTGCACTGGCTTGCTCAGCTCGCATTCTGAGCTGGCTGGCTTTCCAGAAAGGCTGGTTCTGTTGCTGCAAGGCAGGGCAGGGCAGACCGGGCCAGGCAGACAGAGAGCCAGGCCTCAAGAGAGGCCTGGCTGAGCTGACTGAGCAAGGCTGGTATGGCTGCAATGGCTGACTGCAAGGGCTGATATGCTCTGGCTTGGCAGCCTGACTTTCTACACTGGCTGACTGGCGGAGCTGACTGGCTGCGTTGGCTGACTGGGCAGGCTTGCTGGCTAGCTGGCTTGCTGTGCTCCCTGAGGGAAGCTTTGGGATGGATCTCTAGGGGCATCGGCTAGTGTTGAGCCTTCCTATGGCGTCTACCTTGATCTCCGTCCTAAGAAAGAAAGACAGAAAAAGAAAGACACACAAACCCAACTATGCAGCTTCCACCTGAGGAACCGAGACGCGAGAAAAGAACTGAGCGTCACTTGGGATGGTCACAAACTCTCCAACCATACCCACCCCATGTATCTTGGAGTTACACTGGACAGGACACTCTTCTTCAAAAAAACACCTGGAGAACACAAAAGCCACGGTCAACACCCACAATAACATCCTGTGAAAACTAGTGAACTCCCAAGTGGGGCGCAGACCCACAAACAATCCGTGCAACTGCCATGGCCCTGTCTTTCTCTACAGCAGAGTATGCCTGCTCAAGCTGGAGCCGATCACGTCACACCAAATTGGTCGACACAGCCCTAAATGACACCTGTCGCATCATCACGGGATGGGTCAAGACAACACCTGTCCCGTCCGTGCCTTTATGCGCTAGCCGGCACCTCCCCCCGCACATCAGACGACTGTGTAACGCTCAAGATGAATGGAAAACACAGGAGATAGACAGTGAAGTCTGGAATGAAATGATAGAGAACACCTCACACACAGTTTCCTTTCGTGGCCGTTTACATTCGAGGGTCGCCGGTCCTCTCGAACGGAACAGTTTAACGTCATGCCCAGGACGAAAAGATATAGAGAACACCGTAATGACAAATAACAGCAGGAAGGCATGGGCCACAATCCACCGTCTTGGCAAAGACCACACCACCCATAATTCACAACGGTCACAGCAAACTCTGTTGCATCACAACTGGTGTAGGTATTGGATGGAGCCCGCACACCACAGGTATAAGAAAGACGTGATGCAGAGGAGGGAAATGGGTCGGTAGCTCTTCGGGGATAATGGGTCTTTGCCAGGTTTAGGGATTGCAACTACTCCAGCCTTTTTCCAAACAGAAGGGATGGTTTTCTGTGCTATGCATGTGTTCAGCATCCCCACAAGCCAGGTCCTTGCGATAGGTCCCAGGTGCTGTATCATTTCTGCCAGTATGCCATCAATCCCTGCTGCTTTTCCGGGTTTCAACTTTCCCATTGCAGTTTCACGTTCTTCTAAGTCGAAGGGTTTGGTTTGAGGGCTGGCTGATTGTGGTTGGTCTGATACCACTGTGCGATGGTATTCTATGTGGGTCGGTGGCGGTGTTGGTTACAACTGTTGGCCACCAGTTGTGACCAAGACCGCCACCGACCCACAGGAGAATACCATCGCACAGTGGTATCAGACCAACCACAATCAGCCAGCCCTCAAACCAAACCCTTCGACCTAGAAGAACTTGAAACTGCAATGGGAAAGTTGAAACCCGGAAAAGCAGCAGGGATTGATGACCTACTGGCAGAAATGTTACAGCACCTGGGACCCAACGCAAAGACCTGGCTTGTGGGGATGCTGAACACATGCATAGCACAGAAAACCATCCCTTCTGTCTGGGAAAAGGCCAAAGTGGTTGCAATCCCTAAACCTGGCAAAGACCCATTATCCACAAAGAGCTACCGACCCATTTCCCTCTGCATCACCTACAAGGCTATATGAGAAGCTGCTACTCCAACGCCTTGTTGCCACTCATAGATACCAAGCTGACTAAAGACCAAGCTGGTTTCCGTCCCAGCCGCTCCTGTGCTGGACAGAGCTCAACCTCACCCAACACATTGAGGATGGGTTTGAGGGGAAACAAATAACTGGAGCAGCATTCAGAGATCTCTCTGCTGCCTACGACACTGTCCAACACCGCACAATGGTCAGGAAAAGCCTCCTCAACAACAGGCGCTTCTATGTCCAGTTAAATGACCAGAGGAGTAAATAGAAAGCCCAAAAGAACGGCCTCCAACAAGGTAGCGTGCTCGCCCCCCTCCTTTTTAATATCTACACAAACGACCAGCCACTACCCAATGCCTAATGCCAGCGTTTCATCTACGCCGACAACCTCTGCATTACGACCCAACAAGCAGACTTCCAGAAGATTGAGTCTGTCCTTGAAAGTGCCCTCCAAGAAATGTCAAGCTACTACAATACAACCACCTGAAACCCAACCTATAGAGAACACCTCACACACACATAATTTCCTTTCGTGGCCGTTTACATTCGAGGGTCGCTGGTCCTCTCGAACGGAACAGTTTAACGTCATGCCCAGGACGAAAAGATATAGAGAACACCAACATGTCAAATAACAGCAGGAAGGCATGGGCCACAATCCACCGTCTTGGCAAAAACCACACCACCCATAATTCACAACGGTCACAGCAAACTCTGTTGCATCACAACTGGTGTAGGTATTGGATGGAGCCCGCACACCACAGGTATAAGAAAGACGTTCTTTGTTGAAATACTGACAGCGTTTCGATCCATTTGATCTTCATCAGGTCATGTGTACACAAAACATACACTTTTATACTAAGGGAGTGCCCCCATTAAACAATCAAAATACCACATTTTGGTGCCCCTCCCATCACTGCAGGTGTGACACGTCAACCCTGAGTGAGTAGGTGGGGACCCAGACATATTGATGTAAATATAGTCTGTTCAGAAATTGTAGTGCCTCTCATAGAGCTTGTAGGTGATGCAGAGGAGGGAAATGGGTCGGTAGCTCTTCGGGGATAATGGGTCTTTGCCAGGTTTAGGGATTGCAACTACTCCAGCCTTTTTCCAAACAGAAGGGATGGTTTTCTGTGCTATGCATGTGTTCAGCATCCCCACAAGCCAGGTCCTTGCGATAGGTCCCAGGTGCTGTATCATTTCTGCCAGTATGCCATCAATCCCTGCTGCTTTTCCGGGTTTCAACTTTCCCATTGCAGTTTCACGTTCTTCTAAGTCGAAGGGTTTGGTTTGAGGGCTGGCTGATTGTGGTTGGTCTGATACCACTGTGCGATGGTATTCTATGTGGGTCGGTGGCGGTGTTGGTTACAACTGTTGGCCACCAGTTGTGACCAAGACCGCCACCGACCCACAGGAGAATACCATCGCACAGTGGTATCAGACCAACCACAATCAGCCAGCCCTCAAACCAAACCCTTCGACCTAGAAGAACTTGAAACTGCAATGGGAAAGTTGAAACCCGGAAAAGCAGCAGGGATTGATGACCTACTGGCAGAAATGTTACAGCACCTGGGACCCAACGCAAAGACCTGGCTTGTGGGGATGCTGAACACATGCATAGCACAGAAAACCATCCCTTCTGTCTGGGAAAAGGCCAAAGTGGTTGCAATCCCTAAACCTGGCAAAGACCCATTATCCACAAAGAGCTACCGACCCATTTCCCTCTGCATCACCTACAAGGCTATATGAGAAGCTGCTACTCCAACGCCTTGTTGCCACTCATAGATACCAAGCTGACTAAAGACCAAGCTGGTTTCCGTCCCAGCCGCTCCTGTGCTGGACAGAGCTCAACCTCACCCAACACATTGAGGATGGGTTTGAGGGGAAACAAATAACTGGAGCAGCATTCAGAGATCTCTCTGCTGCCTACGACACTGTCCAACACCGCACAATGGTCAGGAAAAGCCTCCTCAACAACAGGCGCTTCTATGTCCAGTTAAATGACCAGAGGAGTAAATGGAAAGCCCAAAAGAACGGCCT
Organism: Protomyctophum parallelum; assembly: GCF_964188405.1. Lineage (NCBI taxonomy): Eukaryota > Metazoa > Chordata > Actinopteri > Myctophiformes > Myctophidae > Protomyctophum > Protomyctophum parallelum. Next base: position 41,093,022 of record NC_139704.1, on the reverse strand, counting down.
CCAACAAGGTAGCGTGCTCGCCCCCCTCCTTTTCAATATCTACACAAACGACCAGCCACTACCCAATGCCTAATGCCAGCGTTTCATCTACGCCGACAACCTCTGCATTACGACCCAACAAGCAGACTTCCAGAAGATTGAGTCTGTCCTTGAAAGTGCCCTCCAAGAAATGTCAAGCTACTACAATACAACCACCTGAAACCCAACCTATAGAGAACACCTCACACACACATAATTTCCTTTCGTGGCCGTTTACATTCGAGGGTCGCTGGTCCTCTCGAACGGAACAGTTTAACGTCATGCCCAGGACGAAAAGATATAGAGAACACCAACATGTCAAATAACAGCAGGAAGGCATGGGCCACAATCCACCGTCTTGGCAAAAACCACACCACCCATAATTCACAACGGTCACAGCAAACTCTGTTGCATCACAACTGGTGTAGGTATTGGATGGAGCCCGCACACCACAGGTATAAGAAAGACGTTCTTTGTTGAAATACTGACAGCGTTTCGATCCATTTGATCTTCATCAGGTCATGTGTACACAAAACATACACTTTTATACTAAGGGAGTGCCCCCATTAAACAATCAAAATACCACATTTTGGTGCCCCTCCCATCACTGCAGGTGTGACACGTCAACCCTGAGTGAGTAGGTGGGGACCCAGACATATTGATGTAAATATAGTCTGTTCAGAAATTGTAGTGCCTCTCATAGAGCTTGTAGGTGATGCAGAGGAGGGAAATGGGTCGGTAGCTCTTCGGGGATAATGGGTCTTTGCCAGGTTTAGGGATTGCAACTACTCCAGCCTTTTTCCAAACAGAAGGGATGGTTTTCTGTGCTATGCATGTGTTCAGCATCCCCACAAGCCAGGTCCTTGCGATAGGTCCCAGGTGCTGTATCATTTCTGCCAGTATGCCATCAATCCCTGCTGCTTTTCCGGGTTTCAACTTTCCCATTGCAGTTTCACGTTCTTCTAAGTCGAAGGGTTTGGTTTGAGGGCTGGCTGATTGTGGTTGGTCTGATACCACTGTGCGATGGTATTCTATGTGGGTCGGTGGCGGTGTTGGTTACAACTGTTGGCCACCAGTTGTGACCAAGACCGCCACCGACCCACAGGAGAATACCATCGCACAGTGATATCAGACCAACCACAATCAGCCAGCCCTCAAACCAAACCCTTCGACCTAGAAGAACTTGAAACTGCAATGGGAAAGTTGAAACCCGGAAAAGCAGCAGGGATTGATGACCTACTGGCAGAAATGTTACAGCACCTGGGATCCAACGCAAAGACCTGGCTTGTGGGGATGCTGAACACATGCATAGCACAGAAAACCATCCCTTCTGTCTGGGAAAAGGCCAACGTGGTTGCAATCCCTAAACCTGGCATAGACCCATTATCCACAAAGAGCTACCGACCCATTTCCCTCTGCATCACCTACAAGGCTATATGAGAAGCTGCTACTCCAACGCCTTGTTGCCACTCATAGATACCAAGCTGACTAAAGACCAAGCTGGTTTCCGTCCCAGCCGCTCCTGTGCTGGACAGAGCTCAACCTCACCCAACACATTGAGGATGGGTTTGAGGGGAAACAAATAACTGGAGCAGCATTCAGAGATCTCTCTGCTGCCTACGACACTGTCCAACACCGCACAATGGTCAGGAAAAGCCTCCTCAACAACAGGCGCTTCTATGTTCAGTTAAATGACCAGAGGAGTAAATGGAAAGCCGAAAAGAACGGCCTCCCACAAGGTAGCGCGCTCGCCCCCCTCCTTTTCAATATCTAAACAAACGACCAGCCACTTGAAACCCAACCCATCAAAAACCCAAATATGCAGCTTCCACCTGAGGAACCGAGACGCAAAAAAAGAACTGAGCATCACAAACTCTCAAACCATACCCACCCCATGTAACTTGGAGTTACACTGGACAGTTTAACGTCATGCCCAGGACGAAAAGTTATAGAGAACACCAACATGACAAACCCTACACTTAAACCCTCTATATTTAATAAAAAACAATTCTGGACAGGAATCCTGTATTGCAGGGGTGCCCAAAAGGTACATCGTGATCTACCAGTAATCACAAAGGCTGTGCAGGTAGACCATATGGCATGCCCCTGTATATAATCTATCACTTGAATTAAGGTGACTTGACACCAGCTCAAATGTTGCACACAAACATCAGTAGCAAAAGTACAAAGTTATTGTGACAGTAATAATTGCTATAGTGTGTGTTCAGTAACAGGAATATTCCTGTCTCTCCAGCTCTTTAATAAATAGAAAAGGGTTTAATCAGGAGTTGTAGTAGCCACAGGATAATCAAAGCGGTGGATATTGCTCTTGTCTTCATGTCTTTATGTATGTAAATTGTCTTGTTGTTTGTGTTATGTCAAATGCGTGTATACGTGTTCTGCATATACTTGGCTGCTGTGTTGCAAGATAATGGGAGTTACTGATACTATGGGACTGAATGGGAGTGAAAGGGAGGTACTGTTACTATGGGACTGATACTATGGGAGTGCATGGGAGTGGATGGGAGTGAATGGGAGGTATTGTTACTATGGGACTGATACTATGGGAGTGAATGGGACTGAATGGGATGTACTGTTACTATGTGACTGAATGGGAGTGAATAAAAGTGAATGGGAGTGAATGGGACTGAGTGGGAGTGAATGGGAGGTACTGTGACTATGGGACTGTGTTTAACAAAAAACTGGAGAGACCGGGAGACCTCTGTTACTGAACAAACACTATAGCAATGATTTTGTCACAATATAGAGCTATTTAACACTGTTACTGAACACACTATAGCAATGATTACTGTCACACTATAGAGCTATTTAACACTGTTACTGAACACACACTATAGCAATGATTACTGTCACACTATAGAGCTATTTAACACTGTTACTGAACACACACTATAGCAATGATTACTGTCACACTATAGAGCTATTTAACACTGTTACTGAACACACACTCTATAGCAATGATTACTGTCACAATACAGAGCAATTTAATTTAGGTAACCAAATTGACCCCAATAGTAGATCTTTACACTCTCAATAGTTCAATTGTTGTTAAGCATCTGCTTAATTTCCAAAAAACTACACAATTAGAGAATGTAGAAGATTGCTACTTTTGATCCTTGGATTATATAATGCTGATTGTAGCATAGCGATAGTGGTTAGTGACTGAGCTTTGTTAACATGAGTGCCCGGGATCGTTTCCCACCAATTTCAAAGAATGTTTGTTGCTTCGTGCCAATTTTCACAGAATGTTTGTCCTTTTACCTACCAGACAATACTCTTCTCACCTCTAGTCGATTATTTATTCAGCGTTTGAGCCACGGACCAACATTTGAGGCCATCTAGTCTCTCAGACCCATTTGAGCCACTGACCACCATTGTGAGAGTCTATTAATGTGAAATGGTGGTCCGTGGCTCAAACATGTTATCACTTTTGAAGTTACTTGTTGTGTTTAGATATGTAAATACTACTCTTTAAAGCCGTGTTTCGGTAGTCGAGTGGGTACTGTCGACGGTTAGTAAACATTGAGGCCGGGCATAGTTGTTTATAAACCTTCGACACTAACCATTCGGCTACTGAAACACTGTTTTACAGTTTCGTACAAACATCATTTATAAACATCATAACAAGTAACTTCAAGTGATAGACGTTTGAACACACAAACAACAACAGCGTTAAGTATTAAATAACATTTAATCACTTACTTGCTCCGAAGACGGACCCGCGATGGTGACGTGGCACGTTCCAAACAAACACTGACCAAACCTACCTCCACGCGTCTCTTCCGTATTTGAGGGCGGCGGCACTTCCTTCCGGTGTGAGGCCACGCCCGCGAGATTTAACCGCGAATCTATTGTAGTCCTCTTACGTTACATCCGGGTCCCTTGGTCCCATCCGCTTCTAATGCAAAATAGCTACATATGAACCATAGAGATATGTGAATGCGTGAATCTTTTTTTTTTTTTTTTACAATAACGTTATTTGTCAGAAAGGAAGCCATTGAGGGTTAAAATGGGTCTTAATGCTTCCAACTCATATAACTGTCACCAACAACACTTTTAATGATATTACATGAAGCAGACAGCCCTGTGATGAAACCTTTAGCATTACACTGTGGTTAATACGTTTTTATTCACAATGGAATGTTATTGTACTCTTAATATATCATGGTGTAGCACAGCACAGTAGATTCATATTTCAATCGATCTGGGATGTTAAAATTGTGCAAAACTCTGTTCAATGAATGGCCTCTTCTGCTACATTAAACATTACTAAACATTAAACGTTACTTATAGGCTACCTGTTATTGAGACTCCTATAGAGCATGTTGACATGGATAGCTTGGTAGTAGTATCTCTGTTAGTTAATGCAGTTTGATTGATTAAATTAATAGCCTATTTTATTAGACAAAAATGTAGAACAGTAGTGTCATAGAGTGGAAAATGCCATTTGGTTTAATGTCACAGAATGCAGTGCCACGTAGAGCAGCATGATAAATGGTTAACTTTATAGTGTGTTCAAAAATGGCAGATCTGCAAGTTCAGTGTCTTGAATGAGATGTGCTGTGAGTTTGCATATCTGCTATTGTCCAGCATAGGACCGTTGCACAGTGAAGTATAAACAAGGCTTTAGGATTTATAAGTCGTTTTTAGAATATAATAGAATATTCACTCCAGTGAATAGCATTTATCCATTTAGATAACTTTTTGATGTTATTTAATTACTTATTTTTACACAGAAACATAATGTGTGTCTTTACAATAACTGTAATGTAATAATAATACTAATAATAATGTAATGTAATAATTATTAATTAAATAACCTTATTTTATTCTGAAGGCAACCGGATGTCTTAAATTAGCTAGCTCTCAGACAGGAAGTTCTAAATTAGCTCAAAAGACGGAGCCATCACTGAAAACACAACAGAGGAACGACAAGGAGGACCAAAGTTATCTGGGTGTAGTTCTCCCCCTATCAGTAAGGAGTGGTATTACATTAATATATACAGCCAGTGAATGCAAATTTAATTTGAGACTGAGAGAGGCTCGCCCCCTCCCGTCTCTGCAGGGCATTATAATTATATTATATACATTATATATAATTTTAGAGGAATTGTTATATAATTATTAGTTTACACATAAAAAAGTCCATTTGTACCCCCTTAGATAGCATTTATGTTGCATTTATGTTGCCTTAGATAGCATTTGATACATATATATATATACATTTGATAAATATGTATAGTTTATATGTATATATAGTATTATATGTATAGTGTATGTATAGTTTCATTATATGTATGTATAGTTTCATTATATAGATATTCCACTGTTACTTTCTTAGCTTACGCATGTTTCATGATAAATGCTTTTATGTGATGTATTCCCATGCTTTTGTTCTTGCTTAAATGTAAGTCGCTCTGGATTAAGAGCGTCTGCTAAATGCCTAAATTGTAAATTGTAAATTGTAAATTGTAAATTGTAAATTGTAAATTGTAAATTGTAAATTGTAAATTGTAATTTGACCCCGTGTTTGATATGCATGCTACTGACTATAGAGGGCACTGTAGCCAGAGATTATCCTAGGTTCCCCTCTTCTGTGCCTCGTTGTTGGTCTCTCATTCAGTGTTGCCAGGTCTGCATATTATATGCGAGTTTCTGTAAAGCCCTCTACGGTAAAGCCTCTTATGAATATTTGTAGTTGCGAATTATACCATAGTTGGATCTACATTCTATTTTCAAATAGCTGATGCGTCAAGGTTTAAAATGCTCAATTTGCTCATGCTTCTTTTGGGCTTGTTTTAATGGAACAGGTTGCTTGTTTCGCAAATCTGGCAACACTGGTTGGTCTCATTGTTGATAGCTGTCAACCTGTTGTGTTGGCGGTTAGCCGGCGGTTCGCAGCGGGACCATTGAAAAAGCAACCATCTGTCGTTGTCAGCTGAGCAGAACTCCTGTGTGGAAAGTTAACCCATGTTTGCTACAGAAGTTTGCAGACGAGGCTTTAGTTTAGTGAAAGAACAACAGAGTTGATTTAGAACTAACGCTGCACAGACCTTTCCTTGTATGGTTCTCTTGCCTCGGTTCTCAGTCAAAGTTGGTAAACAGCTGATGTTGATCAGCTGCTGCCTGCTGAGCGTACAATATACACCACAATGCTGGCCTTAAATTTAACCTTCAACTCTTTAATCCTTAAATGAGTCTAATAATCTGTGTTACCCAAGCAGTGGCGTCGCTCACTACCTGGTCAGGCGAAGGTGGTCTGCAGATACAGAAAGAATGCCTCCCAAGAAGCAGCAGCAGAAGAAACCGACGGCCAACGTGTCCAGCTCCCTGGACATGGAGTCGGAGGACATCAGCCTGGAGACCACGGCCCCCACCGAGGACAACGTCTCTTCGTCCGACGAGCGGGTCGGTTCCCAGAAGGTGACCCGTCAGCTGATCGAGAGGAAAGAGCTGCTCCACAACCTTCAGCTTCTGAAGATAGAGATGTCTCAGAAGAACCTGGTCGTGGACCAAATGAAGGCGGATCATCTGACCAAGGTACGCAGGTATAATAGCCCCAGTATGTTCCCTCAGCAGGTGTGAAGTGATTTTTTATTGCTTTTTTATCAATAGATTACAGTAGTTTGACAGGAAATGGGGAGAGAGATAGGCAGCAAACCCGCGCACTCCGACTGGATTGCCAGCCTAGGTGCCCAGACGGCTATGCCAACCACCAGGGCCGACTGACTGGCTCTCTCTCTCTCACATGCAACAAATAGCGTCCCTGTTACAGAAATCTATGACAGACACTTTACAGAAATGGGTTACATGCATGATTACTCCTGCATCATCTGATGTCCTTCAACAGCTGTTTTGTAGACGATGGGTTTTCTTCTCACATTTTAGATGGAAGAGCTAGAGGAGAATCTGAGCGACGCCCTACATCAGAAAGAAGTCCTGGCCCTGCGTCTGGACAACCAGCTCCAACTGTCTCAGGAAGAGAACAGGTGAGGGAGAGAGAGGTGGAGCGAGCTAGCCTGACACTCAGCCTGAATCTTCATTTCGTTTTCACTTCGCCAGAACATTTTCGAATGGCGAGTGATTCAGGGCTGGAGCCTAGGCGTGAGCTTAAGCCTTGACGACTCCGAGTCATGTGGCCCACGGGGAATGTGCCCATCTGCCGTTTCTGTACTGTGAGGCGGGTTGATGTTTAAGTACGTCCCCCAGCCATGATGTACAAGTACACTGTCACAGCCTGGACATGACGCTAGTATGTCACAGGGACTTACCCTCAATCCAACCCTTGATGCTGAGTGCGGAATCGGGTCCCATTTTCTTTTATAGTCTTTGGTATGACCTGGCCGGGGAATCGAACACTGACCTTCCAATATCAGGGCAGCCACTGAGCTACATAGGAAAATGGATACATTCGGTAGGTTAGCAATAAACACTAGACCTTTTCACAGTTAACAATATAAACATTGGAAATGGACTTGGACCCAAGCTGTTCCCTAGCAACACAAATCCACTATCAAGATCTATCGCATCTGTGATTTATTATTGTGGTGCCAGCCATCCTAACGCATGGCTTCGTGTGTGCCCTGTGCCCCCAATGATGTCATGCAGCAGCCAAGTCTATTTATGGACTTTTTATGGAATCATTATTTTCCGTACAAACTTTCATGCCAAGTCAAAGGCAAAATTAATTTACTATGACTTAGTGGGGTGGGTGGATGCCACAGTAAATGATGACGTAGTGGGTGCCACAGTAATCACACATGATCATAATGATAAAAGGCGCCGCTCACTTCAGTGTTATTTGTGAGTGGCACTAGCTATGCCCAGCTTTGTGTGTCTGTGTGTACCACGGAATGTGATGATTTGATTGGCTGAGCAGGGAAAGTGATGATGTATGATGATAAGAGCGCCCCTCACTTCACACAAGTGTGTTTTTTAAGGGCCGCTAGCCCCTTCGATAAACGGCTTTTGTCCTCACACGTCTCAAGATTTGCCATTGACAATGAACAGAGAAATTACATCATATGTAAACGAGCAAATCAGCTAACCAATCACAGGCAACATGCATTCTGATTGGCCAGTATGAGATGATGCATGATGATGAGAGCTGATAATTCCGCTAAATAGGACGTAAATTAAAACATTCAACGCCATTGACATTGAAGGGAAAACGTACGTCATATGTAAACGAGCAAATCGGCTAACCAATCACATGTTGGTGGGAGCGCTAACATAAATTCATGTACGATGACAAGAGCACCCCTCATTTAACACAGGTGTGATTTTTTGGGGGCTTTTTATGCCTTTTTATTGATAGTGAACAGTATATAGACAGGAAAGGTGGAAAGAGGGGAGTGACACACGGCAAAGGCTGTCGGGCTCAGGAGTCGAACCCACGGCACGCTGTCCGGCTGGCTTGGCAGCTTAGGTGCCCAGGCGGTTGAGCTAACCGTCCGGGCCTGGGTGTGATTTTTCTTTTAAATATTCTGAATACTAAATTAATTGTATTTATGTATGCCCCATTGGGAGATTCTACCATGAGTCTATCTATAGCATTAAAACAGCTATATTGCTAACTTTTACAGTACAAAGTATGCTTTCAACACAGTCATACTCATCGATGTATGTATGACATAATACATAATCATTTGTGGCTCACAGAGTGTACCAATATTTGTACAGTATCAGAGTTACATTTCCACCGAGGATCTCACTGTGTACAATAAGAGCCACGTGCCTAAAGTGTGATTAAATACAAGACACACTTTCAGGAAGCAGCAGGCCCTTCGTAAGCAGGAGATGGAAACCATCCTTCTGAGACAGCAGCAGCTGGAAGAGACCAATCAGCAGCTGCGGGAGAAGGCCGGGGAGGTGAGGCGGTCCCTCAGAGATCTGGATATCTCCCAGGAGAAGTACCAGGAGCTCTGTGACCTGTCGGAAGATAAACTCTACATAACAGAATACGTAGCGGTAAGCATGGAAGCCTAGGAAAAGACAATGTAGAGGAGACATAATGAGCCATTTGTCGGGAGTAGAAACTGCATATAGTGTCATAGAAATAATAATACCGGACATGTACTCACTCTGGGAAATATTGGATTGTAATTTGTTTTCAAGCTTTAATTCAGAATATATTCCTTGAAAATGCCTAGTGTTATACTAACAATGTTTGCGTTTCCCTTGTGCTTTATGAGCACTGTCGAATGTGGATTTGCATGCCACACATATAACCACTTGGGCAACCCAAGGAATCAACCACAAGTCTCATGTCCTCACTGTCCTGTACACTGCTTCCAACATCATGTAAGAGTCGGCTGATAACTATTAACTATGACATCATGGGCAATTTGGGCATGGCTATAATGAGGCCCAGCCACACGATAGGCTCACTGTTGAAGATATCGAGCTGTATATTGCATGCATCAGACACTACAGTTGAAATCATGATTTTTCTTTTTTTTTTTGCTATTTTGCTTCCTAAACATGTTTTCTTTCAAACTAAAGCAAAATACACATTAAAAATACAGATTTTTTTGAAAACCCACCATCTCTATTTTCATGATTGGTTGTTGGTACAAAGGAAGTGACCATATTTGGATCAGACCACAGTCAGCTCGAGGTCCAGACCTTTCCAATGATATATGCCATTATATGTTGTTGCCAAGGTTTGGATGAGATATTTTGTCTCCAAATAGTGGCTTCAAATAAAACGTTTTGGAATTTTACAATACAAATCTTTAAAGGCCGTTTTAAGTTTTCCTCATACCTGGGACAAAGAATCTCCACTTCAGTTGAACTCACATACACCAAACGTTCCAGTCTCATTCATAACTATATTCCGCAGACATTTACACATGGATTTGTTGATATATCATTCACAGCCTGATTTACATCACATTTTATACCTAAAAACATTTTAGAACAACGTTTTCTTTATGCCTGTTGACACTATTTTCTGATTTGTGGAGTGATAATTAGAGATATCAAAAATCCATGTGTAATTTTCTTTGTCTCTAATGTGTCAACAAAATTAAATGATAATTTTGAACCTGGCTTTATCCGATCTTCAGATTTATCGTCCTGAAATGTATGCAAATTAGCGCATATAATGCCTGATTTGCATATTTAAACATATAATTTCAGAAAACTTGTAATACAAAAAATCTTATTTTTAATATAAGTAATCAACTGGAGAAGTTTCATTGTGATATTTAACTTTTTTTCCCTATTCACCTGGGGTGTCTCGCCTTAAGCGGAGACAGAGTTTTAATTTAAAAGTATTGTATTACTTCTCTCTCTCAGAGGTTTAGGGGGTGAAATGGGGCGAGCTGAGTGATGTATAGTATTAAAACATTCATCACTGACTAACAAAATCTCTCCCTGTACTCAGAACGTGTCACCTGACCGCAGTAGTAAGCTAGACTGCCTACAGCTCGATAATGAGAACATGGGGAAGTATTGTGGATGTTATAGATGGCGGCACCCATATAACTAATAAAAGCATTGGGGGGGGGGGGGGGGGGAAGCAAAGCGTTCCTTTGAGCAAAAAGATGGTATGAAAAAGAGGAGAAACAAAGCGGATTTGGACAGGTGCCTGTTGACGAGTTGAATGTGTATTCTTTGTGTTTGTGAGGTCAGATGAGGTTCTATGAGGTGGTGACTCCATTACGGGCCCAGCTATCAGAGCTGCATGTGAAGAGAGGGACCTTGACTGAAGAGTTGGACACACACAGAACCCAGATGAAGGCCCTGATGGAGGTAGGATACACGGGATTACATGCACACACACACACACACACCTCTTCAGTGATGTGACATTGTGTGTGTGTGTGTGCTCATGTGTACGCTTGCGAGCAGAGCTACGAGGAGGAGCGGCGGCTGCGTACAGAGTTGGAGTTGAGGAGCCAGAGACTGACCCTGGAACTGGCTGATACTAAACAACTGATCCACGAGGGAGATTACAGACGTGACAACTATCCTAACCTCAAACGGTATGTATAGTGTGTGTGTGTGTGTGTGTGTGTGTGTGTGTGTGTGTGTGTGTGTGTGTGTGTGTGTGTGTGTGTGTGTGTGTGTGTGTGTGTGTGTGTGTGTGTGTGTGTGTGTGTGTGTGTGTGTGTGTGTGTGTGTGTGTGTGTCGTGGTCTTAGGTTCTCTGTGCAGTGTCTGCTGTGACTGTTTGTGTAACAGTGAGCAGTGTGTTTTGTCAGACTGACTTTGTTCTCTGTGTGCTGTGTCTGTCTTGTGGTAACAGCGAGCGGGACAGCTTTGAGGCAGAGGCCAAGGAGCTGAGGAGAAGACTGGAGACGTTGGACCTAGCTCACACTGCCCAAAGCAGGGAGAAAGACAACCTCAGCAAGGAGGTAACACACAAGCACGCACACACACACACGCGTGCACACACACACACACGCACACACACACACACAGTTTATTATGTATTTTTATAAACTATGCAGTCATTTCTACAAGAACGTAGTCCCTGACTTCCTTCAAATTCACTGCCCAAGCCCTACAATTACAATTTAGGCATTTAGCGGACACTCTTAATCCAGAGAGACTTACAGTAAACAAGAACATAAAACATGGTAATATATCAAATACATAAAGAAATAGTCATCATGAATCATACATAAGCTTAAGAACCTAACAGTTTAATTATATCTATCTAATGAAACTATGTGTATACACTATAGAGTGCTATGTCTACATAAAGTGCTATTTAAGTTGCATAAGTTGAGCCTATAGGTTAAGTTACGCCTGTAGGAGGTCGAGGCTAGGGCAAGTACTACGGCAAGTGCTAAGGGCTAAGATGGAGTCTGAAGAGGTGGGTTTTCAGACTGCGGTGGAACATTGGGAGTGAGTGCAGTTCTGATTGCAATGGGAAGTGCATTCCATAGATGCATGCATTTTAGCCCTACTAAAACACTGCTAAAAGATGATATAACCCCAAAGAGAAATTCTTTACTGTCTGTTCTATACTGTCTGTCCTATAGACAGTCGAAGCAAGCAGCAGGAATTTGGAAAGATGCTACCCAATGGGCACATGTCACTCATGTTAATGGTTTTCATAGCTCACACATAACTCACAAATGTCTTCTAGCGTCAACTTCAGATGTCTTCCAGTCGTCTTTAAACTTATGTACTCACTCACAAATGTAATACATTTTTTGTATTACATTACTATTTAGTGTGCAGTATTTTGTTTTTACACCGAATTGAGCAAATGTAATAAATAATCTATGATAATGAAATAATGACTTCTTGATGCATGTCTCTTGACTACCTTTTGAGCAACTGAATACTGGACTACTCGCCCCGGTGCTTGCCCGTTTTTCCTCCCGGAATTTTCCCCAGTGAGGGGGATAACTTTGTAATATGCTATTGGCTGTTTGTATTCTTTTTGGAAAAATATAAAGAGATACTCCTGTGGAAAGGCTATATTATTTGACTTATATTGAACCTATAAACAATTTAGTATTATTTAGTATATGTAAGGTTTTGCCCCCTCAAATGGTACCTCGTCAGATAATCCCCACATATCCTACAACAACTTCTGTGAACAGACTTCACTGTAGTAGCTTTTCATAAATTATATTTGTACTTAGGCTGTTCTGCTGTCATGAAAGTTTATAGTTAGTGAAATTCAAATTCCAGCCGTCTGCTGTCCAGCCTCTCCCACCCCTCACTGGGGGAAATTCTGGGAGGAAAACAGAAACGGGGCGAGTAGTCTTGTTACCGAGCAACTGTGGATTGATCCGCTGTGTACTTCTACCTCCTGCAGGTGGCGACATTGCAACAGTCAGTGACTCTACTGCAAAAGGACAAGGACTACCTCCACAGGCAGAACATGGAACTTAGCATCCGCTGTGCACATGAAGAAGACCGACATGAGAGACTACAGGTCTGTGAGATAGTGTGAAGGCCTAACCTACTCCTAAAGGCAAATTTACATTTTCTTGAACGCCTCTTTCACTTTGACTGCCGATAATACATCAGAATAAATGTGCCTTCGGGCTTCTATCTATCTTACACTGTAGATAATGCATCACTTTGTTGAGTGACACCCTGAAAAGTGTCAAGTGTCAAATTAGCCTTCAGGCCTCGATTTCTCACACCGGGGCTCCACCGGTGTGAGAAAAACGAAGCGTGCGTCAAAAAACGAACCAGGGCTATTTTAATGCAGTCACGCAACGCGGGCAGTGGAGCCACCCTTCATTGATTAAAAAGGGAACATTCCCTGACGGTGACGGAGACGCGACGCTGACGCGCCCGGTGGAGCCCCGGTGTTGGGAAGACCCTGATTAAGGCTTTGTCTTTCTCTTCAGGTTCAGCTTGAAGATGCCAAGAAGGCACGAGAGGAGGCCTATGAGAAATATGTGGCTTCCAGGTGAGGCATTTGCTGTTGGACTCTAGTCCGGTAAAACCTTTCCTAACCATGGACCCCTAAATAACCACAGATTATTGCAAAATGGTGACAAAAACAATTAAGGAAAATAATTTAGCGGAAATAGCCAATCTACAAGCTAAGATTACAACATATTAGTGTTGTGAGTTTGTTTTGTAGATCTGCCATTTGTTGTTTGTTTGAATATTGTTGCATTATATATATATATATATATATATATATAGAGAGAGAGAGAGAGACAGGAGTGGAGATCCTGTTGCTGCCCTACAAGAGCCAGCCAGCATAATGGGCAGTAAGTAAAGTAAGAGGGATTGTAGGGGTGATAGAAGGATGCCCTGGCTAAGGCTGAGGAGGTATGCACTGTAGGTAGGAATTGAGGTGGAGTCTGAAGAGGTGCGGTTTTAGACTGCCATGGAAGATCTGGGGTGACTGCAGTCCTGACTGATGAGGGGAGGTCATTCCACAGGTTGGGAGCCAAGAGGATAAGTCCAGAGTCTCTGGAATGTTGGCCTGGGTAGGGAAAGGAAGGTACCTGGATTAAAGTTCTCAGTCGCCACGACTGATTTCAGTTATTATCAAATGACATTGGGGGGCGGGTCTACTTTCACACTGTTAAGCAAATTGTACAATTAGGACATTGCTATGCAAAATGTTTTAGTTGTGAAATTTGATTTTGCTTTATTCCATGAGGTTAGATGAGAGACTCACGTTGGCAGTGCGTGTTGGCCATTAGCTGTACAATTCTGCATTGCGCCAACCCTCATGTCGCCACTCTTCAACTGCCCTTGTCATTACTACACATGTCTTGTCATGTGCCTTGCGTTCCCAGAGACCACTATAAGACTGGGTATGAGGCCAAGCTGCGAGATGAACTGGACAACATCAGAGTGAGGACCGGTCAGGAGATAGACACCCTGCAGAGAGCCTCCCGGGAGATGTATGAGAGGGAGAACAGGTATCCAGCCGCTCAAATGTACTTTTACTTGTAACAGAGTAGTTCTAAATTGCAGTATTGGTACTTTTACTTAAGTAAAACAATTGAGTACTTAATAGTATAGTAGTGACTCATCACAACCAAAATGGCTCACCCCCCGAATTTGCATACCAAAGCTGCGACGTTTACAAGCCCTATTAACACAAAGAATGTAGAAGCAGAATAGTACTGTACAGAAAGCTGGTTGAGCCAGGGGGCACATGTTGATGGATGTGTGTTCTGAAAAGGAACCTGCGCGATGCCAGAGACAACGCAGTGTTGGAGAAGGACAGAGCGATAGCTGCAGAGAGAGACACCCAGTGCAGATATGACCAGCTACTGGAACAGTGAGTAGTCCTACTGTATTTCACACCACCCACAAATATTTGATCAAATAGAATAGTGTTACACGTAGTAGTACACTAAGTAGCCCTGGGAAGTGGGGACCATCGATTCATACAAAGCTGATTCTGCCAAATGATGTGCACGGTTCAACACGCTAGTACAGTGACAAACATGGCCCTCCCTATCTATCCCACGGACACAGCCAATTGTGTTTATTGGAACCTCCAGCCAAGCCAAATGCACAGCTACGGTATTTAAACACATAGGGCCCTATCTTGCGGACATATAAGTCAGCATGTCTTCTACTGGAAGCATGTTGTGCAGTTATTATTTTAGCATTAGAGCATTTTTAAGTGTTCAGAAGCATCCAATGACTAAACATAATTTTACACATTGTGTTTATTGTTTTGAAAACGGCATGGTGGGTTTCCACACTGTTTCGCAAATCGCACAATTAGGACATCCCTTACCCCCTTATCCCTAAACTTATTTGCCATTTTTGAGTGGTACAACCACTCCTATAGACAGCTATGTGTGTCCTGGCTGGCTGGTTGGCTGGCTGTGTCCCTGGCTGGCTGGCTGTGTCTGAGCACGAAAATAGTGTTTGGTTGGTTTTCACCAGCATGTGTCACTGTTGCCGGCACCCTGGGCGTGATCCCGTGGGCCTGGAACTTCCCCCATACGGAGTTGCACCACTCGCTTCACACAGGGGTGAATTTTTCTTGTATTTTGAAAGACATTTTTAAATAGTTAAAATAGCCCATCTACAAGCTCACAATGTGTCTATGTAGATTGGCTAGCTAGTTCAACTATTTTAAAATGTTGTGCAGCAACATCAACTGTCGAGGAACTGTCGAGAAAGTTGTTGCTTTAAAAAGGATTTAAAGCAACAACTGTAAGTTGTTGCTTTAAATCTGTCAATGGTTGAATTTATTGCTCACGCTCACAAGGAAATTGGTAAAGTAGGGCGTGTTAGCTTGCTACCACGCATGGATGAAGAAGAACTGAGGTATGATGAATATAGGCATCCTTAATGCCACTGCCTTTTATTGAACTCAAATCTTTTTACCTGCACAAAGCGGATATACAGTATAAGCCCTAGGTACATGAACCAACAAAATGATTTAGGATTTTTGTTCAATTGATTTATTTGGAATTTACTTTTTAAATAATGGTCCATATCTGGTTAATATTGTTTCTTTAGACTTAATATTTTCTTCATGAGCTATGGAATTCTTGCAGTTGCATTTTTACACAAAGGGAAAAGTGGAATGCCACTCAGATGTTTCTATTGGGGGCTGTAACCAGTAGCGACAAATTGTACTCGGTATAGTTAAATCATTTTGACAACTTGTGTGTGTGTGTGTGTGTGTGTGTGTGTGTGTGTGTGTGTGTGTGTGTGTGTGTGTGTGTGTGTGTGTGTGTGTGTGTGTGAGAGTGAGAGCAAGTGAAAGCCTGTCATTAGCCTGTGTTGTGGGTGTGGACTGTGGAACTGTGGTTGTGGTTTTCCCTCTCCTTACAAGAGATCACATGTAACACTGTAATAGTGAGGTCAGAAGGTGACTGAGAAGTCAAAGGTCACTGGCAACTACTGGCTGGCTCATTCTGACAGCCTCATTGTCAGGAATTAAATATGGTTAATATATGGTTATGGTGGTTCCAATTTACATATCAGAGGCATTTTTGTTTTATTGTCTAAACTAACTGCATCACAGAGTTGAAAGGGGGGGGGGGGGTTGCATGTAGAAAAAAATGCAGTGTTGCAAAATCAACCCCGCACACGCACACGCGCACACGCACACATACACCAGTAGCAGTGGCAGTGGTGTTGTCCCTGTCACTGGGTTACAACTAGTAACTTGTCATGCCACTCATTCTTCTAGGTCCAAGCCACCAGCTGTTAGCCATTCCATGTCCCCCTCCTCTCTCTCTCTCTCTCTCTCTCTCTCTTGTGCTGCGATCACATTCACACTCCACGCTGTATCCCAGGCCAGCAACGACAGATGCTAGCCACAAGCCCTTAACCCCAAACCCCACGCATGCCTCTATTTTTGGGCCAAAGAATGAAGTGGACACGCATGAAATGGCGTCAATGAGCTTTCTAGCGCAGAGGGTCAACTAGAATCTGGCGTTCTCATTGGGACTGTCAGCAAGTATGCTATTTGCCTTGTCATAGAAACACTTAAAAGTATTTAACAATATTGTACCATTTCCACCTTCACATTCAGGCCAAGTGGGCTGTAAAAATGTAGGCGGCCTCAGAGAGCTTCCCCCTCAGGGGCCCATAGACAGCCGTAAATATTCAAGTCAAGTCAGTATTATTGGCATAATACCCCATATCCCCTAGGGGGTGAGGGGACGTGGCTGTGGAGGTATTCCTTTTACATCGCATTTCAACATCCAGAATGCAGTCGCTATCGACGGAGGCTTCACATTCGAGCATGAAATGTCTGTCATAAGTGCGTTGCTCAGGCCTGCACCACGCCACGTGGATGATGAAATCCCTCAGGGTCAGATGTAATAGAAAGTTATTAATATTATCCAACTGCCTCTGTGACCTAATATGTGTGTGTGTGTGTGTGTGTGTGTGTGCGTGCGTACACGTGTGTGCATGCATGTGCCAATACAATGCTGTGACAAGATCTGACAACTGAAACTAAAAACTACATATGCCATTTCTTTCTGTTCCCTTCTTTATTTCTCCATCTTTCTCACTCTCTCTCTGAATTATTAAACTCTTAACGGTCCATGTGTGGGTGGAAAGGAAGGCTTCCAACCCTTTCTTTAGCTGCCAGCAACTGCCATTAAAGATCAAACGCCACCAGGAGTGCCATGAGAGAGAGACAGTTTTGGATACAAATTTCTTCCGGTTTGGTGACAAACCACAACTATTCGTGGTTCCAGACCAGGCACATTAAATAAGTTTGACACAATCAGCGGCGGGATTTCTTTCAAAATAACAGCTCTGGGTGCTGTGCAGATATGGCCGATTTTACTCTGTAAGCTTCCCCCTTCCGTTCCGGACAAAAACTCGGAGAAATATTTTTGCTTGCTTACCTCGCTATCATTTCAATAAAGTCGCTGAATAATCCCTTGCGTTCATATTTTGAACGAGAGGCATGTTGAAGTCAGAAATGAAGAGCTTAGTATATCCATCTGTCCGTCAGTTGGGTCGTACCTAATGACTGTATTTGTGCTAAATTTAGATGATTATATTACACCTTCTCATACATGGAATAACTGGCATAGTGGGGCGAGATATGTACAATGTCGCTGCAATTCTACAAATGCCTTCTAAATTAGCACTTTTATTTAAAGTGTTCAAAAATATCAACAAGCTCGCACATATACAAGCTCGCTGTGAGCTTGTACATCTGCTATTTTTGAGGTGCAACCACTCCTATAGACAGCTATGTACCACCAGTGTCACTGTTGCGCAGCCTAACTCAAATACACATACACACATTCATATACACGTATATATGATGATTTGGGGTGTTACAGTACAGTGACACTACAGTACAGTACAGTAGAGGGACCCCCTGGGGACCCCCACACGGTAACTGGGCCGACCCAATTTTGTTGAAAAATCGTACTTTTTGGGGAATGTTTTTTGAAAATATCTTGAAATAATAATTATTAAAAAACAATGTAGTAAAATATGTCCATGACCCTCAGATGGGTTCCGACCCACTGTTTGGGGAACAAGTAATGTAAATGATATCCATTGTGTGTGTTCCTCCAGGTTCCGCCAGGTCCAGCTGGGTACAGACAGCAAGGTTGCAGAGATGTCCAACCAGGTCAAGCTCCACTCCTTTGAGGCGGAGCGCGCTCACATGCTCCAGGACGAGACAGCCAACACTCTGGCCCAGTGCCAGGTGGAATGTGAGAAACAACAGAAGAAGCTGGAGGTAGATAAGGAGTAGGATGTTCTCTCTTTTTTGTGTCTCCCTCTGTAGTGGACAAGTGGACAAAGTACTCAACTCCTGGACCAATATTTACTTGAATTAAGTACTTATAAAAACATATTTAGCATGACCCGGTCCGCTGTCGTAGCGGTCTGGGCACCTAGGCTGCAAATGCCTGATAGCATGTCGTGGGTTCAAATCCCAATCCCGACTTTTCTTTTGAGGAAAAAAAAGAAGTGAGGCCAGTTGTAATGGTCAATTATTAGTCTATGACATCTACGATTGTGCTGCAACTGACCTGGACGATCTCTGCCACTCATCTCCTCCTCTATCGCTCATCCCCTCTCCTTTCTGTTGTCGCCACTCAGGTTCTGACCCAGGAGTTCTACAGTCTGCAGACGTCATCCGAGAAGCGTCTGACGGAGCTCGGGGCGCTCAACGCCGAGAAAGCGGCTCGCCTGGAGACCTACGAGAAACTGGAGCAAGAGCTCGACCAAGTCACCATGCAGGCTGCCGAGAGTGAGTACCACAATGTTACTACATGACACATAAACACAACACGCAGAGTTGGTGAACGGTCGCTCTGTACTTGCATGTATCATTTGACTATGGTGGTAGGTGGTACACATATTAACAGTGTGTACAAACTTCAAACGGCTTCCACAAATAAATTAATTGCTGATAGTGGAAAGCCAAAAAATGTGCACTGGAATGGAATACAGTATCTGTAGGATATATTAAGCAAACGGACATGGTTTTAGGTGTTGCTCAGGATGTAGGCAAGAGGCAGATACAGAGCATGACATGTTAATACTAAGCACAATGTTGCTGTGCTGCTGCTTCATTCTTGTCATATGATATAATATAGCCATTTTATTTTTGTTGTTGTCTGTTGCAAGTTGAAAATGAGGAGGAGGCAGAGAGAGTCCTGTTTTCATATGGGTATGGGGCCAACGTTCCCACAACGGCCAAGAGGAGACTCAAACAGAGGTACAGTGCATTCTAGGTCTCTTCCTCATGTACAGACAATGTGTCACTTTCTACTGATAATTGAAGTAAACGTTTGCTACACTGATGGGTTGTACCATTGCCAAGTTTAAGTTCACACATGCATGCATGCCATAACAGAGTGCCAAGCTTGCAGTAGGAGAACGGTATAAATAGAAACCGAAAGTAAAATGATGTGGTCCTTGTAATTTGTATTTATGCTTGTTTTAGTCAAATTAATATCAACAATAACTATAGTCGCAATGGTCTTGACTCTTGCGCTGCCTGCCTGACTGCCTCACGACTTCAAAACCCCTGCATTAAGGCCTTGGTGTGTGCGTGCGTGGGTGTTCCAGCATTTCAGTCTATTATATACACGAGTTATAAATAATGAGCAAAAAGCATTATAAGTCAATCAGACCGTTTTCTCCTTAAAGTCATAGTCCGTAGTGGGGTTTTTTTTTCGGGACACCTACTGGTAGGCATTACAGCGTTTGTCTGAACTGAAGGAACCCTGAAAGATATACAGTATGCTACAGGATCCTAGCACTCAGGGATATATTGGAACGTAACAACACGTGCATACATTTGTTATTGGTTCCTTATGACATTTTGGATGTGAGTCACTCGCAATTAAAACAGTATTTAATATATTTAGAGAAGTTGTCAAACACATTTCAGTGGAATGTTTATTGTGCCAACTCACCGCAGTGCCGCAAGCTAACGTAGAAACGAAACCGGTAAAAAACAAACCAACCAGACATGGATTTGGAGACAAAGCTAGATTTCCTGACAGCCACAACTGTTAACAACACGAATTAAGGGGAATTACTTGCGTGATCATGTTCCTCTATTTGCATAACTGGATGTGTGTGTCGTGCAGCGTTCACCTGGCCCGTAGGGTGTTGCAGCTGGAAAAGCAGAACACATCCCTGAGGAGAGAACTGGAGAGGCACAGCACGCACACAGGGAACATTTCTGAGGAGGTAAATGCACACTCACACACACACACACGTTGCGCATACTGTATGTCCAACTGAGTGTGTGTGCTTGGCTACGTGGCTAGGTAGGTTGCCTGTGTGTGTGTATAATCATGTGTGGGATACAATTTTAATCCAAATCGAAATCACTGCAAGCCTGCACACGCACCACACGCACCACACACACACACACACACGAACAGACCCAGTGTGTTCCCACAACTGCATGTCTCTTAATGATGGCTTTTATTCCCTGCACGTGATGTTAAAAGCCATAATGATTTATCCCACCTATACTACTGTATAAACTGACACCGTGTCAGAATCAAAGAATTGTTGTTGGGTGATGAGATCACCCAAAATCTACTTTCTCCCCGCAAGGTACGGCAGAGATGAAACATTAGCTGAAAGGTGGAATCTTGTGTCATGTCGTGTCATTCGGGGTGACCCGTCACCATTATACAATGAAGTTGCTCATAAAAGTGAACTGCAAGTACTCAGGTGAAGACTTGTTTTGTACTGTATGTATTTATGTTTCCTCGATCTATATCCATGTGAAACTAGTCTCATTTAGTCAGACCACCTTCTTGCATCATCAATCTGGATCTGAATAACAAGTCAGCATGTCCATGTTTTGACAGAGAAAAGCTCAGTTAAGCCTCCGATTGGCTGAACTTTAACGGAAGTTGAAGTCTGTGTTTGTCGGTCAATTAATTTGACTGTCACGCGTTCCTTTTTTTTGGGTCTTAGGGGGCGGTCCTTAACCATTCCTCAATAGCTATGCGCCCGATGTCAGATATGGTCTAATGGTCTGGCTATACTGCCAGACTAATGTCCAACTAACATCCACAGAGAACTGCACTGGGCTGCTCTGAAACTTACTGTATATGTTTTTGGCCACGGACCCCCATCTCTAAATATTTTGTTCCAGGGACCCCCAGAAGCAGAAGTATGGTTAATAGAATAATAAATGTCACAGATGCTTTCCCGGTGTTAATGGGTTAAGACATGGAAAAGTAAAGGGTGTTTGTTTGTGGACCGCAAACTCTCAAGAATCTTAAATCTTACATGACTAGTGTCTATGCAGTCACGTTTTTGCTGCTTTTGTTCCAATGTGAAACCCACCCAAGAAGGGGCGGGGCTTGGTCGCTCTTCTAGTGTTAAGCGTACGACTACGAGCAAATGCGTTGCGCAACCCAGAGAGAGTTGTAATAGTAGGCGACTAGGCGGAGCTGTGATTTTTAAATAAGCCAGCCATTCACCTGTCACACTGATTGATTGGCACACGCCACATGATTCAGACAGGATGAAAGGGACAAATGAGTGCCAGGGTGAGGAAAACTGAGGTTTCCTGTTCAAGAAGACAAAGGTCTACTCTAGGGTGTTAACCACTTCAACCCACCACTTCAACCACCCACACAGGTGCCCTGACTAACTCCATATGTGACCAGATTGGACTGAGAGCCTGCCATTGCGCAAATTCCAGCTTTTCACCAGAGGAGAAAATCTTTTTTTTTTTCTTTCAAAATGAGTTAATAGCACAGGCAGACTCTTCACATACTAGAGCATGTCTGAAATAAGCGTCGGAGCTGAAATCGACATGTAAATATGAAATAAATGCTTAAACATGTAGCTAGGTGTAATGTTAGAGACCACAGAAGTGAACCTTTCAAGTCTTTTTTTCTCAACTCGCTGTTTTCTGCAAGACAGTACTCTATAAGCCATAACTCCAAAACTGGTGGGTCAAACTGAACAACCAATATGTCAATTTGAAGCTATGATTGAATGATGAAAAAAACGAAAATTCAAACAAATCCAATGGCAGTCCCTCAGTCAAATTTGGTCACATATAATGATTCTGCCCACCCCACCTCCTCTACTAATTTATAATCTACATTGTAAATTGGTTTATTATGTAACACAGATTTGATATACGGTATATAATTGTTTCCTATACATTTCGGAACATGTCGTTCAGTGCCTAAGCAACCTCACATCCAAGTACAAGATCATCCAAGTACAACCATCACACATGGTTTCGTTTTGCAAGGAAGCTTCCTAGCTATCATAGTAGGGAGCATAGGGTTTAATGCTCCTTTTGGATGTAATGCTCAAACAAGCATTTGTGAAATTCTCCCATTCATCAGCACTGGAGCCGCTTCACAGACAGTCACTCACTGACGTTAAAGATTAAAATCCAGACTTCTGTCATTAGCTGTCTGATAGTGTTATGAGCAGACTTTCCCCCTTAATCCCAATATCAACTGTTCCAAGTGAGTGGAAAAGCTGTGTTCTATAGATGGTGGTGAGAGACAAGGTAAGTTGGGCTTTTGTTGTATTGTGCCCCTATGTGAATGTTCCAGTGGAGCAGATTCGAGCTATACATTACAAACAAACCGAGACGGTGTGATTACAAGAGCTGCCTTTGATTTTCCACTGTACACAGTAAAATCAAACTCTTAATTTAACTAACCGTAAACAAATGGACCCACTTATGAACACATTTGTACACTCAGAGTTAAATGAACACTGAGGATTTTTACTGTGTACAGGCAGCCAGGTGAATAAAATGGAATTAATCCATACCTAAATTTGTGCAGTTAGGAAATGCTGTGAAGGTGTATTATTGCGTCAAGAGAACGCAAAACCGCCAGCATACTTGGCACTCCATTTAAACACGTTTTATTGATCCCATCATGTGGATCTTGATCAGTTCCTCTCTCGCTGCGTCCAGTTCTCATGCTGTTGTATTGTGTTATGTGTCGTTTCCTCCAGTTATCAGCAGCCAACATGCTGCTGCAGCAGACCCAGCAGCCCTATAGCTACCTGATTGAGACGGTGCGACAGAGAGATTCACAGATCAGCTCCCTGAAGGAGCGTATTGCCTCACTGGAGGACGATGCCAGGTACGCACATGCAAGAAACATGCACTTCTTCCTGTTGCATAAACGAAATGAACCAAGTAGGGATAATTTTGACTCCTGTTAGCCTCCCACTAGTTTGCATGAATCACATTGTGATCATTTTGACTTTTAACTGTGGTAGAGTCCTTTCCCCCTATCTTCTTTTACATTGTGTGTGTCTGTGTGTGCGGGCATGTTGTCATGTGTCCAGTGTTCACTTCGCCTACGTGCATGTGTGTATCAGTATCAGTATCACCACGGGGGTGTGTCCTGACGTGCACCTACACTACACTGCACTGGCAGAATCCTTCTAACCCAAATGTTCCACTCTCTCCCCCTGACAAATATGTGAACCAAGACCCCATGCAGGTTTCCTCTTGCTGCTCGCTGCTGTCAAGCGTTCACCTGGGGGCTAGTGGGAGAGAGAAAGAGAACAGTTGAAATCATCTCTAAAAGGTTGAAAACTCCCCATTGACATGAACGACGCTCAAACTCAGTGTGCAGTTATATAAACTCCTTCTGGCTTCTCACCCCCTGTCCTTTTATTACCCCCCCACCCAGGGTACGAAGGCTTGGTATAGATTCTCAAGATTTTCATTGTTACATCTTGTTGTACAAATATAAGAATGTAAAATTCTTGGGTTTTGGCTCAAGATATAGATTATCATTCCAGAATGCATCATTTGCTGAGCGTATCCAGCTGCATTTAAAGTGCTTCTGTATGCTTAACCCATTTAGATTTGCGCCACATTTTTACGATTTTTCAAAAATAGCAGACCTACAAGTTCGCTATGAGCTTGTAGATCTGCTATTTTTCAATAGCTAAATTATAACATAACATTAAAACGCCAAAAAGGGTTCCCGCCCAAAATGGGTTAAATGTCACTGTACTGTGGATGACCTCAATGCACAGGGAACAAACACAACATGGTGTGAAATCAATCGCCAGACACGGTTTTGGTGCCGAAGCCTGCTGCTGCACAACAGCTAATAAGTCTAATATTATATAGAGGGTATGCGCGTGACATCATCATCAAACCCAGAAGTTATGCAGGAAATGCCTACTGAGTGGCAAAAAACTACTTTCTGGCCTTGACAGCCCATGCATCCAAACAGAAAAGTCCTATTTGATTGCATTAAACAATGTTAAACTCACTTTGCATGTTGCTTTTCCACTCGATGTGCCATTCACTTTAAGCATGCGCATACCCTCTATATGCAGCTCCACCTTTGATTGATTGAATATGGTATTGCCACATCCTATATTGAAATTGGCTAATGGGAGGGGGGGGGCGGGTGAACCACATCATCACACTCGTCACTATGACTCAGACGTAACCCTAATAGGAGTTCCCAATGCAGCTACGCCCAAATATGTTGTCTAACCAATTTGTCGTCATGGCATCGGGCGCAAACAAACAATGGTGTGAGGGCCGCATAGCGCCCGAACCTCTAGTTGTGAAATATAAAGAAGTGTGAAGTGAGGGGCGCCTTTTGGGGGCACGCACCAACATGATTTGGGGGGTGGTTAGATAGACTTGGCTGCCACATGACGTCACAGGGGTGGCACACCAAATGGATGACACAAAAAAGCCATTGTGGTCCATTAAACATTCAACACTCAAAGACTGGGACAAAACAACAGTGCAACAGTCAAGGATACAACAAATATAGAACGTTGGTGGGTGGCCAGGGATTCGCCACATGGAGCATGCCCTCACAAAAGACATCATTTCATGCCCCTCACAAGAGACTTCATTTCCAGCAATTCACATTATAGACACACTACCACTCTGACTATTCCTCTAACAATTGTATATATATATATGGGCAACAAATTGCCCATATATAGTTCGTGCTGGGTGAAACATTGCCTTGTTTAACACACGGTAAACATTACAACCTTTACCCCACCCAGTACGTCAAGTCAACCGTCATGACTCTTTTCACCCCAAAGAACACCTTCATCCTTTCAATAGGCTTTTGGGTGTTTGCTCAAAGCTCCATCAATCCACTTGTGGACAAACGTGTTTGGCAAGGTTCTTGAGGAACTAGAAAACAGTGAGCACTGAATTGATCATTTATATTCAGCACAATTGATGATTTTAAGTTGGAATGTAAAAATAATAACAAAATGACCAAACTCATACACACAACGCAAGACTTTGACAATCGTTACTATCCACATTGCCATAAGTTACACTCAGTACATTCATAATAAGATACAGAGGTCCACTACTATGGAAATCATCATCCCTCATAAGTTTATAATTGAAACGATAACTTAAGTTTACCTAACCAAACTACCATACAATGACTCAATAATAAACTAAATAATATACATTTGGTTGTGTGAGAGAGCACACAAACACACACACACACACACCATGCACTCAATCATGCTTTGTCGTTTCCCTTTCTCCCTCCACACAAACACTACTACATATGAAATAATGTTCATAACAGTCTGTACTGCTGTTATGATGCAATAACAATGTTTAACAATTGTTTTATTTGCATTATATTGTATATTAGACTATATATTGCATGAGTCAGTAAGAGGCACCATGTGATAATCGTTTTTGGTTCTTCTGTCACATTTCATTATTATAGTTCTTGTGCATTTTTAGATATCTCCATTTGCCAATTTGTGTTTTGAACACATTAAAAATATGTAAAATGTAGTTTAGTTAGTTTACTTTGTCTTCCTGTCCTATCTGCCTGTATCTTTTGCAGTGCTGTCCCGAATACCTTTGGTTGAAGCTTTAAATATATTAGTTTTGTATTTGTGTCCAGTGCCTTGAGGAAGGAACGGAATGCGCTGCAGCACATGAAGAACAACATGGCTGCTGATCTGGAGAGACTCCTCAATCACAGAGAGGTAACCATGCCAGTGACCACAGTGAAGACATGGGGCAGGCTTTGTGACAATGCAAAAAAATCCAACCTGTTAATCTTTGTCAGCAATTGACCATATTCAGACCGCAGCCATCTTGCCAGCAAGGTGATACCTAGGTTATACTTCCCATTCAATCTGTAAAGGTTTTGTTTCATAAAAATCCACCGTAGACATGTTGTGAGCGACTTCCTGTCAAGAAATTCCTTGCAGATGATTATTTTCTAAGTATCAGAGTATGGAAGCGCTCGTTATCAGTAAAGCAACCTCCTGCTGCCTGCTGCACTATGTGCACATTCAAAATCGGTGGTACGCATGGGCCGTTGAGTGATATTCAACGAGCGCTTCCAAACTGGCAAACAGCGCCCCTACTGTTACTCAGTCATACTCGTGCTCATTAATGCATAGGTGAACACGGACATTGCTTGTTGTAGGAGTGGTTGCACCACTCAAAACTCACACCCGTGTGAACTGAGTGGTGCAACTCTCCTCTCTTTCTTGACAGGAAGTAGCTCATAAAATGTCTATGGTGGATTTTTATGAAACAACACGAAACTACAGCTGCAAACAACACTTGCAGCTGTAGCTTTCCCTACAGCTGCAATGTTGGTGATTCTGACGTTGTTTCATATAATTAGAGAGGACTTTTCTGTTTGCCTTACGAAGTTGGAAAATAGGTGAAACTAAAAAGATCAGACTGCAGCCGTGTGTGTGTGTGTGTGTTGGGGGGGGGGGGGGGGGGCTTTACGTCCTTCCGGTGGGGGCTCCTAATTGGCAATTGAGACAGTAGGATACAACAGCATTGATGAGACGACACACAGGTGTGTGTGTGTGTGGGGGAATTAATTGGCAACACTAATATTACCGGTATTCCCACATTTTTGCCACGTGGTCCATATTACAATATCTCTGTTAATTTCCAACTAAGTAGTGCTGATCATAACCATGGTGAAGGAATTCATGGCTTCATTACACATGAATTCAAATGTCTCATTTTTTGTGACCTTTACTTGAGTGTGTCACTCTCAATAAACTCGATCTCTTAAAGCAGTTGAGAGATTACATTGTCCGGGAGAGGAATCTGAGTCCAATCCATGCAAGGAAGTAGCTCATAAAATGTCTACGGTGGATTTTTATGAAACAACACTTTGCAGATAGAAAGAGGATAATTCAAGCTTTCCCTACAGCTGCAATGTTGGTGATTTTGACGTTTAATATAATTAGAGAGGACTTATCTGTTTGCATGAATGGGCTGTCTATGGGAAGTATCACCTAGGTATCACCTTGCTGGCAAGATGGCTGCGGTCTGAATATGGCCAATAGCCCCATCTGTGACCACCTATTTTAGCCTGGGGAATAATATTATCTTTTTAGTTTGACCTATTTTCCAACGTCGTATGGCAAATGTAAAGGTACACCTTTCTTTGGATGTCTGTAATAAAAACAGTGTGGTAAAATGATATTCCAGTGTGAAACGAGATTCCGCACAGGCTGTCAAAATGCCTGATTTAAACGGTTGTCTCAGCAGAATATCATTTTAGTACGACACTCTTTTTACAGTCATCAATAGGAACATGGTAAGTACCTTTACATTTACGATACAATGCTGGAGAAATAGTTAAATAATTCACCTGTTCGCCCAGCACCCCCAGTAGTGGAAAGCAACACTATACGAGTCCCGAGCTACAGTGAAGGGCGAGGTCCAGATAGGGCTAGGCTCAGTAGACTCCGATACATAACTATAGTTTGATGAAAGTTATGTACATTATGTCATGTCATACCTATGCTTTCTGTGTTAATGGCACTGTGGGACCAAATATTTTAAAGCACAACTTGAAAGTAAAAAAAAGTAAAAAAAAAAAAAAATCCATTTCATTTTGCTGTACATTGACACAAATACACAAAGTTGGCCTGGTATACCCTCTTGTAGAAGCTCCCCACTTTGCAGCCTTAGAAGAATTGCTTTTACACACATTAAAATGATATTTGATCTGCACCATGGGCAATATATCGCAGTGTGCTTCAGGGTGTCGCACATTCTAAAAGAAATGCTCACTCAAGGCTCTCTCTCTCTCTCTCTCTCTCTGTGTGTGTGTGTGTGTGTGTGTGTGTGTGTGTGTGTGTGTGCGCGCGCGCGTGTATGTGCACGTGGGAGCGTGCACGCCAAGCCAGCCGTTTGGTGTATGAAGTATGTGCCCCCTCGTAGACAGCTGTTCCTCAGCCTGGCTGTTTGGGATGCCACGAGTGTGTGTGTGTGACATGCCAGGGCTCATGTCCTCAGGGGTGATAAATAGAACCGTGAAATGGCTAGGGGTCTTCTCCCTGCCCTGCCGCCACCCTCGCAGACCCTTGAACCCGTTGGGCTTCTTGCAAGTGGTCCCATAGTTGGATTTCCACATCTAGGGGCGTCTGGCCCCCGAGGCGCAGGCCAAGTATTACAAGATGCCTACAAGGGTAGATATTGGCCACTATGTGATAGTAGGGGGAAGGATTCAGCTTCAAAACATGTTCAGTGTTGAATTTCCATTTTGACATCAGCAGCATATTTATAGGCTAAAATTAGGACAACATTCTGTGAATGTTTGCGGCTGTAATTTGATGTGATTGATTTTCATGGAAAATTATATTCATAAGTTCATAAAATATTTATTTTCTTGTTCCATGTTTTATCCTTTTACAAAAAGTCCACACAATATAGATCTGATACAATAACTGTATATGAAAAAGCTAAAACTGTGTAGGCCAGCAAGATTTTATGTTACTCTTGAGCTAAGCAATCTCAGCCACTGAGAAATTCTGACTTTCTTAGTTGTCCTGAGCATCTGTGTGCCCCCCATGTGTGTCTGTCCAGGAGTTTGCGATGATGAAGCAGGTATTGATCAATATGAGGTCTGGCCAGAGAGACGCTCCGAGCCTCCTTGACCTGGACGGAATGAGGACCAGCCCTCCCAACACCAAGACGCAAAGGCCCAAGCGCCTCGCCAAGACTGCAGAGGAGGAGACGACCAACAGGCCAAAACCCACTGTGTTTGTGAGCATCTCCTCTTCCATGATGTCTGATAAATTCACACCAAGTATCAAAACTATTATATTAAAGTTGAAGTGTCGAGCGTCTATGTCTATATGGACACAATTGGCCCGTTTTTCGGGGAGGGAAGTCGGGCGGGGAGGCGGGAGGGTGATATTTGTCACTATACGTCGGGAGCAGGGAGTGTTGGGCGGGAGAAGTAGGACCCTCCTAATAGGCAATTGAGACAGTAGGATACAACAGCATTGATGAGACGACACACAGGTGTGTGTGTGGGGGGGGGGGGAATTAATTGGCAACACTAATATTACCGGTATTCCCACATTTTTGCCACGTGGTCCATATTACAATATCTCTGTTAATTTCCAACTAAGTAGTGTTGGTCATAACCGTGGTGAAGGAATTCATGGCTTCATTACACATGAATTCAAATGACTCATTTTTTGTGACGTTTACTTGAGTCACTCTCAATAAACTTGTCCTCTTAAAGCAGTTGAGAGATTACATTGTCCGGTAGAGGAGTCTGAGTCCAATCCACCCTTCATCAATCCTCATCAAATTCTTATTCTTGCTCTGTTTTTCTTTCCATTGCAGACCAATAAAGAAGTTCCGGAATGGTACCGGCTGAAACACCAACCCAAATGAACAGTCACATGGAGTTAATGATTCTTTTTTTAATTGTTTTTAGTTGGATATTCAGTTTCTTGTCATTTGATGAAATTATATTTTGCTATATTGTTTTTCTACTTGTAAATAGAATTTGCTATCAGATCTCACAAAGTTTGTTATATGAAACTTGAACAGTTATGTGCAGTACATTATTCTAATCTTCTGTGAAGAAACCAGGTTCTGACTCAACAGCCTCAAAACCAGTGGTATTACTTCCTGAAGTCTTGACATTCCTGATCGACTTGACTGGCAGAGAAAAAAAACATTCCTTGGCTTTGGCAATCTATTATATTAAGCCCGTCTGTCATTATTCTCAGAACATTAGTGTTTAGTAGTCATGCAGTATCGTTAAATGGGCATGAAAGGTCCAGAGAACGTGAGGTTTCTCAGCCTCAGATTTGTACGTGCTGCGACTCCTTTGGCTTTAAATATAGACATGCTGGGCATACCTTGATCATTTCTTATCGGTGTCATATTAAAGTTAGCCCCAGGGCTTGAATGCCTTAGGCTGACTGGTCTCTCTGTCGCTCCTCTCTTATTTCTGGTATCTCTCTGACTTTTGCAATTCCCAATAACCTGTCTATTCCCAATTGTATAATTATACTGATTCCAGTACATTTTTAATTGTATTAATTTAAATTATCCACTGCATCTTAAATAGTTTATGGCATGTACATTTCACTTCTAGACATCAATGATGCTGTGATTCATATTATACGTCCTCTGTGCACTGTTGTGTTATCGTATGTTTTGTTTCCTTTTTGGCTGGTTCATGTTGTTTGAATTTGTCTTTTAAATATGTTGTAATTTGCGGACCCCCTTGAAAGCGAGATGGTTCATCTCAAGGGGTTGTTGCCAATAAAGAATTTCAGACTGAGAAGTAGTTAACGATGCACATTAAAACAGTATGTGTACATTATTCATAATTATGACTTAGCATTTATGCAAATTGTGTTCAGAAGCATCTTTATTGCACTGCTCCCAGTAATGTCAGTTGGATTATTATGCCTATTCTGTTTGGCTGACTTCCAACATATCTACCGGTATTTTTACATTCACATGTAATTTTCATAACCTACACAGCGGTGAAATAAAATACAATAACACGTATGTAAAAACAGTTTTTACTAATCAAGCACACAGACTTAAACTTAATTCAGAATAATTTGGCATATATGAATATATAATTAGATGATTTCACTGTTGACATCATTACATTACGTCTGTCACGTGCCAGCCAGTGCACCGTTCTGATTGCCAGACGTCCTTCATCATAATGTAAATGAATACTTTGTAAGCTGTGTAGTGTGCATTAGATGGAGTGCAGGGCGGTGGCCGGTGAATGAATGATCAAAGCCTTTTGAAGGTTGCTGTGGGCGGTGCATCTCCTGTATTTACAGTGAGCGCCCCGCCCTGTCATCAGAGATACAAAACTGTCTGGTCCAATGCGAGATGAAACAAGTGGAAAGGAGATGTGGGCTCGCACTCGCAGACAGGACAGCCGCTCAACATTCTCACAACAACCTCTCTGTCTCTGGCATAGCTCTCTCCCATTCGACTCACTCCCCCTGCACGCTTCGCCACAGCTGTATTGTCTACCGTGGTATTTAAAACAAAAAAAGGAATAACATTTTAGGTGTATATTTTTGACGGTGTTGCGACGGAGGTTAATGGCCGCGACACTAACGATGAGCGGTAGTGGGCAGGAGGAAGCCTTCTATCCGCTGCTGAAGTCGGGTCTTCCCGATGGAGGATTCCCCCTGGAAGACTCGTCTCTGTTCGGTCTGGACGCTAAGATCACAGGGACGGAAAGGAGCGGGCAGAATGAATACACACA
This sequence comes from Protomyctophum parallelum, assembly GCF_964188405.1. NCBI lineage: Eukaryota > Metazoa > Chordata > Actinopteri > Myctophiformes > Myctophidae > Protomyctophum > Protomyctophum parallelum. The sequence continues at coordinate 41,061,050 of NC_139704.1, read as the reverse complement.
GGTAATGGACAAGAAATAATGTAGACTTTTGGACGGTAGAAACGCTGATTTATGATTTGTGATTGCCCCCCCCCCCCCATTTCATTGAATGGGCGTGGCAGACTGGTTGTAGACCTACGCTTTTTCTAACCTCTTACAATTCTACATGGCCACATATTATTGATAATCAATACATTTGTTTTGCGTATACTACTTTTAGTAATGCGGTAAAGTGGGCTACGATCACAGGATGCATGATAAGCCAACTGGACGGCAACGTGAAGCCGAGCTATTCCTACTGCATTCGCATTCTTCAGCGCATTGCTTTCTGCGGAGCCAGTGCCAGTTGGTACACAGTTGGTCTCTGGGCGTCCAGGCTCGCACCATACCGCTAGCAACAACTGACTCCTGACTCGGACGGAAAGGTCCCGGGAACTCCGTTTCGCCGCCACCAAAAAACTTGTCGGGATAGATCATCTATAACAGCTGGTAGGATCAGACACTAGAAATAGCAGCCTCCCCCGCGCCACGGCCGGCAGCCAGCGCTGCGCAGCCCCCGGAGGCTCTCTGCTGCGGCGGACTGGGAGGCATGGGTGTTTCCCCCATTCCCCATCATGCTGTTTCATCTTTTACTGGACGTTGGTGTGGATGCGCCCTAGATGTCATGTTGTGCACCTGTCCAGTCGAGCTGCATATATCCATTGTGTAATTTACAGATTGTATGAACTCGTTTCTTTTTCAGACTCTATTACTCATAAATATATATTGTGGCCTTAAATTGAGAACCACACAGGAGTTCTGATTGTTTTTTCTCCACTTGCTAGTCAAATGTAGGCCTAGTAAATAGGTGTATGAGTTCAGCATGGCATGGAGGAGAGGGAATGTAGCAACCACGCATTGATGACTACTTGATAAATGTTTTAGTGGTGACTGTCCAATCAAACTTTTGTCCTCTCAGCATGGTGTCTCAGAATAGTGTCAGGGTGATCATTTGGAAACACCCGGCTGGCTGAGCAACCTGTGTTTGGACAATAGTGTCTTTGTTTATATCACCAGGAGTTAATCAGTTTCATCTCATTTAATTGCGCTTTCGTTTTTTACACAACGATGATGTGAAATGAAACTAAATCTCTCCTGCTTTCTCTCCCGTCTCACTTCCCCCTCCTCAGGCAAAGTGCGAACTGGACAGGTATTTGTCCCCTCAGCCTCTCTCCCACCCGTCCCATCCTCCAGGAGACAGCCAGCATAAGTCGCGGAGGGACAGTGCCTCCGTCATGGACCAGTTCTTCACAGACGACCAGAGCGGCGGGGTGCCGTACACCTTCAACATGAACCTCTACGTCCCTGATGTCGCCTACCTGAGGATGGGCCTGTGTCGGCCGGCCCGCCCAACTCACAGCCACGCTCACGCGGGACTGGCCCAGGTCAAAACGGAGTCCCCCTCCACGTCCTTCCCCCCCACGTCCCTGTCCCACTGCCTCAGCTCCACCTCTGCCGGCGGGGGTAACAACAGCGCTATGGAGACCGCCACCATAAACATGACGTTACCAGGGTTACCGGAGTTCACGAGCGTTTTCAGCCAATCGGGAGGCTGTGGTGGTGGTGAATCTGGGTCGGAGGTGTTCGTCAAACAGGAAATGCCGTCGCAGTTCGAGCAGCACCCGCACCATCACCACGACGACAGTGGCTCCCTCTTCCAGCTCCTCAACTCCGACCTGGACCATCACCATGGTAACCATGGCATCAACACTCAGCACCATCATCATCACCATCACCACCACCACCAACACCAGCACACGGGGCCCTCGCCCATCCCCACGCCGTTCCACGACCTGTCCGTGGCCTCCTCGTCTTCCCAGCAAGAACAGACCGCAAAGTCGGCCTTCTGCGGCGCGGCCTACACGCACCCTCATACTCACACGCACCCCCAGTTTGTCCAGCAACAGCAGCTGCCCTACCTGCCCCCTTCCCCGCCCAGCTCTGAGCCGGGAAGTCCCGACAGACAGAAGGAGCTTCTCCACACCCTGTCGCCCCCTCCCTCCTATGCGGCCACCATCGCCTCCAAGTTGGCGGGCAGCCCCCCCGGACTGAGCCCTGGCCCAGGCCAAGGCAGCTTAGCCTTGCCTTTGGCTACTGGTGGTCCTTCCCCAGGCCCAGCCTCGGGTCTGCCCCCAGGTCCAGGCCCGGCTCCAGCCCAGACTAGCATGCCTGTCCGCTACAACCGCAGGAACAACCCTGATTTGGAAAAAAGACGCATCCACCACTGTGACTATCCAGGTTAGAGCTCATGCACGTATGGAACTAGCACTTTGCACACTGCATTTTACAGTATGTTGTGCTGTGTCAGGTGAATATCTCATATTTCCAGAGGGTTAAACACCCATTTCGTGTCACACACTTAAGGACCTTGAAAAAGTATCCAATGTAATACAAGACAAAAAATGTCCTTGTGACTACTGATAATTTGTCAGTTGCTACTTTTGCTTTCATGATGCTACATCAAGTCGCTGTGCGACTCTCAGCTATCAGTTCTATCAGATTCTTGTGGCCTTCAGGTCAACATTGGTATGATGGCAGTAGCGTGAACCCTTGTACTTGTGTGCGTGTGGTTTTTTTGCACGTGTATGTATGGATAGGACTGTAGGGCGCTTAATAATTAACCAATTTATTTTAGCCTGCTGATTTACAATAGCAGGTTTACAAGCTTACAACGTGCCACAATGTGTTGTGACTGTGAGCTTGTAGATTGGCTATTTTTGGTGCGCAACCAAGTATAAATCAGGAATTAGCCCCCCTTGCTACACACAACATCTTGTCTCACATTCAGTTCACACACAATTGCATGCAGGTGCAAGCAGATACTCACACATACAGTAAATGATTTTTCCCTTTCAAGTCCTGGGAAAATTGTCATCACAAGTAATTTTATGGCAGTTACGCCATACTTGCGAGGACCTCTTGGTCCTGTATGGATAATTAAAGCTGGTACACACACACACACACACACACACACACACACACACACACACACATTAGATAGCTATACAGTATGATGTGCAGCTACTTGTAGGACATGTAAAGTCAGCTAGCCTGTGGCAGTGTGTAAGTTAGGCTTAGAGGAGCCTCCTGCAGCGTGTTAGCACACGTCTCTAAACACGCACTGCTCAGTTGCACTTTTATAACCTCTCTAACTTTGGCTCGAGGCTTTAATGTAGCACTTTTTTGTATCTGCAAAAAAAGGCTGGACAAAATGCAGACTAAAATGCTCATTACTCAGTCTTTACATCGTCACGGAAAGAAAGTTGATGTGGTATCAATGTCACTGTCATTTTGAACATCTTGTTCCTGTCATCTCCTGGGTTCAAGTTCAGTTTCAATTGAATTGAAATCTGTATTGTTGGGCAAGGGAAATATGGGCTTACAGAAAAATGCATAACAAATGAGTCAAATGACCATAACCTACTGTAGCATATCGGCAATTGATGAGAATTGACTATGTGCAATTACTGCATATCAATAGTTCAATTTCCACATGGTGCAAAATTGGTCAGTGAAATAAGGATGTTTCTGGACCTTATGTGTGTGGTGTTCCGGTCTCAGAAGACATTCAGTATAGTAGTATATTTAAAAAAATGGAAGTTGTATGTCTATGTTAAAAGATTCCCTAAAGGTTCCACTAACTGCCTGGGCCATGCATGGCTCAATGGTCCAGGCACCTTGGCTGGTAACCCAGCCTGGCAGTGTGCCGCGGGTTCGACTCCCGATCCCGACGGCCTTTACTGCATGTCTTCCCCCCATCTCTCTCCACATTTCAGCCTACTGTCTGTCCCTCCATAACAAATATAAAATAAAGACGAAAGCCACAAAAAGAACTAGCCAAATAGCCACAACATGGTTAAATAAAATCATACATAATACTTTATAACACAAAAACAAATAGTGCTGCATCAAAGTATACAGAAATGGGAGTATTGACCTCCATGTCAACTAGTATGACTAGTATATTTGCACATTTGCTATTGTAAAACTTCCCATAAAGCAAGGTTACATGGTGCAATAGTCCATGATGACTAATATTTGTAAAAAAAAAAAAAGAAAGAAAGGAAAATCAATTTGGCACAAATATTGGAATTTTAAAAGCAAATGAAAGTGTACACTGTACAGGACACATTGGAATGTCCTGAAATGTACTTCTATCAGTCTGCTATCAGTTTGCTGCAGTGGTTGGAATTTCCCTGTTTATATATACATTTTGAACCATAAACGAGGGTCCCCGGGGGTGTTTTTTAGTGTCCATACTTATCATGTATTGATTTTTAACCCCCACCTTGGTTTATCTATCTTGTCTTCCTCAGGCTGCAAGAAGGTCTACACCAAGTCATCTCATCTGAAAGCCCACCTCAGGACTCACACGGGTAAGAGTCTCCTTTTAATTCATAGCCTCTTTAATAACAGTCCCCAGTTTAAAAAAGAAAGAAAGAAAGAAACAACGCCCGCGCTGCTGGTATTTCGGGTGTCTGCGCTGGCAGACACCCGTGTTACTAGGCAGAGTGTTGTGTTCTTGGCATGCGTGTGTAAGTCTATCCTGCCCCCCGTTCCCATCCTCTGCCCAATATACTATTGCATCAAAACAGGTGGAAGTGACACACGTCTGCAAGTGGATGAATAGCGCAGGACCGTGTCTACTATGCCATCGGTGCTAGACTGGTGGCGGGGGAGGGGGTGCCAATGTCTTGTGTGCAGCGAGCTACGCCCGAACGGTCTCAGACAACACCGTTTGAAGTGCTTTGCTCCTCCGACCACCCTTCTGGACCGTTTTTTTGGGCACTATAAATACTCAAGATCTGCTTGTACCAATACGAAAATATCTTAGATCATTCTATCTCTCCTGTCTCTAGATATGCCATTCTTCAGTCCCTCTCTCCAAGATCCGTTTCCCTCGCCTTGTGCCCGGCTCTCACTTTCTAAAATCGATCCCCTCGCTCTCATCTTTCTTTCTTTGTTTCACTTTGTTTCTTTCTTGGTTCTTTCTTCTTCACCTTCCCCCCAGTTTGTCCACGGTTGCATGTAACAGAGCAGTTGTGGAAAAGTTAAGTCAACAAACAAGTAGTGAGGTGTTGCGCCCCACCTCAGGCCAGCTAACAAAACAAGACTACTGTTGATACCTACGCACATTCCTGTCTCATCTGGACGTGCACACACACACACACACACACACACACACACACACACCGCTAACCCCATGGGGGGTTCATATTTTCCTCCTGTATTTGATGGGAACATGTTAGTGTGTGTGTGGTTTGCTCTGCACTATCGCGGACAAGACAATTAGAAGGGGCGTCACCCACACTGTTGGCTGAATGTGGTGCGGTGATGATTACGGACCACGAGAGATGAGAACATGACACAGACGGAAGAGGCCTGCACTATTCCAGCAAAGACTTCCACCTTTGCTCTGTAAAAAGGTCAATCTTTCTCAGCTGCCGGCTCCCTTTTTTTCTCCATCTCTCTCTCTCTCTGTTACTACCTTTTCATTCACATCATCACCCTTTTCTGTGGCTTTTCTCTTGTCGTTCCACTTCACAGCCTCTCCCATCTCCTCCCCTTGTCCATTCCTCTCTCTTGTTCAGTCTCTTTGGCTCTCCCATGCAAAGGAGCATGAATACTCGAGCAGACGTACACAGTACACACACACACACCTGTCAGTGAGCTCCATGAAAGGATTCCTAATGCGTTTGTGGCCCTGTGGGAGTCCCTACTCTAATCCCCATCAACATCCATTACCCTGATTGTGTGTGTGTGTGTGTGTGTGTGTGTGTGTGTGTGTGTGTGTGTGTGTGTGTGTGTGTGTGTGTGTGTGTGTGTGTGTGTGTGTGTGTGTGTGTGTGTGTGTGTGTGTGTATACATATGTATTCACAAGTGTGCGTGTGTGTGTTTGTGTGTTTCTGTACTGAATCTGTGTATATGCATATCCGTGCCTGTATCTGTGTGCACGGTTAGTGTGAGAACTGAACACTCCACCCTCTCTTCTTGTTTTTGCGGCTCTTTTCCCACTTTGTTCCTCTTCATTGTCTCATGGCCCAGGTTCATGTTCATGTTGAGATGTGTGGGAGAGTTTGGTGACTCTGTCTTGCATACCATTCAGTTTACTGTACGTTCTTTATACTAACACACCATTTGCCGGGCGGGAACCCATTTTGGTGTTAGCATCATGTCGTGCTTTAGCTATTGAAAAATAGCAGATCTACAAGCTCATATCGCGCCACCGAGTGACGCGCTACGAGCTTGTAGCTCTGCTATTTTTGAAAAATCGAAGACACTTTTAGAATCTGATCTCAGGTCAGAATGGGTTAATAATGAAACTGTCAGGATGTAATAGACATTTTTAGAATCTGATCTCAGGTCAGAATGGGTTAAGCCAGTGGTCTCCTTGGGCTGCGTCTGTGGGCTGTGGCTTAAAGCAGGGCTGGAAAAGAGTACTGTGTCTGGGGCTGGGACGGAGGGAGATGATGGGTCCATGGGTGTTGCACTAGTTCTGGGGGAGAGGCCCGAGGCTAGGGAAGGAACAACCGAAAGCCTACCTGCCGTCAAATGACAAAGATAGACATGAAAAGCTAGAGAGAGACATGCAGAGAAACAAAGCCCTAGAAAAAGTGTGCGGCGTGGGAACCTCTGCACAGCCTGGGCAGTGTATGAATGCATGAGTGACAGTAATTTGCCCCAGGTATATAATGTCTTTTTAAGCAACCGGGCCCTCCAGTAAACCCTGTTCTCCCAGATCCTCCCCTGATACGCGGTTCTTTGCGACTCAGCTAATTAGCTCTATTGACTTCAGTGCGAAAAAACGACATCTGTGGCAGAAACACCATCCTGACTTGTCAAACGATCGTTCCGTAAATCATTTTACAAATGTATCGCAATCTATGTTACTGGGGGGTTATATATAGTCGGCTGGCAACTGTCCAGTATTACTGTTTTACTATAGATTGCAGCTGCACTCACCCCTGTTCCCTCTCTCTCTCTCCCCATCCACTCATTCACTCTCTCTCTCTCTCTCTCTCTCTCTCCCCATCCACTCATTCCCTCTATCTCTCTCACCCATTCCACTCCTTCCCTCTATCTCTCTCTCTCCCCTTCCACTCATTCCCTCTATCTCTCTCTCCCCTTCCACTCCTTCCCTCTATCTATCTCTATCTCTCTCTCTCTCCCCTTCCACTCCTTCCCTCTGTCTCTCTCTCTCTCCTATCCTTGAATCCCCAGGTGAGAAACCATACAGGTGTACGTGGGATGGCTGTGACTGGCGCTTCGCCCGCTCCGATGAGCTGACCCGCCACTACCGGAAGCACACGGGGGCCAAGCCCTTCCAGTGTGCAGTCTGTTCACGCTCCTTCTCTCGCTCCGACCACCTGGCCTTGCACATGAAGAGACACCAGAACTAACACCCACACCCACACACACAACTGCACACATACACCCTTAACACAGGTCGACTACCACGAACCATGACATGCAACTGCACATATGAACCAAGTAACACTATAGTGAACCTTCCAATCCACACACACATGTGTACACACACACACACACACACACACACACACACACACACACACACACACAGCACACACCTGTTCCAAAGTGGCCACGTGCAAAGCAGGTTTCACTGACCAGGCCCTCTGCAGCTCCTGCCGCTCCATTGTTCTGAAGTGGTATGGTAGCCTGACAGACATTAGGCTAGTACATTGTACATTATCATTAATGGAGAGTGGATAGATTTGGCTGGAATGGAAACTAATGGAGAGATTCAATTTGCAAAGTTCGGTAAACACTAAACAGCAGATATCATTTCAGTTTTATTTGAAACACCCTGAAAAAAAAGAAGAAGATATATACATTACACAAAATGTGTCTCATTTTTCTCCTTTTCCCTCTTAGGGTGAGATGTGTGGTGTTGACTACAACAAAAGCATTTAAAACTCCGACCTTTTTAACGCCCTGTTCTAACCTTTAGAACTGGCTTTATGGGGGAGAAAAAAACCTGTATTAAGCTGAAACAGCCAAAATGTTTGTTTACTCCTTTGTTTTTGTTTGTTTGCGTCTAACTGGAACAGCCAGAAAGGGTTTAATTTTTACCAGTCTCTCAGTTTGCACTAGCATTGGCCCGATTGTTCAGAATCCTCAACGGCCACACACAGATCTTAACCCACCACTGGAACCACTGGAATCACAACTGGACCCAACTTCACTCAACACTTCATTTCACTGAACACGACACAAGTCACCCTCAGCTCTGTGTATTACAAAGAAATGCTTTTCCTACTGCGGAGAGAAAGTGAACGAGAGAGAAGCCATAGGCACGTTGAAATGAGGGGAAGAGAGGGTTTACTCATCAAACAGAACGTAGACCAGACGAGAGAGGTTGGGAAACAGAGATGAGATATAGAGGCTCGCTAAAGAGTTGCAATTATCCAATGAATTATTCACTCACTGGACTTTCAAGCAGGAGTAAAAATGGCAACAGACTAGAGCCCATTTGGTGCCCTCATGACTTGTTGCAGACTAACAAAGACATGTGCAGATTTCATTTACAACAAGGAGAAAATTCAGCTCAACCGTCTTAAAAAGAGTGAAGCACTACTGTATTACTTTA
>NC_139704.1:41042421-41047421 GCF_964188405.1 Protomyctophum parallelum | reverse complement strand
ATGTTGCCTTATTTGTATCGGTCTGCATTAAAGGACTAATTTAAGCACTATATAAAATCAAATAACCAAAATATATAGGCTGCACAACATCATGACAGCTTGTGAGCTTGTAGATCAGCTGCTTTTGGTGAATGTTCCCCATGAATAGGTTTGCTGTCGTGCAAGTGCAGTGCATGGTTAAGAAGAATTATTATATTAAAGTATTATTATTAATCTTTGTAAAAGTGAAAACCACTAAATATCACCATTACTCATTGTTTTACAACATATTACCATTGTAACGTTTCACCCACTACTAGTCCTACAAACTTACACCTAGAAACCCCATTCAAACCTATTTAGGTTCAACCTACGGTGGACATGTGTGCCTGAAAAGGAATCTTTGAAATGTTTCATAGTTTTAGAAATATAGTGCTTTCAAATTTGAGACATTTATAGGCAGATAGTGGCACTTCAAAAAATCACTTTCACCTAGAAACTCTAGTGGAGTCACATGCTGGAACTTTTTACTTTGAAATGTTTTGTAGTTTCTGAGTTATTTAACTTAAACGCCCAATGCATTCTCAATGGCAATAGCACAAACTTTGGCATGCTACATGAACCCATGACCCTCACCAGTCTGGCCCCTGTCTGGACAACAACCCCCTTCCCCAAAGGTAGCTCCCTCAGAGGAGGGAGTTATGGCCAAATATCACAATGCGACAATATCATTATGCTTACAATATTAAGAATTCTGTTTTAAGTTAATAGTAGTGGTAAAATGTAAACTATATTTTTGGGGTAGTTAATCATTCAGTCTATCCACTATTGAGAGTATGTTCTCTCTTTAATTACAGCAGCAGTATTTATTTTAGAAGCTTAAGTCCTTGTATCAGTAAGTCTTGAATAGATTAGTAAAGATAATGAGATATACAGAAGGGGGCTGTAATGCAACTATTAAGGATGCAAACTGCCTTAATACCCCATGAAGAAGAAGGATCAGTAAATCTGTGTTCTACAGAATGGGTCTAGAGACAAAAAGCCAGACTGTCTATTAAGCCAGGCTTGCTGATCCCAGCTCGCCAAATCCACCAATTCTGAGCCTCGCTTGGCTTTAGTGGAACGGAATAAACCAGGCTGTAAAGATCAGGATTTAAAAAGCCTGGCTTTGGCCTAAATCCTGGATTAGTTAATCCAAGTTTCGTGAAACAGGCCCCTGGACAACTAACAATAAAACAAACAAGTTTTTATTGTGTTTGTTGTTGGACATTGTTTGTAGTACTATGACCCCGAAAAAGGGGTCTTAAAGAAGTTTCAACATCACTTCATAATGACTAATAGGAAATAGTTGACAATGCCTCAAAAACTAAAAACGATAACTTCATAACCTTGGGTCAACAAAGCACGTGATAAACATCTTTCCAATGTAACCAGTTTGCTAATGATTGAGCTATTTCATAGAGGTCTTGCAGAAATCTACAAGCTGTTGATAGCCCTGCATGGGGCTAGGCCCCTTGCTACAGTCATATCCTGGGTGGGTGTTCGCCACTTCCATGGAAAATGGGTTCAAAGGACGAAGTCATTAGGCGTTCCTCCATATCAGACTAATGTCTCGGTCAATACACACGCAAAAAAACACTCATTGTGACACTCTGCGTGGGCTGTGGCCTTCAGGGCATACAGCTAGGAGCTTTTGCTTTCACACCTTAGGTGCAGATGTCTGAGGTCCTAGTTGAACTCTTATCGCAATTTGTGAAGAGGGGGGAGAGTATGTACACATAGGTATGTACACATAGTAGGCTATATCAATGTACATATAGCAGATATTTGAAAAAGGATATATGTCGACGCTTAATCAAAGCTGCTCACTCCGTGTTGATTTGTACTCTCGGCCTGTATTGACCACCTCCCTGGCCAAACAGTTAACCCATTTTGTGCGGGAACCCATTTTGGTGTTTGCATTATGTTATGTTTTAGCTATTGAAAAATAGCAGATCTACAAGCTCATAGCGCGCCACCGAGTGGCGCGCTACGAGCTTGTAGGTCTGCTATTTTTGAAAAATCGAAGAGCGACTGACATAGAAGACATTTTTAGAATCTGATCTCAGGTCAGAAAGAAAACTGTCAGGATGCAGAAGACATTTTTAGAATCTGATCTCAGTTCAGAATAGGTTAATAGTCTCCTTGAGTCCTCATGCCTTATCCACATGCTAAATGGCTTTACAGATTACAGGTGACAACGTATATTATGTTGTCATCCTTTGAGACGAGTAACAAAGCTCACTGGTTTGATCCCCATCCTGCCAAAGCGTCCTTGAGCAAGGCATTACGTGGCACCCCAGCACATGCAGGGGCCACAGTTGGCTTATATCCGTCTGTTTTAAAATATCTTATTTGACATCTGAACTAAAAACACATTCATTTCTGAAAGTGAGTTGGTTTGTTGAGGATAATGTGAGGGTAACATAGAACGAAGACTCCAGGCTAGCAGGTATGATATGTGTGTCTCCCGGAGGTGATGGTCTTAACCATCACTGACAGGTACAAACACATTCTAATTTCCATCCTGGGAGTAGTTGGAAGAGGACAGAGTGGGGGTTGGTTCTCAAACTTTCTTTACTAGTGTACCCCCCACTACAATATTTCCCAGTAACCCCTTTACCACCACAATACATTCTTCCTGATACCGTGTTTATGTTATAGGTTTGTTGTTTTGTTTTGTACTTTTGTTTGACTGTAATATTTGAAACTCACTCAGTCCATGTACAAATTGCTTTTTCAATAAATCATGAAGCCAGCTGCATCAGCAGCAAGTATCATTCCTATCTCCCGTTAGGAATGATACTTTGCCCCAAAGGAGTGTCAGTATATTATCAGGGTCTTGTTCACGAGTGAGGGGAGGACGGAGCAGGAGATCAGTCTGAGAATTGGAGCAGCTGAAGCGCCGAGCAGTATATTGTGGTTGCTGTACCGCAACTCACTGTTGTGACGGAAAGAGAGCTGAGTCAGAAGGCAAAGCTCTCCATATACAGAGAGCTGCCAACTCTAACCTGTGGTCATGAAGTGTGGCTCATGAGCGAAAGAATAAGATCACTGATGCAAGCGGACGAAATGAGTGTTATCAGACGGGAGGCTATAGCTGCTACTGGCTGGCGTCTCCCTTATAGAGATAGGGTGAGGAGTTCAGTCATCTGAGAGAGACTCGGAGTAGAGCTAATGCTCCTTCACTTGAAAAGGTGGTTCAGGCATCCATACCGACGCCTCCAGAGTGTCTCCTCTGTGCACATCCCACTGGGAGGAGGCCCCCTGGCACACCATAACCAGACGGGGGGGGGGGGGGGGGGGGGGGGGATTATATCACCATACTGGCCTGTGAACGCCTCAGGATTCCCCAGGATGAAGAGGCTATATGTTGGATGGATGGATGGAACTTGGCAGGTGGCATACAAGAGTTGTTACGTGCACTGAATGTACATTTTCAGCTTTTTTCAGGATAAATGGATGGAGGGGAAAGGAACTAGTCGGAATAATGTGTTCCTTCCACGCGCTACGTCTGGCCGGGGAAACCCTCCACTGTCAGGTAAAAAGAAGCAGCTTGGACTCCTCATGCATAGAAGGACGCATGAGGTCAGTCTGCTGCCCCACCCACATTAGATAATTGACACTGGGTGAAAAAATGGGTTGCAAAATCATGGGATACATTTTTAAGTAAAATGAAAGAGGAGACTTGCTCTTTCTGTCACCCTTTCTCTCTGTCAAACACACACACACACACACACACACACACACACACACACACACACACACACACACACACACACACACACACACACACACACACGACAAGCATGATCTGTCATAGATAAAGAACATGAATTCACTTTTATGAATAGATGTTACATAATGAAAAGAGGTTCCTATTGCTTGCCCAAACCTGTCTGACTGGTTACTAGCAGGTGTGTGTGTGTGTGTGTGTGTGTGTGTGCGTCTGTGCGTGCGTGCGTGCGTGCGTGCGTGCGTGCGTGCGTGCGTGCGTGCGTGCGTGCGTGCGTGCGTGCGTGCGTGCGTGCGAGACATGATGTCGAGCTTCATGGATGGACAACCATACCGGATCTGCCTTACAAAAATAATCTCTCTCCCCCTCTCTCTTTGTTTCATTGCCCCCCTTTCTCTCCTTTTCCTCTCTCTCTCCCCCTTGTTCTTCCGATGATGTATAGGCCTAACATTATCCTATTATATGATGGGGGCTCTCCTCTCATGCCTGAATCCCCCTGTTGCATGCAAAATATCCCCTCACACCTACACTCTGTCGCTAAGTACATTCACGTGGGCGCGTGCACACATGCATGGCGTGCATAATTTACAGCGAACATTAACCTCCAACTTCTCTCAACCCCCTCATTGACCCCCACCCCCCCCCACCCCAACCCCCATCCCCCCCACAACACCTCCTCCTCGCCTCTCATCACTGGCAGCTGTGCGTCATTCCAGCTATTTTGTATGAAACCTGGTATTCATAACGGTTCGATCTGATTTGGCCCGAGAGGCCTGCCGAACATCATAATGATAATAGTTTAATCTGCGCGGTCCTAACCCCGGGCTGTTGTTCAGATGTGACCTGTGTGGGAGGACGGTTGCTCCCTGAGCACGTGCATGCGCGTGTGCACATACGCACACACACACACGTATAAACGTGTGCACGTGCACATGCTTGAGTGCACGTCATCGCTCCAGCTGGGAGCCATTGTCTCCATGAGAAAGCAGTGGTTGTTCTGACCTCTTGGAGAAGCCTATAGGTGCACGCTATCTATCCACCTATCCGCCTGTCTGTCTGTCTGTCTGTCTGTCTGTCTGATCATCTACAGGTAAATGGTAAATGGTGCATTTATATAGCGCCTTTATCCAAGGCGCTTTACAGAGATTGTGCATTACATTCACCCATTCACACACACATTCATACACCGATGGCAGCAGAAACCATGCAAGGCACCAACTAGCACATCGGGAGCAATTAGGGGTTC
>NC_139704.1:41007421-41039921 GCF_964188405.1 Protomyctophum parallelum | reverse complement strand
CAGACAGACAGCGTTAGAACTACAGAGGGAGGAGGACAGACAGACAGACAGCGTTAGAACGAACGGGCCTGAACTACAGAGGGAGGAGGACAGACAGACAGACAGCGTTAGAACTACAGAGGGAGGAGGACAGACAGACAGACAGCGTTAGAACGAACGGGCCTGGACAGCTGGTGTGGACTCAGCTTAGTGGGAATATGTGTGCACAGTTTCACCCCAATTGGACTCTGTGTTGATGAGTTGCGGCATTTTGTACAAATTGGGCTATATTCCTGAAAACTTTGGAAGCCAATCTTAGCCAATCAGGATGGAATATGAGAAATCAAACAAAAAAATTGATAAAAGGTCTCTATCCTTTTATTACTCTACGGGGGAAAACAGAAGAAGGCCTAATATAGACGCTGGGGGCACTCCAGATAACTAAGAATATATGTTTTAAACATGCTGTGAGTTATATTTTTGGCTAAGACAAAGTTTTTTGTTCTGATAGAAATCATTGCAATAGTGTTTGTTCTGTAACAGGAGTCTCCCGGTCTCTCCAATCCTTTAGTTTAGTAGAACAAAAAATAAATTTTCAGGTGGGTCACCAATTTCACTTGTTTATCCTGTATCCAGTATGAGTGCTCTCTGCTGATTAGATGAAATTGGTGTCCCGCCCTGACAATGTATAATAACTGGGAGACCGGGAGACCTCTGTTACTGAACAAACACGCATAGCAATGATTAATATATAGTTAATGTGATTCGATTCTCTGTCACACAGCTTTTGGGCCCCAATAAATAGCAACAGAGCAATAATAAAGAATCAAATTAGTGTCTATACACAACAAAGCAGCAGCACATCAAGGGCGTATGTTTGGCTCCAATATTGGTGGTGATGGAATTGTTTTACATACAAAACAATACCTCTGCTGCTATAATCAGTAACATTTATAAGAGATAAGAGATAAGATAAGCGCCTGTTCATCCCTGGAGGGAAATTCAGCTATGTCAATATGCGGTGTGTGGACGCACGCGCACATGCGCGCGCACACACACACACACACACACACACACACACACACACACACACACACACACACACACACACACACACACACACACACACACACACACACTGTTTCTCAAATGCTACAATGCATAGAATCAATTCTGTGACTTAGTTTATCCATTTTTTTTTAGGGTTTATACGACGTAGTGTAAGAAGGCTATGGATTGCCACAATGGACTGCACACCTATTACTTCATTATAAAAATGTCTACACACAGCTTATAAATGCATTAATGAAACTAAACTGTAGCTGCTCCTTTTGTTTTTGGTTCAAGGTTCAACAGTCACAGACAGATTGAGATAAACTGAGAGAGACAGAGAGAAATGGCAAGAAGGATAGGGGGGGGGGGGGGGGGGGTGGGGGGTAGGGAGCCTATATACCAACTATGCAATAACTTGGCCAATGCTGTACCGAAACATAAACTAAGCTAAATTGTGATGTATGATTTTTTTTGTATCTCTCTCTAGGGGTGTGTGTGTGTGTGTGTGTGTGTGTGTGTGTGTGTGTGTGTGTGTGTGTGTGTGTGTGTGTGTGTGTGTGTGTGCGTGCGTGCGTGTGCGTGTGCGTGTGCGTGTGCGTGTGCGTGTGCGTGTGCGTGTGTGTGTGTGTGTGTGTGTGTGTGTGTGTGTATTTTGCATTTACAGTCTGAGGATAGAAACCGTCCCCGAGCCACCCAGACCCAATGCCAAAGTTATGATTTACTTCTTCCTGGTAAACATGCTATTTTGATGCAGTTGCGTAGTATCGAGTCGGATTGGTCTGACTGACGTTGGGTGATCTTTCCTGTTTAATGCTGGACAATACACATCTCCTAAGTGTCCAACCAGAAATACAGGAAGTATAGGTCAACATGTATAGCCCTATACTTATGGCTAGACAGGCAGGCAACTATACTATACCACCTTCATTGGGAGAATTTATTAAGAGGATCGAACAGGGAACCTTCCGGTTCCCAAAAGGCCACTCTACTGTACCTCATGAGCCACAGCTGCTCTGCAGCTTGATTACAATCACGTACATTTGACACAATATCTTTTTCAAAACACTGTAATTAGAACTCCTCACTCAACCACTAATGTTTCAGACGCAGACCTTGCTATTATTACCTATGATATTATTGTACCAAAGAAATGCATCAACAGACTGATCAGCTGAATGTAGCATTAACCACATTGTATGTGTTGCTGAATGCTTATATTATAGCACCTATATTTTGTTCCTTCTAATCTTTACACTTGTGGAATGTGGCCCTTTTGCACCATTAGCATTTCTCTGTCCATGCCTCTGTCCTGCCAGCTAGTTGCGAACATAGTGATTGCGTTCTAGTGAGCCATTACTATGTAACCCAGCAGAACATGTCTGTCTGTGTGTCACGCTGTGACACCACCCGCCCGCCACCAGAGGGTGCAGCTGTATCACACAAAAACACACACGCACGTGCACGCACGCACGCGCAAGCACTCACGCACAGTAGGAAAAAAAAGAATGAAAACTTAAAAATAAATAAAAAATATAATCTAAAAAAGAAAATAAATAAAAATAAAACTTAAAATGAACTACGTAATTCATACTAAATTGCTGTTATTGCAATTTACGATCTGCGTTCGCTTCCCGCGTAACTAGAAAGGGTGCTCCGCGGAACACAAATCTCCACCAGGCCAGGTGACCCAGACCCACTCAGGGCTGTGTATGGAAGTTGTGGTTTGCACTTTGCAGCCCCAGGACCCAAGGACGCTGCTGAGGTAAATATAGCGACGGCGTTTCAAAGACATGTTGCATTTATGATGATCTGTGGCATTTTTACAGTGTGGCTCTGCAGGAGGCTAGCCGTCTTTGATAGGGTCAGTCTCTGACGTGCGCCTGTATATGTGCATATATTTGTGTCCAAAGCTAATCTCGGAAACCATATAATTGAAGGCAGGTGGGTCAACTGTAAGATAGAAATTGATAAGAAGAACAAATTACATGCGCCGATTAGTATGCGCCAATGTGTGAATAAATTATCTCGTTACAGCATTGATTCCAGCCAATACACCACCATATAATATATTCAGTCTTGTAAATGGGCTGCATTTCTATATAGGCCTAGTGCCTAATGTGCAACAGGGTTGGCGCATGCATTGCACTTGCATCGTTCCAGATTTGCATCAATCCAGAGTACCTATAATAATAAAGTAATCCATCATAGCAACATGCGCTAAATAATATGGCCTTGTAGTAGCTGGTGATGATGATGGCACATGGCCTGACCCTGAGTCAAACTAATTGGACTCTGTCTGAACTAGGTGTGGCTGCACACCGGTTGCAGATTAATGCACACTTATCAACATACAGAGAGGGGCGGTGCATACAGTTTAGAGGAGAACTTCTGTCATGACGTTTGTTTTATCGGCTCTTGTTTTTATGAGATTGTCTTCTACTACATCATGCCAAGAATTCAAGACAAAGCTGAGTTTATTGATGCACCAGAACAGGTTTGAATGAAGAATCATCTCTGGTCCCATACGACTTGACCCAGTTAGGCCAGCTGCTATCTCAAAACACTTCCATTATTATAATCTCACCTGACACCGTGGCCCTGTTGCACCACTTCTTGAGTCCTGGCTGCTGGAACATGTATGTATGCACGTCTTCATTCCGTCTTTTTACCCTGACAAAATAGTCAGTACATTTCTGTAAAGTTTTGTAAATGTTGTCTAATTGCTACAAGAAAATATACTCTCGTGTCCATTTACAAATTTCCAGCAAATTAGTCGCACCTGTTAAAAGCAAATCGATAATTTTCATCCACACACTCGCACAAAAATAAACGAAAGCTGCTGCCCGTGCTAGCTTGTCTAGAGTATTTGGCAACATTTCTTTTTCTGGTGATCTGGTGGTTTTATGTCAGTAGATCACAAGCCAACAAGCCAGTATCCTACCCTCCGTGATGTTGTGGCAAGATGGCCTTTCTTCACATTGTGTAGATGCAGAGCATTGTGTAGTGTAGACAGTAGGCTACAGACAGCTGTCATCAACTTCTCCCATGTGAGCAGATACACTGCTAGGGATAGGCCTACTCTCCAGGCTCCAGCTGGGACAGTGGGGCCTGCAAATGTCATTCTCATGTTTTTGTTTATTATTAATATTATTATTATGTTGGGTTACTGTGTTTGTGAGACTGTATAGTTGAAGTATACACTGTGCAAAAATAACCCATTCACAGCTTTTCTTATTGTGTAATTATGACACTTCAACCCATATTGAAGCGAAAGTAGTAGTATGCTTCCCTCCTGTGGTTATCACTAGTATTGCATATCATCTGCTTAAAAAACGAATACTTGTTGGAGGTTGTTGTTTAATTGAAGTTGGTACAACGCATGTTCAGGAGGAAGACCGTGCCTTCTATGATAAATCGTTTACTAACATAACCATGGTAACCATCCAGTACCCCCCATCGACTATCTACCATGGTAACTGATAGCATTCCACCCAAACCCCTCCCCTTCTCCACGTATTTATACCTGCACGTCTACCTGCCATTTCGTGCTTCGTTCTTCGTATGACTCACGTCACGTATCTCGCAGTCACACAGGCCGCTTCCGTGTTTGCCCCTCCGCGGCCCCGCCGAATCGCCGTCCGATTTAAAAGTTATCATTACTTACCCACAACTTAAGTTACCTCGCCACCACGGACGGACCACACTATCAGCACCGTTCCACGTCGGAGAAACCTCGGACAGACGCCACTAACGCCAGCCAGGAGCCAGCCACGACGTTCCTGTATTCCAGCGTCTACACGCCGCCATCAACCGCTTCCTCATCGATCTCGTTCATGCCGTCTCACTGAACGGCGCCGTTCAGTTCGACTCGCGGGACACAAATGACAACACCACCGCGATCCGAGAAATCAACTCTTCCCCCCCGCCGCAACTTCAAACCGGCACACTTCAAGGTCGCCACGGACCCGTCACCTTCACCGATTCGACGACGTCACTCCCAGATGCCGCGCCGAACTTGGCCGAGCTTCACACCCGCCCCACGGCCCCACCAAGCAACTACAACACACAAAGCTAAGTTTCCTTCAACATCCGACAATAATATCAAAAGTTTACTACTACACTGAGTAACCACATTTTTGATGATCGAACATGGACCCTGTTGTAAACAAGCGTAATGCTTAATTGGGTCGTCCACTCACAGTTGACAGTCCTCGTATTGAGTTCGTGCCTGAAGTGTACCGTAATTCTGCAGGCTGTTAATGGATATTCAATGAATCAATCAATGCATTCAATTCAATTCAAAGGGCTTATTGGCATGTGAAACATACGTTTACATTGCCAAAGCAGAAAGAACAATACAGCAATACAATCAATACAAAAATTATGTACATTTGAAGGTCAGAATCTTCAATAGATCAAATTTCATTCATACTACCCAGCCAACATGTCCACCTGGGCCCCACACGGGTTTTGACATGGGCTAAATGGCATGGGTTCCAAGTGGGCCGTGCACCCATTTACCCAGCTATCTGTCCGTATGCCGGCCATCTGTTAACCGTAACACCATCGGACATCTACAGTCAAACAATTTACCAATTGTCTGCTCACTAACGTCTGTTGTAATGAGCATTTACCCAGTTATCTGTCCGTATGCCGGCCATCTGTTAACCGTAACACCATCGGACATCTACAGTCAAACATTTACCAATTGTCTGCTCACTAACATCTGTTGTAATGAGCATTTACCCAGTTATCTGTCCGTATGCCGGCCATCTGTTAACCGTAACACCATCGGACATCTACAGTCAAACAATTTACCAATTGTCTGCTCACTAACATCTGTTGTAATGAGCATTTACCCAGTTATCTGTCCGTATGCCGGCCATCCGCTAACATCATCGGACATCTACAGTTAAACAATTTACCGATTGTCTGCCTATCAACATTTGATGTAACATGCTTTTACCCAGTTAACTGTCCGTATGCCGGGCACCCGTTAACACCATCGGAAATCTACAGTTCAAACAATCTGCTGATTGTCTGTTATTAACTTCGATGCAACGTGCAACACGCACGTGAGCCGGAACGTACAGCAAAGGTTGCGTTATGTTTCTGCGACAACTATGAAGCTATTGTCACCATGAAGGAATTAACGCAACCTCGCCCAGGCAAGCAGCCCCTCTATCCTCCCACTCCTTCTAAGGCTAGCATCCCATAATTGTCTAGTCTACCACTTGGCACTCCCACCCCATCAAGGTATCGCTTAATCCGCTACCTCTACTAACAGCCTCGGTCCTGAACAGACCAGGCCCGTACATCCAACCCTAACGCATAACCTGTGCCTGCTCCTCTCCCTCCCCTCCTTCCCTCTCCTCTCCTACAAACCTTCCGCCGAAGGTTTCATCTCAGTCATCGCACGGTTCACCGTGCACCATCACGGCCGACCCAAGAGTACCGGCTCCAACCCAGTACAAACCGCACCTTCACAGCAGTAAGAATTCCATTGCAGCCAGAGCGTGCCTGCACCAAATCCCTATCATGTCCCTGCAACTGCAGTTCAACTCCGGTGCACAAGTCGGCCTACATCGAGTCAACAGAATGCTCGTCTTTCAGCCTCCATCCAGCCCTCCTTCCCTCCTCCTTCCCCTCCTTCCCTCCCTCAGCAGCGCGCTCCCTCCTTCCCTCCCTCAGCAGGGTGCCTCCTTCCCGCCCTCCCTCCTTCCCTCCCTCCTTCCCTCCTTCAGCAGCGTGCTCCCTCCTTCCCTCCCTCCTTCCCTCCCTCAGCAGCGTGCTTCCTTCCCGCCCTCCCTCCCTCAGCAGCGTGCTCCCTCCTTCCCTCCCTCAGCAGGGTGCTTCCTTCCCGCCCTCCCTCCTTCCCTCCCTCCCTCCCGCCCTCCTTCCCTCCCTCCTTCCCTCCCTCAGCAGCGTGCTCCCTCCCTCCTTCCCTCCCTCCTTCCCTCCCTCAGCAGCGTGCTTCCTTCCCGCCCTCCCTCCTTCCCTCCTTCCTTCCCTCCCTCAGCAGCGTGCTCCCTCCTTCCCTCCCTCAGCAGGGTGCTTCCTTCCCGCCTTCCCTCCCTCAGCAGCGTGCTCCCTCCTTCCCTCCCTCAGCAGCGTGCTCCCTCCTTCCCTCCCTCAGCAGGGTGCTTCCTTCCCGCCTTCCCTCCCTCAGCAGCGTGCTCCCTCCTTCCCTCCCTCAGCAGGGTGCTTCCTTCCCGCCCTCCCTCCTTCCCTCCCTCAGCAGCGTGCTCCCTCCTTCCCTCCCTCAGCAGCGTGCTCCCTCCTTCCCTCCCTCAGCAGCGTGCTCCCTCCTTCCCTCCCTCAGCAGCGTGCTCCCTCCTTCCCTCCCTCAGCAGCGTGCTCCCTCCTTCCCTCCCTCAGCAGGGTGCTTCCTTACCGCCCTCCCTCCTTCCCTCCCTCCTTCCCTCCCTCAGCAGCGTGCTCCCTCCTTCCCTCCCTCAGCAGCGTGCTCCCTCCTTCCCTCCCTCAGCAGCGTGCTCCCTCCTTCCCTCCCTCAGCAGCGTGCTCCCTCCTTCCCTCCCTCAGCAGCGTGCTCCCTCCTTCCCTCCCTCAGCAGCGTGCTCCCTCCTTCCCTCCCTCAGCAGGGTGCTTCCTTCCCGCCCTCCCTCCTTCCCTCCCTCAGCAGCGTGCTCCCTCCTTCCCTCCCTCAGCAGGGTGCTTCCTTCCCGCCCTCCCTCCTTCCCTCCCTCAGCAGCGTGCTCCCTCCCTCAGCAGGGTGCTTCCTTCCCGCCCTCCCCCCTTGCTCCCTCCTTCCCTCCCTCAGCAGGGTGCTTCCTTACCGCCCTCCCTCCTTCCCTCCCTCCTTCCCTCCCTCAGCAGCGTGCTCCCTCCTTCCCTCCCTCAGCAGCGTGCTCCCTCCTTCCCTCCCTCAGCAGCGTGCTCCCTCCTTCCCTCCCTCAGCAGCGTGCTCCCTCCTTCCCTCCCTCAGCAGCGTGCTCCCTCCTTCCCTCCCTCAGCAGGGTGCTTCCTTCCCGCCCTCCCTCCTTCCCTCCCTCAGCAGCGTGCTCCCTCCTTCCCTCCCTCAGCAGGGTGCTTCCTTCCCGCCCTCCCTCCTTCCCTCCCTCAGCAGCGTGCTCCCTCCCTCAGCAGGGTGCTTCCTTCCCGCCCTCCCCCCTTCCCTCCCTCAGCAGCGTGCTCCCTCCTTCCCTCCCTCAGCAGGGTGCTTCCTTCCCGCCCTCCCTCCTTCCCTCCCTCCCTCCTTCCCTCCTTCCCTCCCTCAGCAGCATGCTCCCTCCCTCCTTCCCTCCCTCAGCAGGGTGCTTCCTTCCCGCCCTCCCTCAGCAGGGTGCTTCCTTCCCGCCCTCTCTCCTTCCCTCCCTCCTCCCCTCCCTCCCGCCCTCCTTCCCTCCCTCTTTCCCTCCCTCCTTCCCTCCCTCAGCAGCATGCCCCCTCCCTCAGCAGCGTGCTTCCTTCCTTCCCACCCTCCCTCCTTCCCTCCCTCAGCAGCGTGCTCCCTCCTTCCCTCCCTCAGCAGGGTGCATCCTGGCGTAGCACCCGTCTAGAGCCTTCCGCAGAGTTGGCTCCAGGGTTCAGCATTCACTGCCATAGGATAACAAATTCTACCGCCGCGTAGAAAAAGCCGAGCTCGACCCGCCGGGAGATCGGAGTTCCATACACCGCCCACGCCATCCAGGGCCCCCCATGCAAGTGCCTTCCCCACCTCCAGATCCTGCTCCCGAGCTGACCCATGAGCTCAGATACTCAAAGTCATCGACTTCCTACGGAACCATGCCTCCCGTCGTCTTGATTGGCGGATGTCCTCCCATCCCTCCCTACCTCCCTCGGCACGTACGCCTCCTTCCAACTCCCTCACTCCCTTCATCCCCCCCTTCCTTCATCCCTCCATCCCTCATGCAGCATCCACCCCTCCCTACCTCCCTCGGCACGTGCGCCTCCTTCCACCCCCGCCTCCCTACATCGGTACAGCGTACCTCCTCCACTCCCTCCATCCCCTCCCTGCCTCCCTCCATTGACATGGCGTGCCACCGCCCCTCTGCACTACAGAGGTACGACTACCCCGCGATACCGTTCGACGACAAGGATCGACTACCTAGTGACGTCGGTCCATTACAAGAATCAATCGAATCTACCAGATCATCATCGCGGCTTTCTTTGGGCTCCGAATTGACCAGCCGCTCTCTTCTCTACACCCAGACAACACAGATCCAGACCCAGATCCGCAGATCCAGATCATCAAACTCCATCCTAACCACCTACAATTCCGTCCCAAACCAGACCCCACGACGACTTATCCCGGGTCACTGGCATGACTATAAACCACACACCCATCAAGCTCTCCATCGGCACTCCTCACCCCCATCTTCTAACTCGATCGACCTGCTTCGCAAGTCCTGCCACCTAGCAATAACCTCCTTACAAACTCCAGTCAGGAGCACCTACCCCTCGTCTCATTCCACGTCACTCAGCTCCCAAGAGCATCCAAGTCATGTCGACCTTGCCTCAAACCATTACTTCAAACCCTTGTAGGACGAATCACCACGCTCCACTCGGACCATGTCGACCTCTCCTGCATTCCCCGGGTTTCCAGGGCACTCTGTTTTCACCACTTCTATCTTGCGTGCAACCTCGCAGATAAGACGCCTCGTGTCTAAGAAACGCCCACCTTGCCACGGTCAAGTAACTGTTTCTGCACTCCTCTTTGGGGTCCTGAAATGACGGAGTGCACCGTGTCAGACGTCAGCCAATACGGACGCCCCTCTCTTCGGGCCGTCTCAGACGTCAAGACGGACGCCTCCCTTCGGACCCCATGCCAAATACTCAGGGTCCAATACCCCCCCCCCCCCGGAACCAGGCCTTCGACTCCCCCTCCCCCACAGGGCCACCCACGCCCTATCATCCTCACTTCCCCCAGGGGCCTAGTCTTCACTATCATCCCTCATCCCTTCACTCCCTCAAGATCCCCTCTGTAGCTCCAACTCATCCCCTCATCCTCACTCCCCCTCCCCACCCCCTCCTTGCACTCATTCACCCGGCTCCTGTAAATGGCCTACGGCCTACATGGCCTACGGCCCACATGGCCCACGGCCTACATCCCAACATCCTCTCACCCCCTACCCCTTCCCTACATCCTCACACCCCCTCCCCCTTCCCAACCCGACATCCTCCTCCCTTCCCCCCTTCCCAAACGGGACTCATCCCCACGAACAGTCAAGGCCATCCAATGCATCTCACCCCATGCATCATTCCACTCAATGCATCATTCCAATGCATCATTCATTCAATGCATCTCACCCCATGCATCATTCCACTCAATGCATCATCCCAATGCATCATTCATTCAATGCATCTCATTCCTATGCATCATTCCTTCTCATGTTCCACCTTTCTAAATAAATGCTAAACCATGTTAAACGATGTTCGATTGAATGCGTGGTCTGTACTAGTGAATTGAAGTTGGTACAACGCATGTTCAGGAGGAAGACCGTGCCTTCTATGATAAATCGTTTACTAACATAACCATGGTAACCATCCAGTACCCCCCATCGACTATCTACCATGGTAACTGATAGCATTCCACCCAAACCCCTCCCCTTCTCCACGTATTTATACCTGCACGTCTACCTGCCATTTCGTGCTTCGTTCTTCGTATCCCTCCCTCCCTCCCTTTTCCAGACCTAGAGTCTGGTCAGTCCGACTTTTCTTCCGCCGCCAAGGGGAAGTTTTTGTCACCACTTTCTGACTTTTCTTCCGCCACCAAGGGGAAGTTTTTGTCACCAAGTTCAGAAATGGCTTGCGCCCCGTCGCAATTGCCTACACAGGATAGGACAACGTCTGGTCTCCACAAGAGTACATTGAGTCAACTTGTTCTGCTCCACACTTTAATCAATTTAACCACAACCACATCCTTACTTTCAGGTTCCAGATGGGGGTCCTGAAATGACGGAGTGCACCGTGTCAGACGTCAGCCAAGACGGACGCCCCTCTCTTCGGGCCGTCTCAGACGTCAAGACGGACGCCTCCCTTCGGACCCCATGCCAAATACTCAGGGTCCAATACCCCCCCCCCCCCGGAACCAGGCCTTCGACTCCCCCTCCCCCACAGGGCCACCCACGCCCTATCATCCTCACTTCCCCCAGGGGCCTAGTCTTCACTATCATCCCTCATCCCTTCACTCCCTCAAGATCCCCTCTGTAGCTCCAACTCATCCCCTCATCCTCACTCCCCCTCCCCACCCCCTCCTTGCACTCATTCACCCGGCTCCTGTAAATGGCCTACGGCCTACATGGCCTACGGCCCACATGGCCCACGGCCTACATCCCAACATCCTCTCACCCCCTACCCCTTCCCTACATCCTCACACCCCCTCCCCCTTCCCAACCCGACATCCTCCTCCCTTCCCCCCTTCCCAAACGGGACTCATCCCCACGAACAGTCAAGGCCATCCAATGCATCTCACCCCATGCATCATTCCACTCAATGCATCATTCCAATGCATCATTCATTCAATGCATCTCACCCCATGCATCATTCCACTCAATGCATCATCCCAATGCATCATTCATTCAATGCATCTCATTCCTATGCATCATTCCTTCTCATGTTCCACCTTTCTAAATAAATGCTAAACCATGTTAAACGATGTTCGATTGAATGCGTGGTCTGTACTAGTGAACTCATCTTCTTGTTACTTAAAATATATTGTTTTCACTGGAATTGATCTGAAAATTATCTTTCTGACCTATCTATAATTTCCTTGAATTGTTTCTCCTTTCTCATAAAAATGCTATAACCATAGTTGTACTACAGTAGCCTAATAGTTGTAGCCTACGTACCCATTACATTTACATTCAACCCACATCCTTGGTAGTACAGCATTCTTGCTGACTATTCTCCTCACCCCAGTCCAACAAATGAAATAACAAAGACATCCAAATAAAAGACAGTGCAGCCTTACCAAACCAGGAACATTTATTAGATGTGTGCAAAATGGTGGCAATTCTACAGAGCAGGGATGGCAGTTGGGTGGGCAGTGAAGTCAGAGAAGAGACATAGAACACATATACACAACACAATATCACTCCTTGGAGGGTAGGCCTGTCACAATTATTACATAATCATCTAATCACAATTATTTGAGATAGTCGCAATTATTTTGATATAATCGTTTCCATGATCATGATCGATAAATGTAAAAAGCAGAAATGGCAGATCTACAAGCTTACAACGCATCACGATCAGCTATTTCCGCAATTTTAAATTAATGTCAGTAATTTCTTTGTATATTTCAGTTATTTGTCAAATCTGCCCTGTGCATTTTTTTTAATTAAGAGGCAAACGGAACTGTAGGCTATTTTGTATTCATATGTACCAATGTTCAAAGCCAAAAACACAATTAAATCGAAATTCGCAATTATTTGCGCGACCCTTAATCATCAACTTAAATGTGTAACCGTGCAGAGCCCTATCGGAGGGAGGAGTGGGAGTTGGAATCGGTGCATAGGCCTATAGAGGAGAAACTACAGTATCGTACAGTTCATAGGTCAGATTTGGTGAACGACGGCATGGAGACCAGCTCCATCATAGCCTAGCAAGAAATGGTGTAGCTGCAGCAGGATAGCCTTTTACGGTATCTATTCATGAGCAGGTCTCAGACCACACAGAAGGGAGGAGACGCACACTGTAAAACCCTGTGCACCCCTCTCCCCCCCCCCCCCACCCCCTCCTTTTCTTTTTTCTGGAGATGCAAGGAAGATGTAATGTATCCAATATAGCGCCGTCCATGGCAGCTGTGGTAATTGCATTTGTAACTGTACTCTGCTGTTCACCGAAACAAATTCCTAACGTGTTTTACATGTATGGCAATAATACAAGCTTCTGATTCTGTTAATTATACTGAATAGTTTTACTTTCTCAAGTTCAATTTCCTCTTGAGGGTTTTTACAGTGCAGTGAGACCAGAAGTTGAGCTGCTGTTCCTCTGGCAAAGCACTCACACACACACACACGCACGCACGCTCGTGCACGCACAGTATATTTTGCAAAACATGAATTTCCACTTGCTTTTCCTCTGCAACAGACAAACGCAGTCAGAATTGATCATTTCCTGTGTGCGCAGGACAATAAATCAAAGAGAAAGTAAGTTAACCGCATACAGTAGCGTCAGAGTAGGCCTACTACATATTCTGACCCTTGATCTCTGATTATGTGGCTATGGCTAATCTCGCCAAATCAATCAACCTGAATAGTGCAGTTGATTCTGCACAATTCCTGGTAGTTTAATACATGGAATGGGACCAGTTTCCCAATGGCATCTTAGCTCTAATAAATAGTACTTTTGGTGCATAGCTTTCAGTGCAAAAGTGCTTTTGGGAAAGCTCTCCAAATCAGATTAGCAACTGTAGGCCCAGCTGTACCACGTACAGTACATTCTGTCACGCTCACACATTCGTTTTTCAGCTAATGATGCATAACCGAAATCACATAAAGGTACAATTTATAGCTTATAGCTTAAATGCATTTAGAAGATTATAAGCTTTTCAGAGGCCTGGGTGGAGCTTTTGTTTGTTTGCTTTTGAGTGATGATCTCAATGAAGACACAATTTTACGCACAACAGTCATGTACAACAACAACTTCTCATCAGACACATTAGCAAGTTTGGTCCACAGGTTAATTATGCACAATTTTGTCAACTGATGTTAAAATTGCACATGCACATATTTATGTCCTCTTGCTCAACTGGATCACATTTTATCCAAAAGTACACTGCTAGCAAGTAAAAAAATCACACAGACAGTATTACGACCTGGAATCATACAAGATGAGCATGTTGTACCACAAAGACATGTAGCTGTCCTAATCTCCCTGAAATGAGTCTGTTTCTTAGTTAACTATAGTTACAAGTCACAATGCATTCTGTGGCACAGCTGTCTCAGTCTGTATAACCTTAGTGTTAACTGTTGGTTGAGTGATAATAAATGCGTCTAACTCTACTATTACTCGTACAGTGGTTCAGTAGCACCGTATAAGGTTATATTTATATCATCTGAACGTATCATATAGTAATTTATTATGAAGCCCTGAGGTTAGCCATGTTTATTCTTTATCACATGAATACTTCTTCACATCTATCTGTACTCTCGACTGTCTCGTAGCACGGACACAGACAGCCATCATGCTCACTGGAGACAGCAGAAAGAGATAGAGAGACATCGGTAAAGCACAGTACAGAGAGAGAGAGAGAATGCTGCCACACACAGGACAGGACATACATAAAAATCATCATTTCCACCACATAACAGACAGTTAAAGTGTCCAAAGTGAGTATGAGTCATTTCATAGCACGTTACTGTAACATTACAGAGTCTTTGACTATCATTAATATATCATTAATATATTTATAGCATTAAAACCATGTTAACAAAGGGAAATGGGATTCATAAGTAACGAATGAGCCAAGAGAGTTAGTATTATGCTTAATTTTTGCGTTGTCACTCGCCAGAAATAGCAGACTTACAAACTGCAAAGTGTTGTGAGCTATTTTGGGTACACGACACCGGCACGCAACAAAGTATCAGGCTTTAGAATGGATGATCAATATTTTCATTCAGTTGTTGTGGTCTCGCCCCCACCCTCCCATCTGCTCCTATTATCGTCCTATTCACAGATCTGACAGTACTGGATGGGTCCATTCTGACCTGAGATCAGATTCATACGAGGTTTCCGCCGGACACACACTGGTCTGATGAACCCATTCTGACCTGAGATCAGATTCTAAAAATGTCAGTCGTTCTTCGATAATAAAAAAAAATAGCAGACCTACAAGCTCGTATCGCGCCACTCGGTGGCGCGATATGAGCTTGTAGATCTGCTATTTTTCAATAGGTAAAGCATAACATGATGCTGACACCAAAATGGGTGCCCGGTCAGAATGGGTTAAAGCTATATGCAACTCTATACTATATTCCAGTTTTCCATTTCTACAGCGCCTTTAACCAAAGCGCTTTAAATTATAAGGTACCAACCTGCTCATCAGGAGCAGAGGATCAGTGTCTTGCTAAAGGAAACTTTGACACAAAGTCAGGAAGAATTGGGGATCGAATCGTGAACCTTTCGATTCCCAAACAATCACACTAACTCCAGTCCTGAGCCACAACCACCCCTTATTTATTTAGTTTTTTTTTTTTTGCTATATATTTTATGTATAACTATTGTATCGTTATAAATCACGGTGTACTTGATGGTCAGTCATCCTCAACCCCATTCCTTAATGGATAATAATAAAGATAATATAATGAGAAGCCCCAACAATGCCAAGCTGCTGACTATTATCTATGGAAAAGGCACTGTAAAATATATCAGGTGTATCAATGCTCAATGAATTTGGCTCAATATATATTTACTTAGTTAACTGAGGCGTCAGGGGCAGGGCCCCTCTTTTTTCCCCCTCTACACAATTTCTTTGCCATAAATAGCCACTCGCTTACGTATGCAACGCGTTATAATGTGAGCTTGTAGATCAGCTATTTTGGCAGAATGTTTGCCCCAGAATATGGATGCTAGGGTTGATGTGGTTAAGAGACATTTACAACTTTACAACGTTCTTTGTAATGACATAAGCTCAACCTGAGTATTGAAATGAAACCGTGGTTGTAATCTAACTGGGGCGAAACATGAAGCCTAACTTACACTATAATTCTTCGTACAACGGTGTCCCTCGCCGAAAGTAATGTGCAAGTGAAAATTCCAACACGATGCCTTGGGCATTTAGCTTGTGAATCATTTCCAGCGTAACCTGCCTTGAATCCTAAAGCACTCTCTCGTAACCACCCCACTGAGGTGGGTCATTGGGTGAGGACATCAGCAGGGAGCGTTCCTCTGCTACAGTAGAAGATTTGGAATCTCAGCTCTCTGTCTGCCACTGGGGTGATAGTGATATTACCATATGGCCTCGTCTGGCACTCCCTCAATTTCACTATTCACTATTCAAAGTGAGACTTTTTTTGCTGTGATGTTGGAATCTGATTATAACCGCCCTTTAGAAATAAATCTTCCACACCGAAGTTCCATCTATTGCATAAGGAGAGCAGGTATACTCGGGGCAGTGGGAAAGTCAGGACAGTGCCTTTTTTGCAAATCAATGGTAACACAGATGGCAGAGGCAACCATGCAAGGCACCAACCTGTTCATCTGGAGCAGAACGGTTCAGTGTCTTGTTCAATGACATTTTGCCAGGGGACTCGTGGATCGAACTGGTAACCTTTCCGATTCCCAAGCGGCCGCCCAATCTCCTGAGCCACTGCCAGCAATTCACTATTCTCACATTTAGCCACACCCTCTTCTCTTCACTTTCAACAAAAGGTGGAAACCTGCTGACTATTCCTTAGATTTTATCCACAATTTTGAAATCATTACTGTTCAAGTAATCTGTGAGTAATGGAAGGTTATTTCGTGTCAGTACAAAAGTGTCCCAAGTTATCTGCTCTCCTACACATACAGTACAGTAGCCTACGTATCTGTGCACATGAAAACACACAAAGTAACACAGCACTGCACAAGCAAGCACACACACACACACACACACACACACACACACACACACACACACACACACACACACACACACACACACACACACACACACACACTATTTTTTTAAATCCCCCCCCCTTTTTAACTCAAAAATATTTCTCGGCGAGAATGCGATATGCATAATAAGAGTACTATGTTCATGTTGTGTTTACTTGTTTAGATGTTATTAATAATCAGGGGGGCACACAACCGATGCACCAGTGCGCATACGTCGTCAAAATGTTTTCTGCGAGTAGATCAAAGGCATGCAAGGCGCATTTGCGCACCATCAGAAATACATGTGACTCTTATTTTGAAGAGGAAGTTATGCACAGGAAGTCCGTTTCAGTTGTAAACAAGCTACTATGACACTTTCCCAAAGTTACGTGCCCCCCCCCCCCCCCCCCCCCCCCCCCCCGCCGAGGTTCGCTCGAAAATTCCTGCCGAAGGTTCGAGTCCTAAAAACAGGGCTAGGGTGCAGCCTTAACACACACACACACACGTGCGCTCACTCGCACACAAGTGCGTGTGCTTGCACGTTGCTAAGTAACAAGAGCCTTGCCAAAACCCACAGAGTATAATTTTGAGACTCATCCCCAGTCTGGGTTAGAGAGATATCACAACGTTCTGTCTCCCTGCAGGTGCTGACAGCCTGACACATGGCGTGTACAGTAGTACCCGTAAGGCTTGTTACATTTACATTTATACTGCACCTGCCTCATGCTGTCAGGAGGCTAAGGACCGCATACTACAATTGTAACGTTTTTACATACTGTAGGCCTACTTTACTGTATGAATTAGTTGCGAACGCAGTGAGCCACTTACTATGAGACCCTGCTGCTCATGTCTGTGTGTGTGTCTGTGTGTCTGTCCCGCTGTGACACCACCCGCCCGCCACCAGAGGGCGCAGCTGTAGCACACACACACACACACAGGGCGCAGCTGTAGCACACACACACACACACACACACACACACTAGGGCTGCAACTAACGATTAATTTCATAATCGATTCATCGGCCGATTATTTAAACGATGAATCGATTAATCGGATTATGGCACCTTTTTGCAATTACTTAAAAAAATTAGCTTCAAATTATTTTAGGCATGTTGTAACTAACAATAAAGACAATAAAAATGAATACTCATTCAAAATTAATATTTTACCCCCTTTTTTTATCCAATTTGATTTCATTGCCATTCCTACTTGTAATGATACTGTAATCTGTAATGTTGACCGTGTATAGCTGACTGTCTCTTTCCATTTCTATCTCTGGGACCCCAATTTTTATTTTTTAATTTCTATGGTAAAATCAATTGTGAGTCCATTTGGTTCCATTTTTGCACTCTCTGTTACAGACCCTTTAGGGTCCACTTGGTTTACTTCCTAACTATCTATAATGTAGCTGGAACTCCCACTATGAGAACCACTGTCCTACACAGTCTGTGTGGACACGCACGCACGCACACAGTCTCACACACACACACACACACACACACACACACACACACAGTGACAGTGCACACAAGTTACAAGTAGCATGCTAGCTGATATTCTTATAGCAGCCATATTGGCATGTTCTCTAGGGTCTAGGCTCTAGTATCACATATTGCTAAAGTTAAACAGCACTGAATAAATCATTAAGCAAAAACGTTCACTTCACGGAGATTTTTGCCCTGTGCCCACTTCAATGCGCTGCTGTGATTACACAGGTGGAACAAATGAGGAGCTAACGATCGTTAGCAAGCTACACTGCTATAGTGCTCGTCGTAGACAGCCTGCAAGCTCACAGATTCAGACATTGTGGAGCATTTTTTGTCATAAGACAAACAAATATGGACAGTGGCCGTGCTCACAAATGCCATGTTTTGGGACCTGTTTGGGGCATTTTGCAAGCAGATCATCGCAGCCACAGAGCTGACGCTCTCCCTCTCTGTGTGTGTGTGTGGGGGAGACTGAAGTTAGTTGGGAGAGAGAGGGGTAGATGCGGACCGGGCGCTCTGGTCACGTTCAAGACAATATTGTGGGTGCGTTTGGAAATGCACACCGGGAGCGCACTCGCCTATTAGTTTGCATTGCACAGTGCGCTCAGTGCGCTATTTCAGAACGCGCCCTGTGTTGTGTTTATACCGACCCGTTGCATATTGTTAGTTCAGCCCAGAGCCGTATAAGGCTCTGGTTCAGCCTAGTGCCGTTACGGAACGGTAAAAAGAAAGCAGCTTTACGTTACATTTTAATGTTGGAAAACACCCGCGATAATAATCGATAAGATAATTCGTTGGCAACGAATTTAATTATCGATTTTTATCGATTTAATCAATTCGTTGTTGCAGCCTTAACACACACACACACACACACACACACACACACACACACACACAACCACACACACACGAGCTGCGTTCGCTTCCCGCGTTTGCGCGTCTTACTTGTAAGGTACATTATACTGCAAGTACAGTAAGTCTTGCCAAGTCATGAGGCCCATAGGGGCAGGAGCCTATCTCCTGTTTCCTTAGCGTGAGTGATGCAGCTTGGTGTACATGTATACCCCCTGGAGATGATGTACAAGTACTGTGCTGCATTTGAGTAGCAATATCAGATTAACATCACACTCATTTGGTGTAAACATTATTAACATAAATATAAATTGACCATTGTCCATTAGTGAATGGACACACGCAGTCGCGCAAGCACAAACGATCGCTGGCGTATGCACAGGTCAAGTAAACCAATGACAATGGTAAAAGAAACCAACGCTTTGGGTCAATGAGAAGGTGTACATTCACAATCATAATTATCGTCTCACTTCCATAACTGAGAGAGTGAGTTAAATGACTGATATTTAGGAACCATGTGCCCTCGCATGTCACTCTGTAATTGTGTATCATTGCAGTGTGTTCTCGTCATTATAGATGCAGTCAGTGTTCTGCCGCGGCTATCAGGACTGAAGTGTGTAATTATCAAATGCATTGCGTAATTGCTTCCACTTCCATGAGTTGCTGCTGCTGAGACAGTGTTCAATATGAATGATCAACAACACGATCGTTGGCTACAAACATTTCTGTCATAGAAATATCACACATAATACATGACACGTCTCTAAGACAAGATTTTAAGACTCACATGTTATTAAGTTGGAATGCTATTATTATTATTATTATTACACAAATAATAATATAAATAATACAAATAATAATACGAATTATTTGTATTAAATAAATAAAAGTGGCGGAAGAAGAAAATACGGTAGAAAAACAATAGGGGCCTTCGGCCCTTCTGGCTTCGCCCCTAATAAATAAATAATAAATAAATAAGTAATAGCTGACTGACTGACTGACTGAAGTTACAGCATTGGTGGACCCCGTGGCCAAACAGCTGTCTAACCAGTTCTAATAAACACTTTTGGTGCAACTTAGACACATCATCATCAGTGTCAGAGTCTGACTTATTGCTGTTTTTCTATGGACGTTTTCATCATGGTTTCACTATAATTTAATTGCATCAAAAAGCCCTATTCAGACTGAATTATTATTACTGGCAGGAATGTAGGGTAATGTATAAGCTGTTTGTGCAATTCAGTGATTTTCAGGGGAGGCGTACTATCATCCGACAGAGCATTGCTCTCGGAGCAATGCTCCGAGGTGCGCTGCGGGTCGGGAGAGGGTTGCGGTTAGGTTTAGGTGTCTGCCCCGGGGGAGGTTAGGGTTAGGGTGAGGGAGGAGGTAGGTTGTCGTTCGGACCAATGCTCCGTCGGATGAAAGGCATGCACTCGATTTTCAGAGCATGTCAACATAATTTGCGATTATTACAAATATCTGTGTGGTCTAATCTTGCAAACTGGCATACATTTCCTCTCAAATATTATTGTGATTTGATTAAATTAGTTATGTAGTTATTTAAATACCCAGAGTTTCTAGTATGTTGTTGTTTTTTCTTCTTCAAATCAGATGTAGCTTAACCATACCATGTAATGTGCTACTTCAGTAGCCTACACTTTAACAAAAAATATTACGAGGATTAACATTTAATATCCAGGAATTCACATTTTAGACATTATCACTGACTATGTCTCTAACAAATTTCCCACTATTTTGCACATTGCCCATAGACAACCCAACCATGTGCTAGGTTTCACTTTGAATTGTTATAATGCTTTATTTAGACTGGACACAGTGGACAGTGATAAAAAAAGAAACCTAGGACACATAGGGGATGGCTTGACGGCTAAGAAGGTACAGTAACGCACATGGTTAAGAATGATGAATATGCATGGATGCAGAGGTTTTGCGATCAAACCTTGGCTCTAAAAGCCATCAAGTAAAGAGGAAACCTAGGGCAACTCGGGGCCAAACTCGGGTCCTCATGACATAATGGTCAGTAGTAACTGGTAAGCCACAAAGCACCCCAGTCTGGAGTGGGAAACATGGGCAACATTTTGGACTTTTGGTATGACAAATATTGCTGAGCGTGGCTTTAAGCCAAGTCTTATCACTAGCCAGGATATAACAACATTATGGCCTTATGTTTACATCCTCATTCTCGTCATTGTGAAACGCAAAAATGGCAGCTTCACTTACTAAACAACAGACACACACCACTAAAGTTTGAAAACCCAACCAGACACATTTTTTGTTTGTTTTTTACAATGAACATTGACTACATCACTATCCAGAGGGTTAATGCATGCAGCGTGTGACAGGTCAAAGTCCTGTCACAAAGTTTCTGCAACAGGGGTCAAGGTCATCTGTTGTAGCACAGAAACCTAAATAGCTATCTTCCCCACTGCCAGAGTGGTAAGTGTTAACACAACACGGGAGACCGCAGTCTCATTCTTTCACACTTAAATAAAAGTCAAAAGGTGAACATGACATCATTTAGCGACATTTATTTTTTAACCTCGAGTCATGACCATAGTGTTTACATGACCATAGTGTTTACTGTCCCTCCCTTGCTTCCCACACCTTTGCTTATAAAACAACTCCCGCTGACAAATGCCAACTAAATCTGTGTGATAGTGGCTGTGATCGGTCTTATAGTTCTCCACTGTGTACACTGTTAAAGAGCATTTACAGTACCACAGAAAACACCCAGGGGGAGGGAGGGAGAGGGAGAGAGAGAGAGAGAGAGAGAGAGGTCCCAACACACACTGCTTCAGGATTTTGACATGAAGAAACAAGAAAATGCTTGCATGTGTTAGTGTGTGAGTTAATGAGTGAGTGTAAAATCCTCCCTGCATGTGATCCTTATGCTGCAGGTCTGAATTTGTGACAGAGTGATCTTTAAAGTGTACAGTATATACAGTATAAAGATGGATGCCTATGACACGGCGCACACAGAGAGAGAGAGAGAGAGAGAGAATGTGTGTGTGTGTGTGTGTGTGTGTGTGTGTGTGTGTGCGTGCGTGCGAAACTGCGTGCATGCGTGCGAAACTGCGAACGTGAGGGGGTGAGTGAGTGAGTGTATGTACGTACTACGTATGCATGTACAGTATGTATGATGTATGTATGCATGTACAGTATGTATGATGTATGTATGTATGTATGTCAGTGCCGGTGCCTGTGCCACGGACTGCTCCTCCTCACTGCGTGGGGGAGCAGTCGTCCAGGTCTAGCAGCTCTCGGACCAGTCTCTCTCCAAACTGCGCTCGGCTGTAGCGTTTGACGGCATAGGCGTCCGACATCTTGTACAGGATGTAGGCGTTGTTGATGGCAATGCTGATGGTCAGCCAGAAGACCTGCTGCCACGTCTTATTGGGCTTATGGAATATGAAGTACCTGGTGGGAAAAGAAATAGCATTGGCTTAGAACAGGTTACATACAGTAGTAGTAACTGCAGGACTGTATGTGTGTACACCTGGATTCAAACACGCGTTTCCCGCATAGGATCGGACAGCG
Source organism: Protomyctophum parallelum (assembly GCF_964188405.1). Classification (NCBI taxonomy): domain Eukaryota; kingdom Metazoa; phylum Chordata; class Actinopteri; order Myctophiformes; family Myctophidae; genus Protomyctophum; species Protomyctophum parallelum. Next base: position 41,017,449 of record NC_139704.1, on the reverse strand, counting down.
CTTTTCTATGCACTACATGCTTATTCAACGTGCTTTAAAATGGGCCATTCATTCATACATTTGGAGGTGAAGCAGCGAACAGTCAACGCCAGCGTCCTCACTTCCCACATTCACACACCAATGCCCTCACAACCCTCAAACCTGCTGCAAGTATATACACATTTACAGTAGAATATGAGTCTGTTTGTTTGTCTGTCTGTCTGTCTGTCTGTTTGTCCAGAGTTAATCTTGTAAATTGCTGGACCGGCAAATTTCTTCTGCCTGCTGCCAGTAGCCCATGTAATAGGTACCATTTTTCACATACATTTTAGCGTACATATTGTTTTAAATATTACACTTGTATAATGGACAATGGCAGATCGGGCTGAAACCTTGCCCAAATATGGAGTCATTTGTTAAGATACGTCATAGGTGACTGACTGCATAAATACGGAGTTCCATCCGTCATGCTGGAGGATATGCACTCAATAGAGTGCAAATTGCTTGTGCTGAACCTGTTGTGTGCTCTAGTCAACAAACACAACTCTTATGTTCGTGGTAATTGTTAATAGATCAGTCACATGGATTTAGAAGATGCTGCGCAGTTGCGAGCATGCCTGTGTGTTCTGTGCGGTTTACCTGCAGCCGGAAAGTCCACTCTCGCACGACAAATCGCCACGCTGGCTGCAGAGCAGAAACTGAGATGCATTGTGGTCCCTTATGATGACCTGATACCCGGTGACGCGTTCAATGTTAGAGTCGTGGAGGATGGTGATCACGGAGACGGGCACCAACAAAAGCAAACTCAGTGGAAGATGCATAGACAAGCAATGCTTCGGTGCATTGAGAAGTTCTTGGAGAACACTCAAGTGCTAGCAGACCCGCCCGCCTCTTGTCCGATAAATCGTGATAATTGGAGACGATGCATACAAACTGCGCTAGCTAGCTCGCGCACCTCTCAGCCTGACCCACTGGTTGTTCTGCTCGACGACAACTTCTACTATCCAAGCATGAGATATGAAGTGTACCAACTCGCTAAAAAGCATTCCCTCGGGTTCTGCCAGGTGTATCTTCACTCTCCTGTGGAATCGTGCATCAGCAGAAATCAACGTCGATCCAATCCATTACCCACCGAGGTGATACTGGAGATGGAGAAACGCTTGGTGTTACCGAATCCACGGAAGAATTTGTGGGAGAACAGCTTCGTCCTCAACACCACAAACCACTTGACCAAGACAGACATCCAGAAGTTGATGGAGTTCATCTCCTGTGCTCTGGATAACCCACTAAGCCCAACAGAGGCCCACGCAGAACAGAAGGAGGCCGACCGGCTGCAATGTGCCACCAACGTGATACATCGAGTTGATCGAGCCTGTCGCCGTCTGGTCTCTGAAGCCGTTGAGAGTGCCAGAGAAAATAAAGTGCACCCTGAGAGCATGAGGTCATTGGCAACAGACCTGAATGCATCCAAGATGAGGTTTCTTCAGACCATGCGGAAGCAATTCTTCAGAGAAGTAGCTGCCACCCACGAAGAAGACGTTCATGTTGACTTTGTGGTGAACAGAGCAGTGGAAGGTTTTGATCAAGATAAAAAGCTAATATTATACAGATTCATTAAAAAATGACCCTATCTGAATGCCAGTTCCTCAAGTAACATTCAAGTAATTTTGTTCGTTAAATTATGACCGAGTGTTCAGGTGCATGCATGAAATCGAGTAGGAATTACGTTGTACCATAATCAATTTACATTGTCAATGTGTACCACCACTCATGACAAGAGCCATAAATAATAGCCTTAGACATGTATAACAGTACAGTATGTTTTATACTTTAGTTTTCCAGCTACATTATCACACTTTCAGTTTGATGAAGATCTTTGAGTTTTTCAGGTTTTCTAGAGTTTGGCAAGGTGTAATTTCAACAAAACAGGGTCTAATCGCTCACATGTGTATCTTAGTTGGACTTCATGTGGCCTTTATGACTTAAGTGAAGTCATGACGTATCTACAGTATGATGTATATTTGAAACCTATACCTCCTGTAGTTACGATACTTGCTGAGCACATCAAAATCCCAGTATAGATTTAGAATAAGTCTTGTTATAGCACTTTGAAGTTGCACCGATCTAGTTTACCATTGACTTTGAATCCAATGTCTCATCATTTCCAAACTGCACACATACAGCATCATACACAGTGAAATGTGTTATTGTAGAGTAGTGCCACATACTTGCTGTACTTATCATCATATTTGCAGATGTAACTGAGGTGGGCAGCGAAAGCCTCAACAGCCAAAGGACATGGTATTTCCCCACTTTTCCTCTTAATGATCATACCTGCACAGATGCACACGCACACACACAGACGTAAGTGCGCACACACACACACACACACACACACACACACACACACACACACACACACACACACACACACACACACACACACACACACACACACACACACACACGAACCAGAACCAGTGTGTGTCAATCAGACATACTTGACAAATGTCCTTTTATTGTGTAATCTGAGGTGGATTATACAATAACACCAGCATGCTCTGAACTGGATTATCGAGGATTAGGAGGGCTCACTGATTGCATCTATCTTTTTGCATCTATAAATAGCAGGATGCTACCCAAATCCCCTCACAAATAAACCTGCACAACATAATTCACATGAAATGCTTCAAATATGAAACATTTCAAAAACAGCATGTAGAAGCTTATTTGACTATAGTAATGAATTCCAAATGTTCAAAAAAGGGCTGTACAATAATTTAAAAAAGTTTTAGAGAATTTTAGTTATGGCTGGGTTTCTCAAAGCAAGTATCTACAGTACCTCAATAAACAAATTAATCGCAAGACAATGAAACAAATAATAATAATAAGTGCAACTGTAGCATCATCATAGCCCCGTGGTAAATCAATGAAACAAAGTCAACCTAAGTCCTTTCTGACCGGGCACCCATTTTGGTGTTGGCATCATGTCGTGCTTTAGCTATTGAAAAATAGCAGATCTACAAGCTCATATCGCGCCACCGAGTGGCGCGATATGAGCTTGTAGGTCTGCTATTTTTGAAAAAAATCGAAGAACGACTGACATTTTTAGAATCTGATCTCAGGTCAGAATGGGTTCATCAGACCAGTGTGTGTCCGGCGGAAACCTCGTATGAATCTGATCTCAGGTCAGAATGGGTTAAGTACAAGAAAGGTAGGCTGCAGGAGAACGTCACTGACCTTGTTTGTTTGGGGAGTAAGCGTTGGTGAGGAACCTGAAGTGGCCCTTGTTGTACCAGCTGATGAGAGACATGCTGCCTCGCATCATGACCCTTGATTGGCCCCGCTGTGCCGGCGTGGAGCCACAGACCAGCATGCACTGGGGCAGGCCCGTGCAGTCACTCTTCCGGGTGCTCAGGAGGCCACAGCAGTAGATATCTGGAGGGGCAAAGTGAACGCACGCACACACACCACGCATGCACGCATGCATGCACGCGCACACACACACACACACACACAAACACACACACACACACACACACACACACACACACACACACACACACACACACATACACACACACACACACACACACACACACACAAACACTTTTCATGTAATGCTTCCGCTCTTCATGTAATGCTGCTAGCCACCGCCCACTCCAGAAAGTGTCAACTACTCAGCTCCGGAGTAACAGCGGAACACAGCCGACACGCCACTACACACACACACACACACACACACACACACACACACACACACACACACACACACACACACACACACACACACACACACAGACACATACACACGGACGATATCTGTTACATGTTTCGGGACATTTAATATCGCTGAGACCGTTTATTTATTTTTGGACCACAATGCTTATATGAGACACTTTAAAATGAAACTTCTACGGCCCTGGAGGAGGACATGGGCATGAGAGATGTCCCCGTCTGTCTGGAGGAGGACATGGGCATGAGAGATGTCCCCGTCTGTCCGCCTGGAGGAGGACATGGGCATGAGAGATGTCCCCGTCTGTCTGGAGGAGGACATGGGCATGAGAGATGTCCCCGTCTGTCTGGAGGAGGACATGGGCATGAGAGATGTCCCCGTCTGTCTGGAGGAGGACATGGGCATGAGAGATGTCCCCGTCTGTCTGGAGGAGGACATGGGCATGAGAGATGTCCCCGTCTGTCTGGAGGAGGACATGGGCATGAGAGATGTCCCCGTCTGTCCCTGGAGGAGGACATGGGCATGAGAGATGTCCCCGTCTGTCCCTGGAGGAGGACATGGGCATGAGAGATGTCCCCGTCTGTCCCCTGGAGGAGGACATGGGCATGAGAGATGTCCCCGTCTGTCTGGAGGAGGACATGGGCATGAGAGATGTCCCCGTCTGTCCTGGAGGAGGACATGGGCATGAGAGATGTCCCCGTCTGTCCCCTGGAGGAGGACATGGGCATGAGAGATGTCCCCGTCTGCCCTGGAGGAGGACATGGGCATGAGAGATGTCCCCGTCTGTCCTGGAGGAGGACATGGGCATGAGAGATGTCCCCGTCTGTCCTGGAGGAGGACATGGGCATGAGAGATGTCCCCGTCTGTCCTGGAGGAGGACATGGGCATGAGAGATGTCCCCGTCTGTCCCCTGGAGGAGGACATGGGCATGAGAGATGTCCCCGTCTGCCCTGGAGGAGGACATGGGCATGAGAGATGTCCCCGTCTGTCTGGAGGAGGACATGGGCATGAGAGATGTCCCCGTCTGTCCTGGAGGAGGACATGGGCATGAGAGATGTCCCCGTCTGCCCTGGAGGAGGACATGGGCATGAGAGATGTCCCCGTCTGTCCTGGAGGAGGACATGGGCATGAGAGATGTCCCCGTCTGTCCCCTGGAGGAGGACATGGGCATGAGAGATGTCCCCGTCTGTCCCTGGAGGAGGACGTGGGCATGAGAGATGTCCCCGTCTGTCCGCCTGGAGGAGGACGTGGGCATGAGAGATGTCCCCGTCTGTCCGCCTGGAGGAGGACATGGGCATGAGAGATGTCCCCGTCTGTCTGGAGGAGGACATGGGCATGAGAGATGTCCCCGTCTGTCTGGAGGAGGACATGGGCATGAGAGATGTCCCCGTCTGTCCGCCTGGAGGAGGACATGGGCATGAGAGATGTCCCCGTCTGTCTGGAGGAGGACATGGGCATGAGAGATGTCCCCGTCTGTCCTGGAGGAGGACATGGGCATGAGAGATGTCCCCGTCTGTCCTGGAGGAGGACATGGGCATGAGAGATGTCCCCGTCTGTCCCCCTGGAGGAGGACATGGGCATGAGAGATGTCCCCGTCTGTCCTGGAGGAGGACATGGGCATGAGAGATGTCCCCGTCTGTCCTGGAGGAGGACATGGGCATGAGAGATGTCCCCGTCTGTCCTGGAGGAGGACATGGGCATGAGAGATGTCCCCGTCTGTCCTGGAGGAGGACATGGGCATGAGAGATGTCCCCGTCTGTCCTGGAGGAGGACATGGGCATGAGAGATGTCCCCGTCTGTCCTGGAGGAGGACATGAGAGATGTCCCCGTCTGTCCTGGAGGAGGACATGAGAGATGTCCCCGTCTGTCCGCCTGGAGGAGGACATGGGCATGAGAGATGTCCCCGTCTGTCCTGGAGGAGGACATGGGCATGAGAGATGTCCCCGTCTGTCCGCCTGGAGGAGGACATGGGCATGAGAGATGTCCCCGTCTGTCCTGGAGGAGGACATGGGCATGAGAGATGTCCCCGTCTGTCTGGAGGAGGACATGGGCATGAGAGATGTCCCCGTCTGTCTGGAGGAGGACATGGGCATGAGAGATGTCCCCGTCTGTCCGCTCCGCTGTAGTGCTGACATAATGAACTAAATGAAGTGACATTATTCCCGTAGAGTGTCTCAGCCCTGCGGTCGCTTCTCGCCTTTAACTTAACCCATTCTGAACGGGCACCCATTTTGGTGTCAGCATCATGTTGTGCTTTAGCTATTTAAAAATAGCAGATCTACAAGCTCATATCGCGCCACCGAGTGGCGCGATACGAGCTTGTAGGTCTGCTATTTTTGAAAAAAATCGAAGAACGACTGACATTTTTAGAATCTGATCTCAGGTCAGAATGGGTTAGTCAGACCAGCGTGTGTCCAGTGGAAACCTCGTATGAATCTGATCCCAGGTCAGAATGGGTTAAGGCGTCTTACTGGTGTTTACCAGTAACAGTAACAGTTGCTACTGTTATTAATTTTTATTGTTATTTCTGCTACAATGTTGAGAAACGGAAAACAAGGAATTTCACTCCAGGCTGAAACCAGGCTGAATGCTTCACTCTAAAACTCATTATGATTCATTGCACAATGCTGTAATGTAGACAACGAATGAGGACTATCCACTGTGCATTTCAAAATTGGAAGGCCAACATTAGATTCCTACCACAGGTCGCCTGAGGTCAGTTTCCAATCCAGGGCATGATGTCAGCTTTTCCTCTATTGATTGGAAGACATCAGCTCAGCACTGTTCTCTAATGGACATAAGGAGGTACTACATCTAACCACTGGATTTCTTACTCAACTAGACAAGCAAAAGTCACAAGTTACAAGTCAGTAAAAACCAATCCAAAGTCTTTAGGGTGGAGTGTGTGTGTCTACGGTTGTAATGCACGTAACTCGAGAACCGTTTGCCCCACCGACTTCAACACACTTCGACACACGCATTCCACACCCCCGCAGGGAGTGTAGTGCCCGTATCGAGTCGGTCGGACCCACGGTTCTCCAGAACCACCACAAAAGGCTCTGCTCATAGGCTCTGCCAGTAGGCCTAATCAGCCCTCACCTGTGCAATTTCCAGCCTCTGCCTCAGCCATTTGATTGCCATGGCAACCCCCACACATGCAATTGATTACTTAACCAGTCCACTTGGGACTATAGGCCCAAACCACACCAATGCAACTCCTTGCAACAAACAAACCACACCAATGCATCTCCTTGCAACATGCCATTGGGAATAATGTTCAATCACAGTGCGTCTTTCGCGCCCCAGAGCCGGAGGAGGCGTCTACCTTTCTATGTCTATGGGTTCAGCCGCTGTTCTCTGTTATTCTCTAACTACCTTGCATTTGGAGGCAACACAAGACTATTACTCCACTATCTACCCTTTTTGTCCTTTAGGTGAACACCAAAAGATCCTGTACCCAATGTGGATTTTCTCCAAACAAAATGTTTGGGCAAATGAATTTGAGCTCAAAAGCTTGTCGGGAAATAAAGAATCATGACAGCACTATGTAGAGTTCCAGCTAAACAATACTGGAGTCATGTGCAGACTTTGAATGTTAAGGTGAACAGATTGCCTCCGTTATTCAGCCCGCGGATGCTATCATCACACAGCAATTAAAGTAAAAACCTGCAGGCAAACGAGGAAGGAAGGACAGCGAAGCCTCCAGGAGGAGACGATAGATGATGAGGGAGATTAGAAGCTGAACAGCTGGGAGGGAGGAGGAGGGTGCAGAGAGGAAGAGAGGGAGAGGGGGAGAGTTGGGTATGGGGACAGGAGAGGAGTGGTGAGAAGGGGCACAGGGATGTAAGGGGCATAATGAGACAGATTGGAGAGATAAAGAGTAATTGAAGAGTGTGTGTGTGTGTGTGTGTGTGTGTGTGTGTGTGTGTGTGTGTGTGTGTGTGTGTGTGTGTGTGTGTGTGTGTGTGTGTGTGTGTGTGTGTGTGTGTGTGTGTGTGTGTGTGTGTGTGTGCGTGCGTGCGTGCGTGCGTGCGCGTGAGCGTGTGTGAGAGATAACAGAGAGATCTATCTATCTACAGTAACTATCTGTCTAGTGTTTATCCATCTGTCCGTCCATGCTTTCGTCAATCTCTCTATTCATCCACTTGCCCGTCCATCCATACATCCATCCATCCCCATACCTTGTTTGCTGAACTCTGTGAAGAGGTTGAGACTGGTGATGGAAGGCCCAGTGAAGATGATGGTGTTTTTCCCAGAGATGTTCTGGCAGAGCTGCTTGGCCACCAGGCTGTGGAGCTGAGGCTTGTTCTTCAGGGTGGACAGGCCGTCTGTGGACTGGCCCTCCTTCAGATGGACTGAAATCTGGAGAGAGAGAGAGAGAGAGAGAGAGAGAGAGAGAGAGAGAGAGAGAGAGAGAACAATCAACTAGATTAGAACATGGGGAAATTCTTCAGGGATCAGAGACCACAACTTGATATCAGTTGAGTTTATTGAGATACAACAAAACGGTCAGTGGGGTTATGTCACATGTATGCATTACTGCATGCAGTCATGGACTTTGTTGTTGTTTGTTTGTTTCTTCCCTCCCTCTACTGTTTTCTCCCTCTTTCCTCAAGCCCGGTCTATTTCATCAGTCATCAATCATTACATCATCCCTCAATTCCGCCTCACCATCCCATTGGTCCTCCAATCTCCATTCATCCAATCATCTCCAATCACTTCCAATAAATACACCTGTGTATCAGCAGAGACTCTTTTTGTATTCAGAGAATTTCAGACCAACCTATAGTAGTGTGTTTGTCTCAGTGCTTTGTGCAGCATTTTCTGTTTCTAACAGGGAATGATAGTTTAAAATTGGGGTATCTGTTACATTGATAGTGTAGTAGGTTTTTTATTTTTGATGAGAGAAGATATTTGTTCGGTTAATGTAGGGTATTAGATTTTTTTGTGTTTTGATTTGGCACTTGCCCTTTCTTTTCCCTGCTGGAATTTTGTTGAACATCATCCCTTGTAAATAAAACATTGCATTTACTTCATCCCTCAGTTCCAATCCATCATTTCACTGGAAACCATGTTATTGCCAAGGCAGATTGCATCTCTGGGGCAAGCTAGTTAAATTATATTATTTGTTGCAGGAAAACAGTTTTTTGGGTTAAATTAAAAACAGTTAAATTTGGATGGGGAAGGTTTTGTGGCTGTTTCCACATTTAGGTGGCAATATAGTATAAGGGAAGAGACCCCCTCCCCCAGCTGTGAGGACAAAACCATTAATTTGCTGTCCACAAGGACTTGTTTAGGTGTTGTTTGATTAGGTTGAGTGTTGAGAGAGGGTATTGAGTCTGTCAGTCTGAGGAATACAATAGCCTAATTCAACATTAACAAATGTACAGTTTCTTCCACAAATCCTCCATTATGTCTAATATCTAAACTAATTATTATTATTATTATTCACTGTCAAGGTGCTCATCTATAATACAAGTTTCATAAACTGTTTCATAAAGAAAGATCAGTTGCGTTGCACCAAATCTTGCGAAAAGGCAGATTTTAAAAGCTTTTTTTTGCTCGATGCTATGATAACTGCAAATTCTGCAATGTCTACCCTGCATAATCCATTACACTTACATGACAGACTGAAAGAAGATTAGATTTGTGCAATCCACTGTCCACCAAAGCATTCATCACATGAGATGACCACTGCAACACACACAAACTACACACCATTCCATTAGTGTCCAGCGTATCTATCCATTGTGTGTGTGTGTGTGTGTGTGTGTGTGTGTGTGTGTGTGTGTGTGTGTGTGTGTGTGTGTGTGTGTGTGTGTGTGTGTGTGTGTGTGTGTGTGCGTGCGTGCGTGCGTGCGTGTGCAAGCATGTGCATAGAATGACAAACTTGCTAATGGAATCTCATTGATTCACTCCATTAAGTTTTTTTTATTTCTTTATTTTCTCTCCACTTCTTGGCCCAAGACATTTAAAGGGAGTGAATTTGAGCACAGAGACTGTACGTCCAACAAACAACAGAAGGGTAAAGTGTAGCCGTTGTGTGTCTTGTTGTGTCAGGTGTCTTGATGTGTACTTTTTAAACCAGTCCAGTACAGTAAAAGTTATGGGCCTTGTCTGACTGAGTTGGGGAGATGTTGTAATGTTTTATGAACCTAAGCCAGCAAGAGGATACAAGATAATTGACACTCTGTCCACTTACAATAATGATAGTCTCGCCCAGATCCAATTCAAAAATGGAAACATTTCACTGCCTTCCTAGATTCATGTATCTATTGATGGTTTTCTGGCTAGTGGAGAGCCGTGACATTCT
>NC_139704.1:40864921-41004921 GCF_964188405.1 Protomyctophum parallelum | reverse complement strand
ACGAAAAGCTGTTTCTAATCATATACTTATAAGCAAACAAATAAATAAATACAAATTAATCACTTTATAAAACAATTGCCGATCTACAAGCTCATCTAACACTGAAAACCATAATGACAAAATATATAGGGACACCAGGTGGAAAGTGGTTAAAAATGGATTCACTTCAAATGTCCCATGCATGAGAAGTGAGAGATTGATTGCATCTCTCTGGAGACTGCAGAGGCAGCATAGACTGATCTATCTGGTCTCAAATCTACCATCAAGGAGTGTAGCTAAAGGACCAAGCTAGTGTCTCCTGATGAATAAAGCAAAAAAGCCTATGATAGAGCCTGTGCCTTTGAGTCAGTCTTTCATAAGTATTGCCCAAGTATGCATCCGACACGCAAAGCCCACACGTATGCATGTATGAGGAGCAGACTGTGCATAATGTGTGGTTGCTGTGGAGGGTCAGTCCATGATAATTGCTACTCTGAATCTGTGTGTGTGTGTGTGTGCGTGCGTGCGTGTGTGTGTGTGTGTGTGTGTGTGTGTGTGTGTGTGTGTGTGTGTGTGTGTGTGTGTGTGTGTGTGTGTGACTATGTCATCCTGGTGACCGACAAATTTCAACCCATCTCACACACTAAAAACATGTGGATTATTTCTGTAACTCAATTCCTGGGTTAGTTGCGTTGAGTTATATTTCTGGGTTATTTTCCAGAGCCATAACCATTTCCTGGGTTATAGGGACCCAATTCATGGGTTTTTAAAGTGGGTTAAGATTTCTGGGTTATTTTTCTGAGGGTAACCCCATTGTTGGGTCGGATAGGTCACACCCCATGGGAGTGGTTAGAGGAAGTCCATTTCCCAGCATACACTGGGGTGCCAAGGACCGTGTGTTATTGTTCTTATATGTGTTATTATTTGAATATTAGAATGTGTATGTTATGGGTCGTTGTGTTTAGTGTTTTGTTATGGTATTATTTGTTGATATGTTGTTTTATCTGATTTGTTAGCAAAACCATGAATGTAAATGTCTGTTTGTTTGGTCAGTCTCTCTCCCCTTTTCCCATTCATATGTATATTATCTGTTGGAAAGGGTTTGTTGTTGATGGTTTCTCCAACAAAGAGTTTTCATGCCTCTTGCAGGCAACTATACACAGTAAAAACACTTGGGATATTTATGTAACCCATCCCAGCCATATCCATTTCCTGGGATATAGGGACCCAATTCATGGGTTATAAGATTTCTGGATTATTTTTCTGAGAGTAACCTTATTGTTGGCTCAGAGAGTTGTAATTGATTGATTAATTGATTGATTGATTGACTGACTGATTGAACCAATAATGCTTCATTCATAACCAACATTATGGGTCAAAATAACTTGGAAGTTGGGTTATGTTGACCCTCTGAATGGGTTATTTTTATAACCCAAGTTATAACCCAAGTTATGGGCCAAAATTAATAACCCATTTTGTTGCGTCAAAATAACCCAGGGGTTGAATAGGAACCTTTGTAACCCAGGAGGGGGGTTAAAAATAACCCAAGATGGGTTATTTTAACCCAGCCATTTTTTAGTGTGCAACCCTGCAACACTGTTGCAGACAGTGTGAGTCATACTTGATATCCTGTTCTGTGTCTTACTTCCTATCACACACCACACACCTTTACAATCAATTCGTGTTTCAAGGGGTGTGTGTGTGTGTGTGTGTGTGTGTGTGTATTTTCCATACATATAGGCTACAATAATGCACTCTCTCTATGTATCCATCCCATCTGCATACAATACATCTGGCCTGTTGCATTTCCCAGATCAATTTCCACTGGTGCTTTGAAGTGCCCGATCAATATTTGCATTTCAAATTACCGTCTCTCCCCATAGTAGCCTCCTCTCCTCTCTGTTCACCATAGCAGCCTCCTCTCCTCTCTGTTCACCATAGTAGCCTCCTCTCCTCTCTGTTCACCATAGCAGCCTCCTCTCCTCTCTGTTCACCATAGCAGCCTCCTCTCCTCTCTGTTCACCATAGCAGCCTCCTCTCCTCTCTGTTCACCATAGCAGCCTCCTCTCCTCTCTGTTCACCATAGCAGCCTCCTCTCCTCTCTGTTCACCATAGCAGCCTCCTCTCCTCTCTGTTCACCATAGCAGCCTCCTCTCCTCTCTGTTCACCATAGCAGCCTCCTCTCCTCTCTGTTCACCATAGCAGCCTCCTCTCCTCTCTGTTCACCATAGCAGCCTCCTCTCCTCTCTGTTCACCATAGCAGCCTCCTCTCCTCTCTGTTCACCATAGCAGCCTCCTCTCCTCTCTGTTCACCATAGTAGCCTCCTCTCCTCTCTGTTCACCATAGCAGCCTCCTCTCCTCTCTGTTCACCATAGCAGCCTCCTCTCCTCTCTGTTCACCATAGCAGCCTCCTCTCCTCTCGCTTCACCATTATTTGACTTTAGAATGTACGTGATGCTATAATGTAGAGGCAGCTTCTCACAGCTTCAAATGGCTGAGAACAAAAGACGGTGCTCATAATAATAAAATCACACCTGTGTGAAGTGAGGGGCGCTTTACCAGCCCTCATCATCTTACATCATCGTGATGGTGCCGCTTTGCTCAGTGACAGACAAAACAAACATTAAACTCTGTTCATCCTTAATGGCATTTAATGTTTGTGTTAGTGACAAAACAAACATTAAACTCTGTCCATTGTCAATGGCGTTTAAATGTTTGTCTAGGCAAGACAAACCTGTATTAAACCTGTATATAGGGGTGGCTAGCGCCCCTCAATACTTGGGTTGGGCTTCCTGTATGTGCTATCCTTGCTGGGACAGAATGAGTGTACAAGCAAAATGGCGGCCGATACAAGGTTTCTGACCGACAGTGACAATAGTAACAACTAAAAAGATATGATTTCCGGGATTGAAAGGTATAACACAGCTATAACAAGCTAAATTATTAAGAAATTAAGGAACGCACAATTAGTTTGTTAATTTATTTCTAATTACAACCTTCATGGGTAAACGTCTGAGAGACATTCTCAGCCTAGAGATAGACTACAGATGAACTGACTCTGGGCCAATGTCTGTGTGGCACAGCAGTTTCAATCTGTGATTTGCTGGTACTACACTCGGTCCCTGGCACAGAAACCTAGCTAACAGATCAACCCAACTGGCCTAGATACACACATACTGTGCCACTTCTTAAACAAACACACATACAAATACACACACAAGACTGAGACAGCATGCCTGGCCTGCCCTCGTTCTTTGGCCACTTCTTCCATGACTTCATAGTGAAAGACATTCATTTGCATTTCTAATAATATCTATAACCACCTGGCCTCCCTATTTTGGGCATGTCATAATAGGGGAATTTAAAAAATAAAATAATAATAATCTTGTTCCTCAAAATAGCAGATCTGCAAGCACACAACACATTGCGATGAGACGCATTGTGAGCTTGTAGATTTGCTATTTTCGCTATGCGAATGGGGCTTAAAGTAAAGTTTTGTTGCCGTTTGAAAATCTGCTCTAAATGACCAACCAGTAGTTCGCCTCTTATCAAGTAAGATATTTCTAATTGATTGCCCTACTACATACATACATAATAATGGTTCGCAGATCCTGTGAGATAAGAAAACATCAGTTAGATTCTAACTCTAATTTTTACTTTTAGGTGGTAGTGTATTCTAACTGTTAGAATACACTACCACCTCAAAGTAAAAATAAGCAGAAATAGTACACACAAGCCCACGCACGCACGCACGCACGCACGCACGCACGCACGCACGCACGCACGCACGCACGCACGCACGCACGCACGCACGCACGCACGCACGCACGCACGCACACACACACACACACACACACACACACACACACCGAACCGACCTGTGTCTGAGATGGTCTGAAGGTGCAGCTGAACGACTGCTGCAGTGAGTCCAGGAAGGGCTGGATCTTGTACAGGCCCTGGTTGCTGCCCTGCGAAGGCCGGAACGCCACAATGTGGAAGTACTTGAGGATCTTCTCGAAGCGCGTCTGGCTCATCTTCAGCGCGATGCTGCGGTTGCTGAAGAATCCCGAGCTCCAGATGCTGAGCACCGACTCACAGCGGTGCACGCTGGTCGACGTGACGAAGCCCAGGAAGGCCTTCATCTCGTGGGCCGTGACGGGGCGCCAGCCCTCGTCGGAGCCGAAGCGCTCCTGGAACTTCTTGGCGTACATGTTGGTCTGGGTGACCATGTTCTGGATGCAGTTGTCCGGCACGAACAGCTGGAAGAAGTCCATGGCGGTGGCCGTAGCGGGCATCTTCTGGGTGGGACCTGGATGCCACCACGGGCGGGGAGGGAGAGGGATGAAAGGATTCATTAGGAACGGGTGAGATAGATAGAGAGATAAAGAGCGGCGAGACTGTCATGTGGATCAACTCTGGCATTCTATTTCAACAAGTTGTTTTACCTTGGCTACAGGCCAGCACCTTCCTCGAATCATAAATGATTCAGCCATTCTGCAAATAATTGCCTGGTAATGCCTCGCGCTGAAAGCTGTCAATTTTGTGACTGTGTGAGTCACCAACAAGTAAAATAGTTAAGAATTGTGTGACAAATAATTATACACAACATCACATGTGTGACCCACTGACCTATGCCACGGGCAGCAGTTTAAATATTTTAGCCACCACGACAGCCACCATACTGCCATTTACACGGTCAGCATGACATTTCTATGCTTGGGGGAAATGTTTCAATGTCTGGTTGCTTTAGCATTGTGGCAAGCGATGAGGCTACAACTGTTCAGGTCTAAATATCATGTAGGCCTACAATATGTCTTACTGTAGTTGGGTGTGTGAACCCCCTGAGCGAATATAACCTGACTGCAGTAGTGTACAACAGGGGTTCCCAACTTTTCTGGCCCAGGTACCCCTTGGGGGGAGAGTTTTTTCCAGGTACCTCCTCATCCTCGCAACACTGATAAGCATATTTACAACCTTATATTTAGATGCCATTGGAACTATTTGTATTAAAACTTTTCAATCAAAGTCACAACACATTTTCACAATATGTATTTAAGATGCTATCTTAGAATAGATGTAGACTAGACCTATTTGACAGTGCAGAAACATATTTGCCTTCCTTGATGCATCAATTAAGCGTCAACGACCATCAGCTGATCACAATCAGACACTCAGCCTCTACAGTACTCTATCTGTTTCATTTCTATCCAAACGCCTTTGAATGATGGAATATGATTAAGGATTACTGTGATTATGGTAAACTCAAATATCACACATACCATAATTCACTGGCAAAAAAAAAAAACATTAAAAACAAATCTGAATTATTTTGCGGACCACATGCTATGCGTCAGGTCCGCCACTTTGGGAACCGTGGGTGTAGAACATCAGTCAGGCCCCTTTTCCACCGGTTGGGAACCGGGTTCTTTTTGGTTCTTAGTCCATGAGCCAGAGCTCCAAAATTGGAACGTTAATTATGAATTGAGTGTGCAAAACCATACCTATATTAAATTGTTATCACCATGAAACTTCCCCAGTTGATTACTTACACAAAGACAATGATTTATCGTTTTCATAATCTTAAAAAATGTATACCGGTATGCAAATTAGGCATTAGGCCTACATACTGTATATAGGAAAATATGCAAAAAAAAAAGAAATATGAAAAAGCTACTACTGTGGAAGGGTTATTACCATATATTAATTCACTCATATTGATCCTATAAACAATTTAATATAGGTATGGTTTTGCCCACTCAATTCATAATTAACGGTCCGATTTTGGAGGTCTGGCTCATGAACTAAAAACTGGTTCTGAACTGAACCGGTTCCCAACGGTGGAAACGGGTCAGTGTAGCAACAGTTGTGTGGATAATTAAAGGGTAAGACCACTTTTTTTGAGGTTTGGGTTGTGTAGTTACTTTGCCATGATGCAACTCCAAATGTGGACAAGAAATAAAAAAGAACTGCTCTAGTGATTAGAAATTGATAATTCAAAATATGCTCCTCATTGACTTACATTGTAGCTAAAACAGCTCTCAAAGTCACTCTTTTAGTACGTAAACAAACACAAACAATGTTGATTCAGACAATATAGAGCATCACCAAAACTCATGTGGTTTTATTCTTTCATAAAAATGTTATCTTCCTGTTGATTTGTCCATTTTATTGGGAAGAAAACCCGGACTGGATCCATGGATCCGGATCCAGATCTTCAAATAGTAAAATCAACAGGAATCTAACATTTTTATGAAAAAATAAAACCACATGAGTTTTGGTGATGCTCTATATTGTCTGAATCAACTTTGTTTGTGTTTGTTTACGTACTAAAAGAGTGACTTTGAGAGCTGTTTTAGCTACAATGTAAGTCAATGAGGAGCATATTTTGAATAATCAATTTTTAATCACTGGAGCAGTATTTTTTTATTTCTTGTCCACATTTGGAGTTGCATCATGGCAAAGTAACTACACAACCCAAACCTCAAAAAAAGTGGTCTTACCCTTTAAACAGTTAATGACTGTACTTAACTAGTGAGTCATCATGAACCAAATGCTGCTTGTGAGACGTTCTCCAGATTGGAGTACAGCATCTCAGGAGAGTGTTGTGTATGCTAAACATTGTGAAATCTGAATGAAAAATGGAACTGGACTCAAGGAACAGCGATGGTACACGGTCAGTTTCTCAGCTCTCCTTCCAAGATTTTGAAGATTTCAAGATTGCATTGTTTCAAATTAGCATTTAGTTGTTTTTCACTTAAGTGCCACAATCAATACACAATGCATCAGTAAAAAACAGATTTATGCCGTGGTGACAAAGTGATGAGTGACCGTTGCTCAGCAGAAACAACAGAAGCCATTTTTGTATTCTCTCTGTGATGGTTGGCAGTAAGACGGTTTCTGGACACAACAGGCAGAACAACTCCAGGCTCAATTAAGCATCACTATCTAATTATCCCTGGAAAACATGCTCTCTCTCTCTCTCTCTCTCTCTCTCTCTCTCTCTCTCTCTCTCTCTCTCTCTCTCTCTCTCTATCTCTCTCGGTTTCCCTCTCTATTGATTGATGAATTGAAATTTGTATTCACAGTATCTAGAATAGATTTAAAACAAAAAAGTAAATAAAATACAAAAACTGCTACGAGGATGACACCGATAAGCACTAAGATGTGTATACATCAGGGTCCTCCATTTTCAATTCATCAGAGACCCATGTTAATCTCTCTCTTTTTCAACATCTCCCTATGAAAGTTTTTCACACTGATCACTTGATGTAGGGGTCAAAATGATAATGCGTGGCTGAGATTGTACACCATTTACTGACACTGTTGCAGAGATGGGGCTCTAATGAAAGAAGACAAAAGACAGAGAGACGAGCAGATGCACACAGCCGACACTCGTTAACTCAGCAGAGGAACACGGCCTACAGCCGCTAGCGTGCCTGGAAATCCACAAATTTGCATGCCATTAGACTTGAAAGCCAAACGTAAAATCCAGCGTGACTTTCATCGGGTAAGCTACGTGTAGATAGGAACATCTAAAGCTGAGGGAATGAAAACTCGATGAAAGCTAAACTAAGCCGAGTTGCCAAAAAAATTGAATATACATTTAAAACAAAATGGAACAGAACCGCCCCTAATTCTCATTTCTTTTTTTTCTTAACTCACGACCATGATCACATGGTATGGAGCACAGATTCATAAATAGTATACAATAAAATGTATACAACACAATACACAATATTACATCTCCTTGTACGGTACTTCCCCACCAGCTATACCATAGGGCCAGGCAATATTATGACTTCTGGTAGAAATAGCTTTTGGTTTTCTTTTCCACAATTCTGCTATGAAGCTTTTACTGTATGTTCATCTGCATATATCTGTATTAAAAATGGTGTGTGGGGGGGGGGGCTGTGTTAATTTAGCACCGGCCGGGAGGCCAACCCGGAACGTTGTATCAGTAAGCCGCGTACGTTACTAATCGGCTAAAGAGCCATGGCCCGATAGGCAAATAGTAACGCAGCCACCTATTACATTAACAAACAAATTCAAGTAATACATTAATTTAGTTACCCATGAGCCTGAGTGACTTGTATGGTGTAACATGTATGTACAGGTAATCCCTCTTGAATGTCAGTTGCTGGTTGTAGTTCTTTTGTTGAGACAAACAGCAGCTTTCTGGCATCATCAGAGCTTTCATTAGGAATTAGCAATAGTATAAACAGTCAAAACGTGGCACAGGACAGGTTGAAACAGAAAAGGGAGAACCAAAGCACCATGCAGGAGGGGCAAGATCCAATTGCCGACCGAGAGATTTTTAGCAGGCTACATTATGTATTGGATTGAGACAGGTAAGTGGAATGCCATGCTATGCTCACAGGTGCTTTCCCAACCCCCCGAGTATGACTAAAGAGCAGCAGCAACACAGTTGTCACTCTAGCTGTTTGAAATGCCAGCCTGTATAGTGTACATGCACATAAAGAGACTCTGACATGAAGAGCGAGGCAGACAGATAGAGACAGACAGAGGCAGATTGACAGATACACCCAGCCGAAACATAGTTATCACTGGTACCCAGCCAGCATAGTAAACAGCACTATAATTCCCTGGCTTTTAGCTTATTCATTGTGAAGGTGGTATATAATCGGAGCAGTGGATATGCTTTATAATCCTCAGTCTAGTCCTTGCATTGTGGGACAAGCAATCAACCCAATTTTGTCTGAGACCAAACACTGCATGTAAAGTAAACCATGGGTACTATGGGGGCGCCCAGTGGCCAAGTGGTTAGGGTGCATGCCACACAGACTAGTGCCTCGGTTTGACTCCCGGGCTGGGAGGGCCATTCTCTACCTGCCACTTCACTGATCTGTCTCCCTGTTTCCTGTCTATCTCCATTGTCACCGTCAGTAAAGGCTCAGGGAACACAGGTATAGCTTGCAAAAAGGCCCATTGAGAACTCAAGCCACCTTTCTCTGTGGGCAGCACAGAAGCAGAAGCTAAAAACGGAATTTTGCCAGTTGGATGAAATAGCAGTTAACTATGGAATTGTTCGTTTTTTGTCCGTCAGTGTATCACTCAAAATCCCCATACATGTGGAAAGCCCCCATATATTGTGCCCAGGTCTCGTGACATCACTATGACATCATCAGGAATGATGGTAAATCGGGGATGGTAATAAATGCGACCTGCTGTCGCAATTAAGCCCATATATGGAGATCCTTGATGTCATCAATATTAGTAATTAGTATATGGATATATGTCAGACTCAGAACCTGTTCTGACATTCCATATAATATGTTGATCCTTCCCCATCCATCTTTCCTCTTCGATGTCTCCCTTTCGACTGATGACCATTTAAACTCTACAGGGATCTACTAGGTCTGCTCCTTTTTCCCCTCTACCACCAAATCACAAAACGCCACATGGCGACGGTTTGGCCCAGAATAGGAACGCTAGGGTTTAAGTGGTAAGGTGCACATTTCATTTGGGGTGTCAAGTTTGTTTTGACGTTTTCAGCACCTTGCGGTGGACAAGAGTCACACACAGATAGACAAAGAAAACCTCATTGCAATAGTTTTGCGGCTCAACAACATAATTTTAATTAAAAACAAATGCCCGGACGGTTAGCTCAACCGTCTGGGCACCTAGGCTGCTAAGCCAGCCAGACGGCGTGCCGTGGGTTCGACTCCCGATCCCTACGGCCTTTACCGCGTGTCATCCCCCCATCTCTCTCCCCATTTCCTGTCAGTCTACTTTCAACCAGAAAAAGACAAAAAACAAACTGTACGGAGTTCCCAAGACTAGATACAATCTGACGGTAGCTGGTGGTTTATGTACAGGGCACGTGTTCACAGACAGATGGACAGACGAACGGGAATAGACAGACTTAAAGACAGACAGGCAGAAGGCTGACACGAACACCACAGAGGCACTCCATATCACTAGCTGCGAGCCATTAGTAAATAAATTCCTGTCCAGTAGCTTTACCTCAAACAACGGAACAAAATGAGAACTGAAGAGTAGATACAGAGGAAGACATTGCTGTTCATTCAGCCTCATAGAATTAGACCTGGCTGGACATACAATACTGTTTGTCTGTGGTTGCTTGCCTGCCTGGCAGCCTTCTTAATATCCAAACCAGCCAACACTTAAATCATCCCAACCCTGTCGCAGTACAGGACCCCACCCACCTTGGCCATACTTGTGCAGCAGACTTGCAGCAAATTAACAAAATACGCCTGTCATAAAAGTCCTCCCTCTCTCTCTCTTTTTCTGTCTCTCTACACACCCACACACACACACACACGCACGCACCCACGTACATATGTATGTACATATGTATGTACGTATGTATGCACACGTACATGACTACATGTGCACAAGTATACTGTATAGAGTACATGAACACACAAGTGGTTTCCTAGCTATAGTCAACAGAGCTCAGCTAACAGTCTTAAACAACACAAAGACAAGAGCTAGAGAGAAGGATGATGACAAAGAACATACTGTGCTGTTTTGGTCCCATTGGTGCCATCTTAATGGGCAACTTACCAAACTGTAGCAGTAGAAGCCCTGCCCAGTACTTGTTTTGACGTGCACACCTGCCTCACAGTCACACCTGGTGCCACCAACCCCACTTGCGTAAACAGTTGCAACATTTTACAGTAGACAAACACGCGTGTGTTGGATTTTTATTGTATTTTAACCACTTGAACCCTATCATCCATCCCTATTCTGGGGTGAACATTCTGCAAATACAGCAGATCTGCAAGGTCATAAGTTGAGATGTCTTGTGAGCTTGCAGATCTGCTATTTTCAACAAAGACATCTAAGGAAATACTAGAATATCTAGCATAGCGCCCTGGGAGGCATCGGTCAACTAAGTTTAAGTGGTTGCAAAGATGTGTGCGTGCGTGCGTGCGTGCGTGCGTGCGTGCGTGCGTGCGTGCGTGCGTGCGTGCGTGCGTGCGTCTATAAACTGGGGCTAGGTCCATGTTGTGATCCAGCCAGATGGCTGGCCCACCTCCCACAGTGCAATAGGGCAGCATGTCTCTGTGGAGACAGGACGGCTTCTCTAACAGTCTCATCTCTGACATCATCTTCTGACCTCATCACATTTGAGACAAATGGAACCACAAGAGAACTAATCTGAACCAAACATTATGATAGATACATTATGACAGACGGACGGACGGACGGACGGACGGACGGACGGACGGACGGACGGACGGAGACAGACTTAGAAAGAGAGAAGGGCGTGGTGTAGTTAACTATTACGAACATGTATTTACAATGTACACATAAGCACAGACGCACACAAGACACACACACACACACACACACTCACAGACACAAGCGCTGCCACGCACGCATGCACGCACGCACACACGTGTGTGTGTGTGTGAGAGAGAGAGAGAGAGAGGGAGGGAAACCAGGAGAGAGAAAACATGCTGTTTTCTAAATTAAATGATATGGCTCCCTGTTGGCAAGCACACATGTGTGCACACATGCGCACACAGATGCATGCAAACACGCACGCACGCACGCACGCACACCCACACACACACATGCACGCACACCCACACAAATGCACGCACGCACGCACGCACGCACAGATCAACAATGCTGTGTACAATCTGAGATGGAGCACCTCATGCACCCAGTCCCAGCATTAAAATATGCCATTGATATAGTTTTGCATTTAATGGCCCTGTGCCTCTTTCTTTTCACACACACACACACACACACACACACACACACACACACACACACACACACACACACACACACACACACACACACATCTCTATACAACAAGGGTTCAGAGCAAAGGCCTTTTGTGTTGTTTTGGCAGTTCAGTCAGAGGACACCTGTCTATCTGACATAAAAGCATCAATTTGCATCATGCATGTCTACTACTCACTACTGGGCCTACTACATGCCATAGGCCCACAGGGACGCTCACCGTATGTGTCTTTATACAGCGGCAACGTGACATCCTGCAGAGTCTCGGTCCACCCATCCTCCTCCGCCTGACTCCGGGACACTGACCCAGGGGGACCGGCAGTACTCGCGTTGCCTCCTCCTCCTCCTCCTCCTCCACCCTCTCCTCCTCCGCACCCACTGCTCCCGCTTTGGCAGCTGCTGTCGTTGTCCCCCAAAGCCCGCTGCTGCTCCTCGCCCGCCTCGGCTATGTAGTTGTCGGAGTTGGAGTCTCCGGATGTGCTGTAGAACGGGTTCTCGCTGCTGTCGTCCCCGGACTCGCCGAACACATCGTCGGATATCTGCAGGCTCTCGTAGCGAGAGCGGGCTGCTTCCAAGAGAGACAGCGTTTTCCGGCCGCACTCCGCCATCTGTCTGGCGATGCGATGCTCTGCTCTCGCTTTCTATTGCTCTCCGTCGCTCGGTGTCCCGGCCTTCTCTGTCCCTCTCAGTCCACGCCGCGCCACGGTGATGAACGTGACATGCAAGCGCTCACGATCTTGCAGTAGGCTGCCTACGGGAGAAAGCTCCTGTACAGCTGAGTAGAGGCTACACCCTCTCCACCCACGTCCTCTCTCTCTCTCCCTCCCTCTCTTTCTATCTCTCTCTCTCTCTCTCTCTCTGCGATAGAATTTAGAGATGAATTATGATCCCCTAACGACCTGGCGTTGTCCGCCCGCAGACAGTCAGATTCCACCGGCGGTGAGGGGGGGTGGAGAGAGTAGAGAGGACAGGAGCTGTTCACGCCAAGGGTCCTGAAATCCCCCCCTCGTTTAGCCTGCTGCTGCGCACTGGTCAGATTGTTATCAATAGAAATAGAATATAATAGGTTACTCTATATATCCCCTCTACGCTCCGCGCACAGCAGCATCCGGTCGGGATTCGGGAAACCAGCAAAATCTACTAACGCCGAGAATCTGAATGAATAGTGGCTGCTGCTGAATCAGGTGACATGATCGCCATCCTGAGTCCTCCAATAGTCGTTCTTTTATAAATCAGAGCGAGTCAGTGAGCGGAATTCGTGGTCACGGTTTGCAAATAAAACTAGAAAGCAGTTCCCTGCAGAAACTGCGTGGGCTCGCCAAAAGACGCAATGTATATAATGTACAGTAGAAAATGTATTAAAGCTGAAGGAAAAGTTAAAAAAAGAATGTAAAAAATTGTAAAAAGAATAAGCATAAATAACTGCATAAAGCGGAATAAAGTATGTGGAAGTAGTATGATGCCCAAAAAGTGGCAGAATAAAGTAAGTAAAGTATTACTGTCTACTAATGATTTGTAATGTATGAATAATGCTTTACAATGTATTATTTATGAATTAAGAAAAGGTAAAAAAGAAAAAGATAAAAAAAGTCAATCCAATGGAGTATACATATAAAAGCATTCATGAGCTTAACAGAAATTGTATTTCTAGCATACTTTTACATGTAAAAAGAAGGTTAAAATAGCATATAGCCTAGGCCTATCTTTAAAAGCATAAACACAATGATTATTGATAATGGTCTAAGATTTTTCTTTAAATGTAAAAATATATATAATATTAAGTTCTTAATTCAAAGTTTTTTTTAAGTTTTAGCTTTTTTTTTAAGTAATGTTTAAAAAAAATTGTAAGTGTTTTTTTTCTTCTTTAAATTTTTCAAATGTTTTAATTTTTTTATTTTTTAATTTTAATTTTTTTCAATTTTTTTAATTTTTTTTAAAACGTGCGTGCGCTTGCGAGAGCTGTGTAAAGGCCAGCCAATAGGAAGACAGGGTGTGTGTGTGCATGCGTGCGTGCTCTTGCGAGAGCTGTGTAAAGGCCAGCCAATTGCACAAATAGCAGACCTACAAGCTCACAAGGTATCGCAGAGCAACTCATTGAGATCTTGTAACTTTAATTTCAGCCCTGTAATTAAGCCCTTATATGTCTCAGCTGTGGAAGTGTAAAAGACTGCCAGCACTATGACTGGGAGATTTCAATGGTCCTGAATGGGGGGAAACTATGCCTGAACAAATTGCTCTATCGAATGTGAGTGGCCTGAGATATTGAGGTACACCATGTGCGATTGTGGTGTTGGTACGATCGAAAATGTGGTTATAAGAGCGAGTTAAGAATGGTCATCGCGATAATTTCCTCGTAAGAATTATACAATGGAGGTCAATGAGCAGCTTGACTGTATTTGTGTCACTTAAAAGGCCATAGTTCACATTCTGTATGTCTCTGTGCTTTGGTGGTCACATTGTGTGAAAGAGGACATGTGTGGCTACAAAATGACCAAAGAACATGCGTGTAAAATGAATATTTTGGCCGGGACGACAATTTGTTTGGTAAATTTTCAAGGAAAGAATTTCAGTTTCCACACTCTAGTCAAAGAAGCCCCGCACTGCACTCTAAGTTGGCACTAATTAGGCAAAACGGCCTGCGATTGGTTTGAACCACGAAAAGGTCCAGAGTCGTGTGAACTTTCTAAAGTTTAAATCACGTTTCTACGACAAAGTATGCCAGAGTAATGAGGCTGCAAAAGTGAGGTTGATTTAGAGATAAATCTAATTAAAGTTCAAAGATAGATGAACATTATAAAGTTTGAATGAAGTTTCAAAGTGAAAGTATGACGGAGTAATAAGAGCTCAAAAAAGTTAACTGTGAAAAATGGGACCTTTCTTCCATCGACTCTCATTATAAAGAATGTAAAAAAAACTTTCAAAAAAACTTTGTAAAAATAAAAATACAAGCATAAATAACTGCAAAGAGCTGAACAGTTTGAAGTTTGAACAAAATTTCTAGTGTAAAGTATGTGGAAGTAGTTAGGTGCCAAAAAAAGGGTGGAATAAATAAATAAATAAATATAAACTGGCAGTAACAATAGTGTGCTCGCTGTGGCGAGCCCACAAATATAAACTGGCAATAACTAGTGTGTGCTCGCTGTGGCGAGCCCACAATAACTAGTGTGTGCTCGCTGTGGTGAGCCCATAATGAAATAAAATTCTGCATAATGAGTACTTTTACTTTTGGTATTTTTAATACATTTGAATTGATGCCAATACTTTTGTACTTTTGCTCAAGTACATTTTGAATGGATATTATTAACAGAATTGTTGTAGTTGTAGAAGTGTATTCTACTCAACAAAATATATTTAAGTAGAGTATACCCAAGTAAATCTACTTTGTTGTTACTCCACAAGTAAGACATGATTGATTGATTGATTGATTGAATAATTTATTAACAGTTTTGGAGAATTATAGTACATTTCAAGCACAACTCAATACATTCATTGTCCATACAATATTCATGATTGATATTGCATGCATGTGTTTTACATAATTTAATTGTAGGCTTTTATGATTAACATTGTATATTTCTGCTCACATGGGAATTAGGGTAGTAAATTATTTTCTATATGCCATTATTCTAACAATTATACTTTTCCGATTAATCAGATTAGCGATAAACTGTGTGCTTATAATTATAATCTTTTTAACAGTATATGAACGAATATATGTTTTTGATGCTCATCCATCATTTCATTACATTATTGATCTTTTTTCAAATAATCAATGACATTGATTAGTTTCGTTAAGTGATGATCTCATGGATGGGAAAGAGCAGGAAACCAGGACATGTGGTTTGTTTATTGTTGTTATCATAGACCATGTGAGACCACACTGTCTGCAGGAAGAGTCATGCACACCACAGACAGTCAATGCATTATGCATGCGTTCACAAGGGCAGATGCAAAGATACAGTCTACCGTTTATTGCCAATGGAAGCCAGCGACATGAAGATGCAAAGATGCATACGTATCGTTTGTGGCTGCTGCAAAAGATACTGTATATAACAGCCATACAAATACACTGTGTAGCTTTGCATCTTTTGCATCTGCCCGTGTCAGTGTGAACCATTTCAAAGAATCATCAGTTTGTTATGGTACAGTTGCACAGTTATGATCTTCACTGTAACAAGTAAGACGCGCAAACGTGGGAAGCGAACGCAGCTCGTAAATTGCAATAACAACAATTAGAATAAATTACGTACTTTTTTTTTCTTTTTAGTTAGTAATGTTTTTAAGTTTTCTACTGTGTGTGTGTGTGTGTGTGTGTGTGTGTGTGTGTGTGTGTGTGTGTGTGTGTGTGTGTGTGTGTGTGCGCAACTACACTGCACGCACGCGTACGCACGCACACGCACGCACACGCACGCACGTTCCATTGGAGACCGGATTTGACGTCAGGCTCTACTTGTCGCTCATTTGATGCTCTTGCCATGTTTGCGGAAGAAGCCCCGCTGCTCCTCCTGTCTGTATAGTAGCAGCAGCTAGCTAACAGCTGCTCCGTCTGTTTGACAGCTTATTATCAGTATCAAATATGAATCTGCCAAAAGGACCGGATTCTTTGTGCTTCGACAAAGATGTTTTTATGAAGGTGAGACCTAAAAATAATAAAAAGTTACGTTATTCCAGTCAGTATAGCAGCAAGCACAAATCAGATATTAGCAAGTGCTAACGTTACGAAGCAGTCCTGTCTGTCGAAATGCCAATAAGTATATGCAGAGTGCACTGCAGACTACTCTTAAAAAGTCTAGTTAAAATATAGTTAATATCTACAGTTTTTGACACAAATCAGACGTTAGTTGACATGTTAAGTCAGTCAGGCTAGCTGTGCCACTGTGGTGGTGATGGTGTCGGTACCTGCTGTTATCTTTCTACAGCCCTGGTGGTGGTACAGCACATCAATTGGTTGTCTCTTGTCTTGTGAGAGACACCAGGGTCTTGTATTTGGCAGCCCCTTTCGGGACCCTAGTTTTACCTTCTGTCTATCTGGTCTACAGTCACCCAACATCCTCAGTGTTCATCCATCTCTGAGATGGTACAAATATAACCAAATGGACTCTTAAGGGTATTAAATGAATGAATGAACATTGGGGATCCGAGTTCCCAGTCTGTCGACTACTGTGGTTGTCTGCTGTCTGTCCAATGTTTCCAAATTCCTCCTGTTTCAGTCAGTCCACGACTCCACGTGTATGGTCCATGTACCTGACAAATATGACCAAGACTAGCTTAGCCAGTAGCCACATCTTGCAACACAATTATTTTTAAATATGTTGATTGTATTAATTAAACACACCAACATTGCAGCTGTACAGAAAGCTTGAATTGTCCTGCAAAGTGTATATAAAAGTCTACCGCAGACATGAGTATGACTTATGAGCTACTTTCTGTTTACTTTCCGTTTGACGGCCTGTTTTCCTTTGAAGGCTTCTGAATCTGTGAACTATAATATAAGTACCTATACATACCGCTGCGAATATCTCCTGTGGCGCGGAAGCCGTTAAGTATTTTTAATCTTTGTTTGACCGATTTGGTCGCTTTGATTCTTCTTGTTTATTGACATCCAATTGTACCGCCTCCCGATGTGCGGTTGGCTTGTGTCTGCTACGTTCCTGCCTCTGATCTGCTCTGTCATAGCTATAGCGCCATTAGCTAGCCAGATAGGCGGTACAATGAGGTGTCAATAAACAAGGAAGGAAAAGAAGAATCAAAGCGACCAAATCGGTCAAACAAAGATTAAAAATACTTAACGGCTTCCGCGCCACAGGAGATATTCGCAGCTGTATTTATAGGTACTTATAGTTCACAGATTCAGAAGCCCTCAAAGGAAAAGAAGCCGTCAAAGAGTGCAGAAGGAAGTTTCCGAAGTTGTTTACGTGTATTTATGTGTGCGTACCCGGTGGCAGGGTGGAGCTGGAACAGGACCCCATGCTATCTGAGTCGTCAAAAATGTCAGAAACTTCAGTAGCATTGGGTTTTGCTTGTAAGGCTAGATTCAACATAGAATGGATGTATTTAATCAAATCTGACTTTTGCTATCGTATCTACCAGAAAGTGAAAGTCAGACTTGATTAAATACATTTATGATAGCCTTGATCCAAGACTAGACCATGTTCGACTTTGACCCAAGGTGCGAGGTTTGCATGCCCTATTAACATGATAATAACCCCCTAGTAATCACTTAAAGCCTTTAATATACTTTGTTGTTTGTCAATGGTGTAAATCTTTGCCAAATATTTGCCTATTTTGGGAAATTGTTGTCTACTTTTTTATTTTATTATATACCGCAGAACAGGGACCCTACGTCCAAAGTGGTTGGTTAGGTCATACAAGCCAACCTGCCTAGCCTCGGAAACCCCGACGTTAATACCTGCCTAAATTGTGCTGTTGTCCCACTGTCTCTGTATCTTGCTGGCGTCCAGGATGACTTTGACGTTGACCTGTTTGTGACGGAGTGTCGGAAGCAGGTCCAGCTGGAGGAGATGAGAGAGGACCTGGAGCTCTACTATAAGCTCCTGAAGACAGCCATGGTGGAGCTCATCAACAAGGACTATGTCGACTTTGTCAACCTCTCCACCAACCTGGTGAGTGGTTATTGTAGCCCATTCTGGCAGAGCATGAGGCAGTTTTAGTTCAACGTACAGGATGCACCATTTGCTCACTATACTCAAAACCTTCTACCGATAAAAGAGGGGTAAATATGCATGCCCTTACATTGTTTGTCAAAACTAGCCAGTTCTTTCGACATAGGTAAGGGAGCAAGGGAACTGGCTAGTACGACGGGAAAACTAGGGATTCCTTTCTCGCGTACCAGTGGCACGTGTCCCGCAGACTGTCACTGGTCCGTGTACCGGTGGTTGGGAACCTCTGACCTATGTGGCCAACGGACTATGGCAGCAAACATAACCACTACCATCATTCGCTGGGTAATCTGCCATAGCGGCAAATATGGTTATGGGAGGGGGTGAGCATCAAAGGAGTTGGTAAGCTGTTTCAGCATCTGGGAACTGTTTCGGGAGGGGAGCAAATACTTTAGAGGAGCTTAGAATCGGGAAGGGCAAGGGGAAAAAAAGACGAGTGTGCTCTCACTTATCGGTAGCATTATGTCTTCATGACAAAACTGTGCAAAGTTACCTTGCACAGCAGCTGGCCTTGTGAGGTCACAGAGCCACATGCTTTCCAGACTACACTTCCAAGCTACACTTTATTACACCCCCTTCGTTGCTGTGTGCAGACAACCCTGACTGGGTAGAACCGCTGCAGTTTGTGCTTGAAATGTACTGTAATTCTGCAAACTGTTAATAAATATTTCAATCAATCAATCAATCAATCAATGCACTGAATGCACACAAAATGATAATGAAGGTCCTGCTGAAACGGGTGATTGATTTTGGTAGTGATAGCTGATGAGTTCACAATCAGATTCAACCGAAGAAAGTGATCTAAAAACTGAGCTTGGAATTTAACTTCCTTGTCACATTTCCTGTGTGCCTACATTTTATTTAGACAAAAACATTACATAAGTGTATGGTATACTGCATTATACTGAATCGATTGGTTTGATTATAAATTCCCATTTCATGTCACGGTAAACGTTGTTCCATCACAGCATGTCGCTCGGAGCGAGGCATGTCTTTTCTCTGCAAAACATCAATTAAGAACTAGGCTTTATTTAAACCAGCTTTTCATTTGGACAATTCCTGATAAAGATCTATTGAACCGGTGTGCAGACCTAATACTTCTTCATAGGTAATGCAAAATTCCCCCTCCTCTCCTTCTACATTGTTTTCTCAGGTTGGGATGGACAAAGTCCTCAACCAGCTGTCGGTACCACTTGGACAGTTACGAGAGGAAGTGCTGGTATGTATTCTGTGTGGGTTCACTTGCCTTTCCTCTTTTGTGCCACAGTGTGTAACACAACACACATCAATTCATCTTCTGTTGCAGAGCCTGCGGACCTGTGTGAACGAGGTGATTCAAGCCATAGACAGCCAGCTGTCTAAACAGGAAGACCTGCACGAGAAGAAGGTTTGGGTCCATAACTCCATTATATATGGTCATCATTGTATCTTTTTATACCTCTGGTTTAAAGCAAGCAAGCAGCTGTTATCAATCTCAATGAATCTCTCTCTGTCTTCCCAAGGTGTGTGTGCTCAGGCTGATCCAGGTGGTGCGGTCAGTGGAGAAGATTGAAAAGATACTGCATTCGCAGAACTCCAAGGAGTCCAACTCGCTGGAGATCAGCAGGTAGACGGCTTCATAGTGTCACAGCTGCCATCTAGTGGACGAGTAGATGCTTGCACATTTAATCCGATGCAAGAAAACGCAAGACAAACGCAAACAACGCAAGGACTATGCATGTATGCGTTTTTTGTGTCCGTTTGACTTCCCCCACGCAAGGAACAAAACGGACTATGTAGAGGCCTTAAGCTGGCTGAGCAGTACGGAAGCCTAGGTGATCTTCTAAGTGACCACTGGTCACTTGGAAGATCATTGATGCAGCTGAATATATGGACAATGGAAGAGTCTTGTTCGTTCCCACTGCCAGATACAAAGCTACAAACCACCAGTCATTTTGAATGGAAGTCAGCAACGTGATTGTCAAAGCCAGGAATGTGTTGAAATGTTTCCCCTCATCCAGTGCAGAATGTTGACTGCTGCTTGTTGTACAGTATATTATGTTGGTTTGTTTCCTTTTTTGGAGGTTCAGTACCCAGAAAGACAAATTGGACCCTGCATTTCACATTCTTCTTGCACTGTGGCTGAGACATTTTACCAAGGTGTGTGTGTGTGTGTGTGTGTGTGTGTGTGTGTGTGTGTGTGTGTGTGTGTGTGTGTGTGTGTGTGTGTGTGTGTGTGTGTGTGTGTGTGTGTGTGTGTGTGTGTGTGTGTGTGTGTGTGTGTGTGTTTGTGTGTGTGTGCACACAGTCCTTTGTTAGCAGGTCAGATCCTGGAGAGGATAGCTACAGAATTTAATCAGCTTCAATTCCATGCTGTACAGAGCAAAGGCATGCCCCTTCTGGACAAAGTCAGACCTGTAAGTGTGTTTGTTATTCAGTCAAGCAACCAAACCAGTCAATCACTCGCTCAGCCAATTTCCTACTGATGTATTACTACTGCTTGTATACTAAATACATTCCTTGTTGGTCTAACAATAATGACCTCCTGCTTGCTTTTACACTGGGTACTGTGTAAAAGTAATATATTATATATGCACACCACCTTCCTAATACTTCATTCACCCTATTTTAGTGTAGTCCATGCTGCTATCATAATGCTCAAAGTAACTGCAGTACATCTCAAAGCGACTACACTGTATAAAACCAACAAGGCCTCAATGCGTACACCTGGATTCACTATACCTGCTCAACCCATTTTGCGCGGGAACCCCTTTTGGTGTTAGCATTATGTTATACTTTAGCTATTGAAAAATAGCAGATCTACAAGCTCATAGCGTGCCACCGAGTGGCGCGCTACGAGCTTGTAGGTCTGCTATTTCTGAAAAATCAAAGAACGACTGACACAGAAACATAGCTTTTTCATCTTTATGTTTTTCACATCATTGTGCCTTATGGAACCTCTGTCAGTGTTTGATGGTTCTGTCCTGGTCCAGCGCATCGCGGGCATCACCTCCATGCTGCAGCAGTCCCTGGAGGGGCTGCTGATCGAGGGCCTGCAGACAGCCAACGTGGACATTGTGCGTCACTGCCTGAGGACATACGCCACCATAGACAAGACCCGAGACGCAGAGACCTTGGTGGGACAGGTGTTGGTCAAGCCTTACATGGACCAGGTATAAATGTAGCATGCATTTTATTTTTTTGTTTAAGCAACGTTTGTGCACTTTCTTTGTTTGTTTGGTGATGAATATAATATAATATTAGAGATGAGGTGGGAAGGTGTGAGGCCGAGCGGATAATATCCAATGCAAAATTAGAGCTGGGCTTTACCGTTATTGTCATCGCAAGCCAGGTACATGCAGTATAAGGTCCCAGGTATGATAAAGGAACGTGTATATTAAGAAAAAAAAATACTTTAATGGTTACATAATTTGAAACAACCGGATGTTGAACCGTAGATGCCAGAACCGTAGAAACCGTAGGATTAAATTAGTCGTGCAGCCCGCCTGAACCGTAGTCTACGTTTTCCAGGGTATACAGTATATTCTTTAATCCATGTTTTGATCGGATCCACTTGCACTCTACATGTATGTGCTGCTTTCAATGTATCTCCAAATCGGCGCATTGAATGTCGTTTCTGGTTGGTTTTTCAACGGCTGACAGCAGGCGCTGTGATACTCGCAGTCAGGTTTTTTCATCACCGACTGAGAGAACAACAACCGGTCAAGACACCACACACAGCATTTTGTCATTGTAACATCCGGTTACGGATATTTGTCTTGGCAATGCGCGATAAATAGATTAATTAATCCTGGCGGGAAATGGGTTAGATTAGAAGGCCATACAGTTAATTGGTCTTCATCAGGGCAGTCCACTGAGCAGCCTGTGCACTAATGAGCAAGCTGTGTTTCTGTTGTGCTTCTCTGGAAAGAGATGTGCAAGAGATAAAGCAAGAGCAAAGAACCAAACACTGACTTATATATCAGTCTCATTTCATGTCTCCTTACTTCTTTTCCTTTCTGTTCTGGTATCGGTAGGTGATTGTGGAAGACCTGGTGAAGTCCAGCCCTAATGGTCTTCAGCTGATGTATTCTAGACTGCTGGAGTTTGTTCCTCACCACTGTCGACTGCTCAGAGAGGTGACCGGAGGGGCCATATCCAGGTACTAAATGTACTATCATGCAAGTGAGCTGTCGTGATAATTGTCTGAAGATGGCCAAAATGTTTCATCTTTGTACTACCAAGGCCAGATCTGGAGTGTACACTGTACAATGATAAAACAAATACCAAATATGAACATGTTGCCTATTTGACATAATATTCATTGCTCAAGTAGCTCTCTAAGTCTCTATCCTCCTTTTACAATTTACAATTTAGGCATTTAGCAGACGCTCTTGATCAAGAGCGACTTACATTTAAGCAAAAACAAAAGCATGTCATACATCACATATATAAAAAGTAGTTATCATGAATCATGTATAAACTAAGAATGTAACAGTGGAGTATCTATGTCAACTATACATACTATACTATATTATATATTATACAATATACATGTGTACTATAAAGTGCTATGACTACATAAAATGCAATTCTAGTGCTGTCTAAGTAACGAGCTATAAGTCTGTCTAAAATACTATCTAAGTCGACACAAAATGCTATCTAAGGGGCTAGGCTAGGGCAAGGGCAAGTGCTTTTAAACCCGCCTCATGAAGTGCCTCCTCTTAGTTGTGTAGAGAAGTGCGGTCACGCATACAGCCACCAGGATGTGTCTTGTTGTTTCTCTGAATTTGTTTGCTTCTCAACATCTTTTCCAAACAATCAGAAACCATTGTTTGTAATGTCGAAAATTGACTTTATTCTCTTAAAGAGTGTCATGTTCAAGGTGGGTGTATTCTGCCTACTTCTGTGTGGATGTAAAGGTTTTATGCAGGTAAAGAGCCCTCTGAAGCTATATGATTCTGTGTTGATGTCCCCTCTTGCCACAGTGACAAAGCGGACATCGTTCCTGGCTATGATTTCCTGGTCAACTCTGTGTGGCCGGAGATCATTCGAGGGATAGAGGACAGGATGAGTTATCTCTTCAATGCTGGAAACCCCGACATATTCTATGAGGTACTGCCACACTGTATGTGTGTGTATTGTGTTTTGTGATTTTTGCATAATATGTTGTAACCCCATTTGTGTATATGTGCGCGCACTCGGACATACATACGGTATGTCAGCCTAACTGTGTGTGTGTGTGTGTGTGTGTGTGTGTTGCCAGCGGTACAATGTGACCATGGAGTTTGTGCGGAGGTACGAGCGCCAGTGCAATTCCCAGGCCAGCGTCAAGAGGCTCAGAGTTCACCCTTCTTATACAAGGTTCCACAACCACTGGAACCTGACTGTCTACTTTCAGCTACGGTGGGCATTTCACTTTTATGTTTCTAACAACACACGCTGCATTAATTGCATAATGCAGTGTGTTGTGTTCCTCACATCCTTTTGAGGAACCCAGGAAGAATATCTGTTGCCAGGTGTAACGGCTAATGGGGATCCTAAATAAACTAAACTAAACTAATCCTAGTTTATACACACAACACACAAACTCATTCCTAGTACAAACACACACCCCAAACAATTCTACTCGCACAATCAGCCACAAGTGGAAATGTATACACTATGGACACTACAGGGGAAGACAAATCTACGTACAAGACAGTTGTATATCGGCTTATAGAACAAGCGCAAATTTTTATGCATACTGTATGTTGACAATGTTCACATACTAGAACTAAAGGACAAAGGCTCACTCAATGAGTATGGGAAAAAATATCTTTTCTGTAGCAGTGAAAACTTGTAATAGGCAAATACTGAACTATGCCACTAGAGGGTGCCATTAGTTTGACGTGCATGGCTGTTGAGTTTTAGAACGCACAGAGCATCTGGACACTGTCTTTTACTGTTTGCCAACACCACACCACCACAATCAGTCAACACACACACACACACACACACACACACACACACACACACACACACACACACACACACTCTCTGATGGACACAGCCCACATGTGCATACACCAATGTGCGTCATGACGAATGTAAGTTCCCTGCATTTCACAATACAAGCACAAACATCCTGCACAGTAAGTACATTATCTTCCTGTAAGGTACTTTGTTATTGGTACAGATTGTGTCGTTGAACATTATGAATAGAACTAGAAAATACATTTCTGTTTGGCTTTTAAGCTTCGTAAACAAAGGTTTCACAGGGAAGATATAACAAATTATGTAGTATTTAATAACTTTATAAAAATAAACATTAATAGCTGATCGACAAACTCACGCTTTTTGTGCTTGTAGAACTGATATTACCACTATTTTCCCTCCATCTTTGAAAATATATGAAGATTCTTATGATGATACATCTCAATATTAGGCAATTATGTAATAATTGTGACAGGCCTAGATGCAGTGTTCACAGTTCACAACGAGTACAATATTAACCCCCGTCACTGATTGTTATAGAAACATTTTTGTTTAGCTTTCCTGACTTTCATTCTTTCTGTATCGTTTTTACACTTCCACCCTCACTGCTGCTCCATGTCCTTTTCCTTCTATCCCTCTAACCCCCCTCCCTCTCTCACATACTCGCTTTCTCCTTCTCATTCTCTCTCTGGCTGGCTTCCTCCTGTCTTCCAGGTACAAGGAGATAGCGGGGAGTCTAGAGAATGCCATTAGTGATGGACTAGAGGCAGCACAAGGTAGGCATTTCCGATCTGCATCGATGGTATTCAAAGGTTTTCCCCATGATCCCTCCTGCCAAGAGGGGCTCATGGGGCCAAAATATAAGAAAACCATATTAATTTATTTTCCATCTCACCGCCGCTACCTCATGCAATTCCTTTGTACCCCATTCACTGTTTGAATACCAATTTAGTCACACACCACCACCACCTGCTTTAACTGATATGTGTGTGTGTGTCCATCCAGCGGACAGTGTGTACCACCTCCAGGTGTCCCAGGTGTTGTGGTCTTGTCTCGTGAGGTGTTGGTCAGATAAGATCTACCTCTCACAGCTGTCCCACCGCTTCTGGAAACTCACCTTGCAGCTCTACTCGCGATACGCCGTCTTCCTCAACGAGGTAATCAACAACCGTAATGAATATTCTTCATAATATGCACAGCACCCTTCAGACTGCAGCTCCAACAAGCAGCACCAGGACAGATACAAATGGACAGTTTAACAGTTATTATACAAGAGCAGAACTGATGAATACTATAAGTGGATTGAATGCTTTAGAGTCACTTAGTCATGGGTTCCCAAAGTGGGGTCCCGGGACCCCTAGGGGTACTTGAGGGAGTTCCAGGGGGTACCTAGCTCAATTAGAGATATAAGGAACCAAATGGACCCTTATGGGTCTGTAACTCAGAGAGCGTACAAATGGAACCAAATGGACCCTAACGGGTCCATTTGGTTCCATTTGTACATTCTCTGAGTTAAATTAACAGTGGTTTTATCGGTACCAGAGAGAGAAATGCCATTAAATCGGGGGTCTGTAGTATAATGCGTGTGAATTTGGGGGTCCATAAAATGAATGTGTTTCGGAATCACTGCTAGAGCCGTACAAATCCTGCCTTATCGGGGTCACTGGCATATGTTTTCAAATGGGGGTCTGTGGCCTAATAAATGTTGATTTTGGGGGTTATAAGAGCCCCGTCTTAGCTCTCGAGGAGTTGATCCCGTAGATGGACCTGGTTGACGCGCTGTTTAAATGCCATACCGTTTGCTCTGTGTGTCAGCCCCACAATGCGGTAATAAACACACAGGCAGGCAGCTCTTGCCTTTGACACATTTATTTCCAAGCATGGCATCAGTATCTGCGTGATCAGAATAAACAATAATCAGCATAGACAGACAAACATAAACATTTCAGACCAACAAACATTTCGCTCCAG
The DNA here is from genome assembly GCF_964188405.1 of Protomyctophum parallelum. Classification (NCBI taxonomy): domain Eukaryota; kingdom Metazoa; phylum Chordata; class Actinopteri; order Myctophiformes; family Myctophidae; genus Protomyctophum; species Protomyctophum parallelum. The sequence continues at coordinate 40,978,593 of NC_139704.1, read as the reverse complement.
TGTTTGAACAACACATTGACGTACCTGCGGTCAAAAACCATTGCCCTTCCGGGTCAATCCTGCCTACAGATGCCAGTGAACCTGACGCTTATAAGGATAACAGCGCCACCCCATGGTCACAAATTCACTTGATAATTGTACTCATTTGGCCCTTACACACCGGCCCCTAATTGTTATGGTGGGCATAACAATTCAAAACAAACAAACAAAAACAAAACAAAACAAGGGCCAAAGCATGTCACAGAATCGAATGCATTGTTTCATGAACCAAGCGCCATTTTGTCACTGGCTTGTATATGGTGATGCCTTTATTTTCAATGGACACACCAGACCAGACCAGTTTGTCTGGAAAGCCCTCCAGCACCCTGCCTAGTTATCCAGCGTCCAAGTATGGCCTCCTCAATGCTGCTGTGCGTCTTTGACTTTCAGCACGTTTTCCGATCTCCTAGCCATTAGAGTCTCCTGAGACTTCCAAAGTTTTGAGCCAACCGTCCTCTGGCTTCCAAGGAAATGCAGGACCTTCAAGGCACCTGCTGCAATTCACCGAGTCCAACTCCTCCAACCACCCTTTCCACTGTGTCGGGATGTCCTGTGGCAAGTTGTCATCCGACCCACGTCCTCCTCTACAGTGTTCCTGCTGCACGTTATTCCTTATGAGCTTGTTCCTGTATGCTGTGCGTGTTCCTGTACACACCGGTCCTTACCGGCCCCTGTATGTTCACATGTTTCCTGTGAAATCAGTTGATCATCAGATGGCTCCTTTAACTGTGCTGGAGGTGATTGTCTTTTGATGTGAAGCACAGTGGGGTGAGTTTGTCCACACCCTTTGCAGGTCAAGCGTTTTCCACAAAAACGGCTTATATGCCCAACACATAGGCATGCAAAGCAAACTCCCTTTTCTCGCAGCACCTCTATTTTCTCCATGTGCGTCTTTTCCTTAAACTGTTGGCACTCTTCCAGTGAGTGGCCACGAGTACAGCAGAGGCATACTATTTCCTTGACATTCGCATAGTTTGATGTTACTGATGTCAGCTCCTCACCTCCGTCAGGCCAATCTGTAGACGTTATTGTAGCGGCAACAATGTTTCCCTTCCCTCTGTTTGATGGATAAGATGTAAACATGGGAGCCTTTGTGCCAACCACACCAGATATGGGATCCTGAATGTTACCAAACAGGGGGTCAGAAAGAATACTGACGCACCGCTCCATAAATGCAACAAGGTCCCAAAAGTGGGCTCTTCCATCGGTGTTCCTCATGATGTCATGAGCCACTGTCCTCCATTGCTCCCTCATCTTGAATGGCAGCTTTGCTATCATGGCTCGCATATGGACGGGCATGTCCATTTCCTGCATGTGCTGAAGCTCCTCCATAACATTACAGCAGCCACGCAGAAATAAAGCGTAGGCCTGGAGTGCATTAGCATCCTCAGATTTAATTGTTGGCCACTCCAAGGCCTTTTGCATATAAGCATTTGCTACTTTATACTGGTTTCCAAAATGTTCACTTAGAAGAGCCTTTGCCACGGTGTAGCCATGCTCAGGAGCCATGTGTTGGCAGCTACGCACCAATTCCTGTGGTTGTCCTCTTGTGAACTGCTCCAAGTAGTACAAAGCATCTGCCTCTGTCACCTTTTCTTCCACTCCCTGCTCAAAAGCTCTAATGAATGCCCTGTATTGGAGAGGGTCACCTTGAAATGTTGGAATCTCTCTTGGTGGTAGAGATCTTGACTGTTGCTGTTGTACCAAGGCAGAGGTTATTTCATTTTGTTTCTCCATAATGGTTAGTAGGGTTGCAGGTTGATTGGTTTGAACATGATTGATTTGATTTGCTGATTGACTTTTCACATGCGGTGATGTTCCCATTTTGCTTAACTGTTGTTCCTTGTGGTTGTGATGAGGTATAATATGGTTAGCAGCAGCGGTGTTCCATTGGCCACATTCCTTTGGCCTTACGCCCGATTGTTTATTTGGTGGCATTGACAATTGTGTTGGTTTATTTGGTGGCATTGCTGTTCCAGGTTGAAATTGTTTTGCTTGTGGATTCAATACATTGACCTTTTCCCTTTTCCTTATTTCTCTCTCCAAATAGGAATTCATTGCATTTGAACCATTTGAGGGTGCATGAGAGGAACATTTACTTCCCGAGTTCAAAACATTCAACTTTGCACGGTTTGCAGCTAATTCTGCGTCCACAGCCAGCTGCTCTCTTTTTCTCCTCAACTTTTGTTCCTCCTCCTCCAAGGCATGTTGTTCCTTAAGTGCAGCCGAACGGGCAACAAGTGCAGCTCTATCAGCCTCTGCAAGTAGCTTTGCAGAGGCTGTACTTGAACACGAACATCCACTTTTAGCACTCCGTTTTGATTGTCTACTGGCAACATTGGACACACTATCATTAGGACCAATACCATCATCACTCAAATCACCAACACCATAAATTTCATTTGCATAAATTTCATTTGTACCATTTTCATTGTGCATACCATTACCATCATCATCATCATCATCATCATCAACCTCATTGTTTGAAACCCACATACCTGCTTCTGAAATGCACTCATTGTTGGATAACATTTTGGCTTTAAACCATATTTCATGCTTATCCTTTTCCTCAGGTGGCATAAACCCCAACAGATTGATATGCATGAACTTTGCCTCATTACACACTTGCATCAGTTCTGTGAGAGCATTTTGTACATTTGTGACTTCGTTTTTTACCATGAAATCTTGAATATCAATTCTTAATTTGGCTGCTATATTCAGCTTAGCCTTTCTGCCCATTTGATACCTTTCACATTTTTCTGCAAGCGCTTTTGCAGTTAGTTTCACCACCCGTTTCCGAATCTCACTTTGTGCCCGTGGCTCAACCCTGCTCGTGACGTCACCACTAACAGTGGAGCGTGCAGCCGTATCCACGGCAACGCCCACCGCCACACTGCCCTTCTTCATGATAATAAAGTCAGTGAGAGTCAATTCAGTCGAGAGAAAGTTCGCAGCTCGCACACAAAGTCAGTGCAAAAGTTAATACGCAACGATACAAGTCAATGTCACTTATGTTCAGCAACCATGGATTTATGCTATCCTCCCCCAAGTTATAATAATGTGCGCGCACAAACTAAATGGCCATATACCGTGTAGCTACACATACCTCCCGTCTTTGCGGTCCGATACTGCTCAGTGCTCCAGCCTCACAGCCAAATGTCGGATCATCCCATTCCCGCAGCCCCTCTTTACCACCATGGACGGCTGCATACGGGTCGTGTTCCCCCAGGCGGCCGGCGTAGCAGCGAACAATAGAAACTTCCAAACTTTGACAGCAACTGCAGCTCGGTCCCCTCGATCCCCTCGTACTCTCGCGTCGCCTCTGCCCGTCACGAACGCAGCCAGGCTCCCGCAGCACAAACGATACGAAGGTCCAACTGGTGCATAGGTTTTTGACTAATATAAGAGCCCCGTCTTAGCTCTCGAGGAGTTGATCCCGTAGATGGACCTGGTTGACGCGCTGTTTAAATGCCATACCGTTTGCTCTGTGTGTCAGCCCCACAATGCGGTAATAAACACACAGGCAGGCAGCTCTTGCCTTTGACACATTTATTTCCAAGCATGGCATCAGTATCTGCGTGATCAGAATAAACAATAATCAGCATAGACAGACAAACATAAACATTTCAGACCAACAAACATTTCGCTCCAGTGTTTGAACAACACATTGACGTACCTGCGGTCAAAAACCATTGCCCTTCCGGGTCAATCCTGCCTACAGATGCCAGTGAACCTGACGCTTATAAGGATAACAGCGCCACCCCATGGTCACAAATTCACTTGATAATTGTACTCATTTGGCCCTTACAGGGGTCCTTGACACAAAAAGGTTTGGGAACCACTGACTTAGTACACTACATTCTCAATACAACTCCAATATCAACCAAACAAAAGGGTTTCTCTGTAGGAGAAATTAAATGTACTTAAAGAGTTCAGCAAGATCCATGTTTATTATAGTGATATGATACACATCTTATACATTTATGGGTTGCTTCTGCAGCAAGTTCTCTCACAGTGACATGGTGGCATTTTAGCTTGTGCTCCTTAGTTAGCTACTGGTTCATCAGATATCAGCCCTTGGGCTTATAACCCTTTTGGTGCATTTATCACTCACTCACCCATAGCAAATAAAGGCTGGATAAATGTGATAATATACAGTTTTGTATAATGGTAAATTGTGCATTTATATAGCGCCTTTTATCCAAGGCGCTTTACATAGATTGTGCATTACATTCACCCATTCACACACACATTCACACACCTTTACATAGATTGTGCATTACATTCACCCATTCACACACACATTCACACACCTTTACATAGATTGTGCATTACATTCACCCATTCACACACACATTCACACACCTTTACATAGATTGTGCATTACATTCACCCATTCACACACACATTCACACACCTTTACATAGATTGTGCATTACATTCACCCATTCACACACACATTCACACACCTTTACATAGATTGTGCATTACATTCACCCATTCACACACACACACCTTTACATAGATTGTGCATTACATTCACCCATTCACACACACATTTACACACCTTTACATAGATTGTGCATTACATTCACCCATTCACACACACATTCACACACCTTTACATAGATTGTGCATTACATTCACCCATTCACACACACCTTTACATAGATTGTGCATTACATTCACCCATTCACACACACATTCACACACCTTTACATAGATTGTGCATTACATTCACCCATTCACACACACATTCACACACACATTCACACACCGATGGTGGCGGATGCAAGGCACCAACCAGCACATCAGGAGCAATTAGCCCATTCTGACCTGAGATCAGATTCATACGAGGTTTCCGCCGGACACACACTGGTCTGATGAACCCATTCTGACCTGAGATCAGATTCTAAAAATGTCAGTCGCTCTTCGATTTTTCAAAAATAGCAGACCTACAAGCTCGTATCGCGCCACTCGGTGGCGCGATATGAGCTTGTAGATCTGCTATTTTTAAATAGCTAAAGCATAACACGATGCCGACACCAAAATGGGTGCCCGGTCAGAATGGGTTAGGGGTTCAGTGTCTTGCTCAAGGACACTTCGACACTAATTCTGGGTGAGCCCGGGTTCGAACTGGCAACCTTGCGGTTCCCATCCAGCCACTCTACCCCTGAGCCACCGCCGCCCCTTGTCTTCATCCTGACCGGCGTTCTTCTGATAGGTGCTGACAAAGACTCCGACCCCTGATGTGCCCAAGGAGCCAACTAGGCCTCTGCCCAGCTCTGCCTCTTCCACCTCCAGCCGAACCTCAATGGACGAGGCCGGCAGCGAAAGCGGAAGTCCCGCCTCCCTCTCTACCAAACAGCTGGTCTACATCGCAGCTGATATCCAAAAACTGCAGGAGCAGGTCAACACACACACACACACACACACACACACACACACACACACACACACACACACACACACACACACAATCACTCATCTTACGTGACATCCATGTGTCACTATAAAGTATTTAATGTAAGTAATGTATTCCGGCATTTCGTGAGGGGACGTGTTTTTGGCATGTATTTTGCACGATGAGAAGCAGGTGCCCATCCTTGGAGTGCTTTCTTTAATCTAAACTGATCATAAGTGACATAATTCGTTGCTGTCCGGAAAATAACACCTAACTTTTTTTCATAAATCAATGCTATTGAACACTCTTTATGTCTGTGTTAAAAAAATGTTGAACCAATGGAGAGTATTAAAAGGTGCTTCAACGGAAACCTCCTAACTACATTGGATCCTCAAACAGCCGTTTAGCCATCTTTTTTCCCCCATAAATCAGTACTATTGAACACACGTCTGTGTGTTGGTTACAAACATATTGAACCAATGAAAAGTATTAAAAAGCGCTTCGACAAAAACCTCCTAACTCCACTTAAGCTGGATGGTTTTTTTTCTTCATTTCCTGAAAAATGACCATTTTGGAGTTAGGTGGTTTCTTCCAGACAGCAGATATATATTCTATTTCTGTCCCATTTGCTAGCAATTTCTTTGACGATGTATTACTGGCCTGACTGTGTGCCTGTTGCTCTCTGTTAGATCCCAGTGTTGTCAGAGATGATCAGACAGAGGCTAGAGGCCATAAACTTCAAAAACGTAACCATCGTGGAAGGTAAGCCAACCCCACACAGTCAGTGTGAAAGTACCTATTAGACACAAGTGCACATCACATGGCAAACATCCCCTGGGCCTCGTAGATTAGTATGCCATTTTATTTTGTTTCTTCGTGCAGAAACATGCAGTGCTAATAACTAATTACCGTACTAGACTGGTGCCTGTCGGGATGTGTACTAGTGCATTGGACATTGGATGTACATTTATGTTGTCCTTTTAGGCTACAAGCTCTTGAAGATCGGCAATTCTAGCTATTTTTCAACGGATTCATTTATGCAGATGAATGGAAACGATTGACAGACCTAATGTTTACTCACGCTCTCTCTCTCTCCATGCCCAGATGCTCTGTCAGACTCTAAGGCTTGTCTGTCAGGCAGCATTCCTACTCTTAACGTCAAGATGACCCAGCATCTGACCGAACGCTGCTGCCGCTTCCTGAAGAGTGCCTCTGAAGTACCACGTCTTTACCGCAGGACCAATAAGGTCAGTGTGTGTGCAGTGTGTGCACCCCAGCAGTCGTGTCATTAGAAAGCGGCACAGATGTTTTGCTGGCAAAACAAACAAATACTCTTTAATTACTCAAATTAATACACTTTCTTTGTTTCAACTGCAAGATATTGACAGAATCAACATTTGAGGGAGGGAGAGGGAGGGAGAGTATAGCACCAAGGATTACAGCATAGGCAATTGGCACCGGGTGAAAAATGGGTTACAAAATCGTGGGATAAAAAATCACACCCGTGTGAAGTGAGGAGGGCTCTAATCATCGTACATCATCATCAAGAATGGTGGTCCCTTATTGGCCAAGGGTTCCCACCGACATACATATGCCGATTTGCTCAGAGACACAAGACGTAAATTCTCCATCCATTGTCAAAGGCATTTAATGTTTGTGTTCAGACAGAATCCACACTATAGCTGTTTATTTATTTCAAAGAACACGCATCACATTTCAGATTATGGAAAGGGTATGACAACACCAGGCTGAGTTTATTCAGCGGATGCTGTGATGTGTACATAGATCCCAGTTATGTGTGGTGGCTCTGTCAACACAGCCAGCTGTTGCTTGACATGGATGTCCCTGCAAGCCTGCATGCAGCGAATTCCTAATGAAGGCTGAATGAGATAACTGAGAGTCCACGGGTGCAACTAATTGATTATACAAAAGAAAAAGATCATTTAACCCTTTTTCACCCGAGGCCGATTCTACAAATGCCTTCTAAACCAATAGTTCTTTCAAGATTTTTTATAAAATAAAAGCTTGCAGTGAGCTTGTATATCTTACATTACTATTTTTGAATAGCCAACGCAAAAATCTAAAATGCTTTCCCGGTTATAATGAGGTAATAAAATCATAGATTAAAATGTATCCTACATATATGTAGTGTACATTATGTACACTACATATTCAAGTTTTCAAATATGGTGCTTTGTATGGTCTCATTATAGGTGAAAAGCCTATATTATATATATATATATTTGTTTTAATTAGACGATTGACAAACTGAGAGCTTTTAGATCTGCTATTTTCACTATTTTTGCAATAAATCAATCGTGTATAAAATACCCCATAAGTTGATTAATTGATTTCATTCATGCTTCACTTCTATTCCTTGTATTGTATTGTTGTTTTTTTACACATTCAAATTAAATGCGTAAAAAGTAATGGAAAGAATAACCGATAGTTGCAGCCCTAACTGAGTTTATTTCCTCTCTGAGCAGGAAGAGCCGACGCGTGCATCGGCGTACATGGACAATGCCTTGCGTCCATTACATCAGTTACTGACGGATGCGACGGGACTGGTCACTCCTTCCACAGCACAGGAATGGCTGCGAGTCACACTGTCGGACTGCACACAGAGGTGGGCTTGCACACAGTCAAGATCGTGCACAACGGCAGCTCACAAAATAGCTAAAATAGTCCAGTACCTGCCTGTAGACCCTATCGCAATTTGGTGTTGGGGGAATTTCTCACTTGAACTAAGTCAATGGGTCCCTAGACATGAAAGATCAATGAGGTGCTTGTCCGCCATAGTGCCACGAATGGCGCAATGGCCACATCAAAAATGGCCGCCATCGGCTATGATGAAAATCCAACCTTTTTGTTTTTTAGTGTTTAAGCACATGTAATACATTCATTTTGACTAATTGTGGTGTGTGGAATTCATTTCTGATATTGTTTTGATGATTTGGGGTGATTTTGACCTTGAAAGGTCATAGTCAAGGTCATTTTGCTATTCCACAGACCTTGGCCATAACTTGTCCATTTTTAGGATTAAGAACAGGAACAATAAGTCTATTTCAACTAAATCTGACTCTTAAAATTAATTTCTGATATTGTTTTGACCATTAGGGATCATCCTGTCATTGAATTATTGATGTTAATGTCATTTTTCAATAATTCGATTATGATTCTTTAGTCGCTTTTACTATATATTTTCATGATTTGTTTTCTTTACATAAACAAAATACATGGGCATGAGAAAAACAACAACAGCACCATATGTGCTGTGTGAATAAGCCCATTGTACAAAAGACTCTGTCCATGGCCCAAATGAGCCAATTCATTGCTATGGCAACCCCATAGTGGAGGTAAGTCAATATATCATAAGAATCGTTCACTTGATGGTACAAGCACCAAATTTGGTACACAAGTGCTTCAGAACCTACTCTCTCAGAAAAGTACGTTGTCCACTTGAAAAAACTAAATGGCCACCATTTTTCAAGATGGCCGCCAAATGAAAAGGGCCTTTTGTGGCAGTTCTGGACAACCGTGGGTCCGACCAACTCGAGACCGGGCACTGCACTCCCTGTGTGTGTGTGGAACGTGTGTGTCGAATTCGGTGAAGTCAGTGGGGCAAACGGTTCTCGGGTTACATGGATTACAGATGTACAGACACACACAGACTTGAATATATGTCAATGGGCAATGCCCATTGGGGTTTTTTTTAGATGATGGGTAAGAAGAGAGAGATGTGATGTCAGGTGGTGTGGGCTAAGAAGTGGTCAGGGCTAAGATAAAGTATATGAGATGTACAGTAAGTGCAAAGAGAGATGGTGAGGGAGGGAGAAAATTATTTGTACCAATTGACCAAACAGTAGACAGTAGTGTAACAGGTTAAGGTGAGTATAGAGATGGAAATGTTCTAGCAAGTGAAGCCAGTGTATTGAGAATATGGGACATATGTGTCAGGAGTTATTTGCCGTACGGTTGGAAACGGTGGCACTGATGAAAAGGAGGCACAGCTGGAGGTGGCAGTATTAAGGATGCTATGCTTCTCATTAGGAGTGAAAAGGAAGGACTTGATCAGAAATGACTAAATTAGAGGATCAGCCCAGGTTAGAAGGTTTGGGGATAAAGCAAGAGAGGTGAGGTTGAGATGGTTTAGACATGTGAAAAGGAGGGATGAGGGTACATTGGGAGAAGGATGCTGAAGATGTAGCTGCCAGGTAAGAGGATGGCCAAAGACGAGGTTTAAGGATGCTGTGAGAGATGACATGAAGGTGGCAGGTCACAGAGGAAGATGTAGAAAACAAAACCAAAAGGGGTCCTCCCCTTTTCCCTGTGCGTGCACACACACACACACGGTACTGTACAGTACACTACAGTATGTTACAGTACAGTATTGTAAAGTACAGTAACGTGCGGTACGGCATGGTACAGTATGATACCATAAGGTATGGTACAGTACAGTATGATGCCGTACAGTACAGTAAGGTACAGTATGATACCATACCGTACCGTACCTTACTGTATGGTATCATACTGTACAATACTGTACTGTACTGTACTGTACCGTACTGCATGGTACCATACTGTACCATACTGTACCTTACTGTATGGTATCATACTGTACAATACTGTACTGTACTGTACTGTACTGTACTGTACCGTACTGCATGGTACCATACTGTACCATACTGTACCTTACTGTATGGTATCATACTGTACCTTACTGTACTGTACGGCATCATACTGTACTGTACCATACCTTATGGTATCATACTGTACCATGCCGTACCGCACGTTACTGTACTTTACCATACTGTACTGTAACATACTGTAGTGTACTGTAGAGTACCGTGTGTGTGTGTGTGTGTGTGTGTGTGTGTGTGTGTGTGTGTGTGTGTGCACGCACAGGGAAAAGGGGAGGACCCCTTTTGGTTTTGTTTTCTACATCTTCCTCTGTGACCTGCCACCTTCATGTCATCTCTCACAGCATCCTTAAACCTCGTCTTTGGCCATCCTCTTACCTGGCAGCTACATCTTCAGCATCCTTCTCCCAATGTACCCTCATCCCTCCTTTTCACATGTCTAAACCATCTCAACCTCACCTCTCTTGCTTTATCCCCAAACCTTCTAACCTGGGCTGATCCTCTAATTCAGTAATTTCTGATAATGTCCTTCCTTTTCACTCCTAATGAGAACCATAGCATCCTTAATTCTGCCACCTCCAGCTGTGCCTCCTTTTCATCAGTGCCACCGTTTCCAACCGTACGGCATGGCTGGTCTCACTACCATCGTATACATCTTCCCTCTCACTGGTAGCCTTCTGTCACAAATAACTCCTGACACATATGTCCCATATTCTCAATACACTGGCTTCACTTGCTAGAACATTTCCATCTCTATACTCACCTTAACGTGATACACTACTGTCTACTGTTTGGTCAATTGGTACAAATCATTTTCTCCCTCCCTCACCATCTCTCTTTGCACTTACTGTACATCTCATATACTTTATCTTAGCCCTGACCACTTCTTAGCCCACACCAACTGACATCACATCTCTCTCTTCTTACCCATCATCTAAAAAAAACCCCAATGGGCATTGCCCATTGACATATATTCAAGTCTGTGTGTGTCTGTACATCTGTAATCCACGTAACCCGAGAACCGTTTGCCCCACCGACTTCACCGAATTCGACACACACGTTCCACACACACACAGGGAGTGCAGTGCCCGGTCTCGAGTTGGTCGGACCCACGGTTGTCCAGAACTGCCACAAAAGGCCCTTTTCATTTGGCGGCCATCTTGAAAAATGGTGGCCATTTAGTTTTTTCAAGTGGACAACGTACTTTTCTGAGAGAGTAGGTTCTGAAGCACTTGTGTACCAAATTTGGTGCTTGTACCATCAAGTGAACGATTCTTATGATATATTGACTTACCTCCACTATGGGGTTGCCATAGCAATGAATTGGCTCATTTGGGCCATGGACAGAGTATTTTGTACAATGGGCTTATTCACACAGCACATATGGTGCTGTTGTTGTTTTTCTCATGCCCATGTATTTTGTTTATGTAAAGAAAACAAATCATGAAAATATATAGTAAAAGCGACTAAAGAATCATAATCGAATTATTGAAAAATGACATTAACATCAATAATTCAATGACAGGATGATCCCTAATGGTCAAAACAATATCAGAAATTAATTTTAAGAGTCAGATTTAGTTGAAATAGACTTATTGTTCCTGTTCTTACTCCTAAAAATGGACAAGTTATGGCCAAGGTCTGTGGAATAGCAAAATGACCTTGACTATGACCTTTCAAGGTCAAAATCACCCCAAATCATCAAAACAATATCAGAAATGAATTCCACACACCACAATTAGTCAAAATGAATGTATTACATGTGCTTAAACACTAAAAAACAAAAAGGTTGGATTTTCATCATAGCCGATGGCGGCCATTTTTGATGTGGCCATTGCGCCATTCGTGGCACTATGGCGGACAAGCACCTCATTGATCTTTCATGTCTAGGGACCCATTGACTTAGTTCAAGTGAGAAATTCCCCCAACACCAAATTGCGATAGGGTCTACAGGCAGGTACTGGACTAAAAACTAAAAACACGTAACATTGCTAAATGGGAACTTAAGCTGGCATTGTTGATCTCCTGAGTTGAGTAAAACTGTTGTCCCTTAGGGCCGATTCATACTCTTATTTTACCGCTGTTTCGGCGCTGTAGTGCCGAAATGATTTCGGCTCGTCAGAAATTTTCAGTAGCACCGAAGAGCCGACTTTAGGACGGTACCCCCCCCCACCCCCCCCCCCCCCCCCGAACCTCAAATGACGTCAAATTGTAGGCTCTACAGCGCCGAACCGACTTTTATTCGGCTCTAAAAGTATGAGTATGAATCGGCCCTTAGTAGGGTGAGGGCGCATACATGAAAAGCCTGAAAGAACGCTCCCTTTTCTTGGCATAGAGGAGCAGATCAAACTAGCGCTGGAAATGGACACCAGCTCCCTATTGGTGTGCTAGATTGTATTCCTTTGTACCGGTAATGTAAAGAGAAGTGCGCAACCAGTGTTTTTGAGTGTCTGTACGCTCATGTTTCCTGCCCGCATGCCCTTGCTGTTCGTGTAGGTACTATGAGACCATTTCGGACGTCCTGAGCTCAGTGAGGAAGATGGAGGAGAGCCTGAAGCGACTGAAGCAGGCCAGGAAGGGCGCCGTCACAGCCTCCACGGCAGGAACTAACGGAGGACTCACAGATGACAGCAAGATCCGCCTGCAGCTGGCACTGGATGTGGAATATCTGGGAGAGCAGGTAGACAGTGCTATGCAGTGCACACACACATTACATACACACTACAACCATGCATAATATATGCTTGCATGTAGGAACGAACACACACACACACATCCATTTGCAAACAGGCATAAACAGCCCATAATCATCCAGAGTTATGGCTCTCCAGACTTTTGACTGGTGTCATTGGGCATTGTTTGGAAAAACATGACTTGAAACTAACTAGTTACTTTACGAAGTTAGTTTTTTCTACCGTACTCTTGAGTTACCAACTTGGAAGAACCAATGCTTATGAAATATGCCTTTTGGTGAATTGTTTACTCCAATCTTAGCGGTAATTGAACACTGTAGTAGTGTAAACAACTGTTACCTAAATAAATGATGAATGACAAGATATCTTTCACTTATTGAACTAACCAAAAATGAGACTGACCAATATCATGTGGATATCTCCAATAAATGACTAGAGAAAAATGTGTTTGTGCCAATATATATAAAAAATGGTTTCGGTAGAGACCTGATTCATATTAGTTCAGTTTATTAATGATAATGTAAGAATATCACAAATGGTAGAAAATAAATGCAACAGAAGTTTTATAAAATGATACACATTGGGAAATCTAGCCATACAATTCCAATATAATTTAGATTCATCTTAAAATAATAATTCTTGAACCCAATTCGTTTGGCACTTGTCACTGACACTTAACCCATTCTGGGCAGGAACCACTTTTGGTGTTTTAACTAAGCATTATGTTATACTTTAGCTATTGAAAAATAGCAGATCTACAAGCTCGTAGCTCGGAGCTTGTAGGTCTGCTATTTTTGAAAAATCGTAAAAATGCGGCACACATCTTTGAATATGTATTCTTTCAGAGCAAAGGTTTTTTTTTTTTTGACGTCTTGCCTAAATGGGTTAAGTGATCTTGATTCTTGATTGATTCTTGATCTTGATGTCTCTCTCTTAAACGTCGCTGTCATCTGTGCCTCAGATCCAGAAGATGGGTCTCCAGCCAAATGACATCACCATGTTCTCCACCCTGATGGAGCTGGTGCAGGAGGCTCGGGAGTTGGCCGAACACAACCCGTAGAATGCTGCGTGGCTTGTCGGAACCAAAACCCGTGTCTACACACACCGAGCTCAGTTCTGCAAAGTGCAAACGACTACATCCGTCTCGTGTTTGAAAAACTTGGGCCAGACACGCAGTGTATTTGGTAAAATACACGTTGTATTTGGTTCGACATCTGGTTAGGATGGTGCACCAACTTCCCATTCAATAATAAAATGAAAACACAGTGAGCCCTCATTTGGTTGCTTTGCATACATTTTAGTTTTTAAGACCAGAAGCCTTCTGCAATATATCAAAAGCCAATACTCATTTCTACTGTAGGCCTTCTCTCCATCTGTTTCTAACATGCTCTGAAACAGTTGTTCCATGAATGCTAGGATAAAGTCAGAGAAAGTAGATTCTATTAACGAGGCCCAGGCCAATAGAAAGTTAGTGAAAACCTGTGAAGTCTCTCACCCCGACCTGCTTCTTTTTCTCTCTTTTTTTGGTGTAAGTTATATTCTTTGTCATACAGTGGTGTCACGCAAAAATAGCTGATCTACAAGCTCACAACAAGTTGTAGATCTGCTATTTTTGTGACACAAATAATCTTATGATTTGTTGTTTCACTACAATGTATTATTCTGTATAATTTATTAAATCAATTAGTATAACTGTTGCATCAATACTACCAAGCCCTGCCAGTATAGCATTGGGCGGAGAGATATGATAATACAGTAGTACTTTATTGTCAGTTCACACTGAAATGTGTAGGAGATATAGGAGTTTTTTTATTTGGGAGATTTGAATAATCATTGGTGCAGGTTTTGTTGTTTAAACTAAACGATTAATGCAGGGCATATTTGTTGGCGCTGGTTAGGTACCGTTTATTTTTGAGGGGAGCAAAGCTTGTTGAGGTTAGTAAGCTAACAGATGGTGGCTTTTCAGAAAATGGCTAATGATGCTTTTGGGTATTTCCTCTATGCACTATTCAGTGGAGATAATGTTGCAAACATCTCCAGTCCATCTCTAATACATTTTTTCTAAAGAAATAATTTCAAAATCTGTTATTCTGCTAAACCAACCACATTTGTCTGTTTTCTGGTGAAGGATGAATTGTAAATAAAGTAGATAACTAGTGTGGATTATGTACATTTCTATTCAAATTAAAGTTGTAATATTATTATTAACTTGAAATTCATTGGTAATAAAATAGAACTTTGAATACAATATTTGCTTGTTTGTTATTGAGGTCATATGAGGTTCAGGAGGAACGGATTGTGTGGCCCTGGTTTTTCCCTAATGGGACTTATCGAGGGTAGCTACTGGGACGTAAGTCGGGACTTGATCACTCCCGGCTGGGTCACCTGAGTGAGGGGTACGATGTTGCGAGACTCGAAACCCCGATGACCTTGGGATACATCACTGAGGATACGTCCCAGGTGCATCCATTTATGTATGTATTTTGTTATATTATAGGGGTCAGTGGTGGCACCTTGTGTAACAAACGTACATTGTGCTCAACTCAGGCTTCAAGTATTTGCATACAGTGTAATATTAATTGCAAATTAATTGCATAACATCTTTCATAGGTTTCATGGGTCTGCAAGCCACTAGAGTCACAAATGTTACCATGCTATATTGAAATCTAGACAGTTTGATTGATGCCGTATGGCCAATTAAATAATAATTTGACGCAGATGATGTGATGTGAAAATTGCAACTGGCTGAGTTATGATTTGATGTGAAAAATGGTTTTAGAAAATTTAACACATGAAATACTGTAGTTTGAGGTCCAATAGGCAGATGCACTAAGCATTAACTAAAGTGTATCAGTCAAGTCAAATACAATTAGTATTGGACAAGGGGGTATGGGGGCTGATGGGGAAAAAATAGACATTTCATCCATGTTGGAAAAAAAATCTTTATTTCAGGAATTACAAATCATAGAAAAACTAAAATAGAATCTTTGTTAATACAATAAAACTAAGTATTAGTTATGTCACACACAATTGTCTATCTACTGTACGTACTATACAGAACACTGCTATTTGTAGAGGAAACAAACGTGTTTTCAATGTGCTTTTTTGGAAACATGTTGACTGCTCACGGTAACATCATTTGATAAATACTGAAAAAAGAGCATAATATCGGTTTTCTCCCTCAACACTTTGACCATACAAATAGAACACTGATAATTCCTTCTTATGAGAGGTTTAAATTCAGCTGAACTTCTGCTTTTCAACTTGGGAGTTATCCACCTTGTAGGATCGAGCAATATCACTAGCTAGTCTGAGGGGTAGAGATGCGTAATGGGGTGATAGACAGCAGAAACTGTACAGAAGCTTTAACGGCACAAGGTGTTTCTTGACTAGGGACTACAGTATCTGCATGTTAGCCAACTATGAACCAGTGCCTCACACGGGACAGAGGAATGAGGTCTGGGACGTAAGTGGAAATAATTTTTGCAACAATTTGCTTCAGACCTCATTCCTCTTAGTTTTTTGTGTACATTTTCTACTGTAATTTCTACGGGTTGTTTGTGGAGTCTTTAAGGCTTCATAGAGATGGCTTGGTGATCTTGCCCAGCATGAGGATGGCATTTGAGTCTCCTTCTATGACGGTGAAGAAGAACGGGCGGTTGATGGACAGCTTCAGAGGTATGCCTGCTTCCTGGTTATTGTCCTGCTCTGCTCCTTCCTCTGACATCTCAACTGATACCTTGTACAATGCCTTGGGCGATAGATAATGACCAGTTATTGACACTCGTACTTGTGCACAGTGGTGGATAAAGTACTGAAATGTTTTACTTAAAACTCATTCAGTGCCACCTGGTGGACACCGGTTTTGGCCCTCGTTGCCACCGAAGCCCAAAAGAAAGAAAATGAAATTATATTTTGCATGTCATGTGCATGTCATCACCTGCAAACCAGATTAGAGGAATTTTCAAAATATGGATAAAATAATAATAATAATAATATATATATATTATATATATAAAATAAAATTGTTCCAAAAAGGCGTCCATGGCACTTTAGGACGGGGAGGCGTCCAAAGGCGTCCTGTGGCACTGAGTGAGATTATTTAAGTATCAATACGGCAATGGAGAAATACTCTGTTACAAGTAAAAGTCCGGAATTGAAAATGTACTGAAAAAGTACAAAAGTTATTGGTATTAAAAATAGAAGTACTTATTGTACTACAATAATTGTAGTGGAGTGAATGTATAATATTTGCCTCTTTAGGTGTAGTGGAGTAGAAGTAAAAGTCTGCACGCGGGGGTTTTCACCCCAAGCACGGACAATTGGAAATACTCAGTAAAGTAAAATCAAAACTGTACTTGAGTACATTACTCAAGTTAATGTACTTAAGTTACTTTCCACCACTGCTCATGCAGATACAGACACACTATAGATCTGTATAATGTGACTACGGATAAGTGGTTGTGAAGATGGATGTGTCGAGACAACCGGCCGTTATATCTCACCTTATCTATAGTGAAGGGTTTGGTATTGCTGAGTCGGTCAAACTCTGCCTCGGAGCCTAACAGTTGGGTCTCTACTTCTGCAGACATGTTGCTCAGCAGAACACGCAGGTCAGTCACAGTAGACATGGAGAACTTGGGCAGAGAGAATTCCAACAGGCTGAATGGATCCATGTACAAAGAGACGGAGGAAAGGAGAGGTGAGTTGACATGTAATTGATTGACCCTCCACCTCCACATTCCAAAATGCATGGCTGCTATAGGGTATGCTGCACATTGACATGGCTGGACATATCTTTGATTGATTGACTGACTATGGAGGGGGGGGGGGGGGGGGGGGGGGGGCTTACAGATAGTCTCTGACTACGGTATTTTAAAAATAAATAGGCTAAACAAACTAGTAATAGTACTATAATCAGAACGCTAAGGCCTTCACAACAGATTGATGTATAGCTGTTGTATGAGACTTATTGACACAACAAAAATGTTGTGTCAGACCATGTGACTTCCATTGGAAATGCATTGGGGCGGCCATGACACTTACCCTTTGTTTACATCTAGCATGCATCAATGTATGCTAGATCGAAAGGTGTGAGTGAAGCCACTGTACTGTACTGTACTGTAGTGTAAATATGCTATTTCCGTGCTCGGACACAACCAATGACTGTATTTCTGGCAGATTCAAATGCTATTTGACTTCCACTATAAAATAAAACATTCTCGCTGGCTGTTCCCTGCTGTAGTGTATCTGATTGACTGGTGGCATCCCTGCACGGCCGAAGACCATGTTGATGTTTCAAAGAACCATACTTTCAGTTTGTTTTGTCGCAACGTATATAGTGGGACTATATTCCGGGCTTTGGGCTTTGATGTGTGTTGGGCATTAAACTCACCCCTCCTTGAAGGTCTGGTTCCAGCCAAAGATGATTTCGGTGCGTAGCTGATCTTCTATGTCATGGACACTGACCCCAACATGAGGCAGGACCAGCAGCATGTATGACTGTGCACTCAGAGGCAACTTCACCACCGTGCATCGCCGAGTCTTTTTGGTCAAACAACAACAACACTTTTTACTAGCAAGTACAGACATCAAGTCAGTGGGAATACATTTACTGTATGTGAAGCTGTGGCTCCCTAGTGAGGAGGGTTAGTGATACTGTTTATGCTTGGCATATATCCTCTGTAATTAGTAAGCCTTGCCACGTCATGAGGCCCATAGGACAGGAGCCGAAGCAGCAGGGAGGCATTGGGTCCCATTTCTTTGGTATGGCCCGGCCGGGGATCAAACCCTGACCTCCCCGTCTCAGGGTGGACACTGACCAACAAGGCCACTGAGCTGAGCTGACGTACAACTGCTTCACTGCCACTCCCCTCACCCCACACTCGCATTCAAAATTACAGTATCCAAAATGACTAAGACTATTAAGAACTGCACCAAATTACCTTGTCATTGACATAGCTGTAGTGGCCTGTGCGGGTCATCAAGGGAACCAGCACTGTGGTTGTATCATCGACATGGAACTCCTGCATGGATGTTTTCTCTGGTTGGAAAGCTGTCCTCCAGTTACCTAAAGAAACGCAGCCAAGAAAACCCTCAGATACTAAGTACAATAGACAATAGATTACAATAGCTTTTACGATACTCTGGGCTAGGTTACATGTATACCCATTTTACCCAACAGTTTCACATACAAAGTTAAATCTCTTAACTTGGACTTAACTTGGAATAGTGAACAATGTTAATTACAATACTAGGACCTTGAAAACAATTACGGTACCCATCCTAAATAAACTTTTATGCCATAGTCACAGGTTAAGGGCAGGCACACACATAAGACAAGGCAAACAGACATGAAGATTAACACACACACACACACACACACCTTTGAAGCTGAAGGAGCTGAAGAACAGGAGTTTGGCATCGGAGCTCAGATCTTTGAAGAGACCTTTCACGGTTCCGTCTGACGTCTTCTCCACAAAGTTGTTCACCTGCTCCTCTGCCTCCTGGGGCCCGGAGAAGTCCACGCCGCGGACGAAGGATGCATCTGAGAAGTCCTGCGTACCTTGGATAAAGTCCTCTGACAGACGGCAGTCCCGGCGCGTGAAGGCCCACACCCGGGTTATGATCTCATCTTTGGGTCCGCCGTCCACTCGAGAGTTGATGCTCTGCAGGGTCTTCAGAACCTTGTGTCCGTCCACTAGCGACACACAGTCCTCTCGGTCTGTGTCCAAGCCCAAGCCCAGAAATCTCTAGTCGATGGGGAGACAGGGTTGGGATTGAATTTCTGTTCTTTATAATGTGAAAGCACAAATCCTCATAGGTAGACTGGCCTATTAGTTTGTATTGCACAGTGCGCTCAGCGCGCTATATCCGAACGCACCCTTTCGTTAATTCATTGTTGAGACAATGAAGAATCATAGGGAAATTTTTCATCTTATCAGCTGACTCACTTCTTCGTTCTATACTACTTTTCCATGATCTTTTGGAACCTATATGATTTCAACGTAGAACTGCAACGTTCTCTTTTTTACTGCAATGCCATCTATGTGCCATAAAATGACAAAGGAAGAGAAAGAAGGCTAACCCAGATGAAGACAGTGCTGTCAAAAATACTAATAGTTAAATATATTTTGCTTTGGGGGCTCAAAGTATGCGGCTGTGTGTTTTCACCCAGGCTCCTACATAAGCTCAAAACAATAAATTGAATCAAGAACCTGATATGAGCTGGCGGTCTTCATGGAGGCCCCCAGGTAGAAGGTCACCAGGGATCCGAAGGCATTGACTGGAGAGAAGAGTGTGTTCGCTCCATGCTTCCTTTTGCTGAGATTCTGGTAAATCCTCAGGCCCAGAGAGTTCATCAGCTCGGCCAAAACCGCTGTCCTCTGCCCAAAACCGCTGTTTTGCCTCCGCTCGTCCTGGTCAGGCGCCCTGTTGTCAGGCGTCAGAGCGTTCATGTCGAGGGCCGCCACAGGAAGCGTGTCCAGATGCCTGTCGGGCTGGGCATTTAGAGTCTCGCAGCTGACATTCTCAGCGGCAAAGAGGTAGAAGGGGTGAACGTACACGCGGTTGGCTTGACTTCCAAAGAAACAGCAGCATAACAGGAGGAGAAGAGATAGGGACCAAAGTCTCTGCATTTTAGCTTCCTTAGCTGTCGATTGCACCTTGTTCTTGTATTTATTGAGGTTGCTCCGTCTATGAGAGGGGGCACGGATTTCATTAGTTTGGGATGCATGACATTGTTTCATTTCAAGCAACACAACAAACATCTTTCGTCTCTAGAACACAGAACATGGAGTGCATGAGTGCTGTGAATTGTGTGCCACTATGGTGTGATTTTACTCTCTGGCTTGCCTGGCAGGGTCACTAAACAGTAAAATCCTCAGTGTCGATGTAACGCAAAGAGTGTATAAAGGTAACCAAATGGACCTGTAAATGGGTCCATTTGGGTATATTTGTGCACACTGAGTCAAATTAACTCAGGATTTTGCAGTGTAGGTATAGACTATAGAGCACCATGTCAATGATTGATTCATTGCTCATTGTGAGCCCTCTCTCTCCTGGTGACCAGTGAATAAAAGAAGGCTTTAACCTCTGGAATAGAGGTCGCAGAGTTAATGAAGAGGAGCATGGATCTTTGTGTGTCTGTCTGTGGGTGTATGCGTGCGTGGGCGCCGCCTGCGTGCACACACAGAGAAAGGAAATCGAGCACTTGCTAAAATATGGTGCATGTTAAATGTGGCTATACCGCTGAGCTCAACATATTAACAATCAGCCCCGAAAAACGTAACGTGTAAAGAAAATACTCTAATTAATAAATACTAATTATGACTGTCACATAAAGGATAATTGGCTCAGTTGAACAAAATTGAATGGATGGATGGATGTTAAAACTTGATTATTCATTTATTTCATATCATTCATTTCACGTTTGCTCTGTGTACTGATTGTTCTGTAATGGCTTACCACCTCTAAAGAAAGTAAGATTGTTACTTTCACTGAAGTTACTGCAGAAGGCCCTCGAAGTGATCAATTGACTACTTTCACACAGATTACTCAAGCTCAATTACATAAAAACAGGACTTTATACTTTGAGTTGGATGTGATCCAGCAGGAGCAGAATGGACCGCTGGACTCCTGGAGGAGAAGAGTAAACAGCAGTGTCTTCTTTATTTGGACATACACTGCAGGACATGGCCTTGGTTCCTGATCAATACATCATGTACACTGTAGTGCTCAACTTTATGGCCAGTCCACCTTCGCTGGTGACTTGATCGCAGAGGTTAAATGACATGATGATGGTTCATGACCCTCAACCTCACTGAACACCAACTCCCAGCAAATTAAGCGAAGACAACAGATCAACTCTAAATCGCTGACAGTTCAGTTGCAATCCCAAATTGCAGACTTTTGGCTTACGTTTTGGATTTCCTGAGTCTGACTTGTCCTAACATTGGCTTGATGATCAGCCTTTAATTGTGTTTAAAGTTTCGTTCTTTTAAAGGAAATTGTTATCAAAACCCTCAATTTCTACAAAAGGCCCTATAAGAATTTCACTCTGCATCTCACTTCACATGGACATTCAAACTATCATTCATCAAACCAAGGCATAGAACAAACACAATAGTGAAGACACCAGGTACCATTATTTCTCTCCATATATCCAACAATCACTGCATTTCACATGAAACATCAAAAGCCATTAACTGCAGACTGCAGAGATCTCTTACCGTGTCCTGCTGATGTGATGTAGTGAGTGCGGTCCTCAGCTCTACTCCCTGGCTTTAACTCCAGGCAGCCAGCCTCAGCTCCTCGGGTTACTCATTAACCCACACATTGAGACTGGGGCTCTGCTGCCGTGACTCATAGTCAGCTTTGTACTGTTGAGCTGCCACTAGATAAATGAGTCGGAGAGAGAGAGAGAGAGAGAGAGAGAGACCACCCAATGGTGTTCTATACCAGCTACATCTTGACTTGTGAGCATGATGCAAGCACTTCCCACACATGTGGTGGGAGAGATCGTGGGGAAACTGAAAGTCCCCTTCATTGGAAGTCACAGGGAAGTCGGGGTTGTTTGGCTGTGTTCTTTTCATTTCTGACTGGACCGTTCAGTAGTGACGTGGGACAATATTTAGTTTGTTGTTTGTTTGTTCACCAACTTGGAGTTCAAACAGCTGGCCCAAGTACGTTAATCTAGACACGTATGCATACTGAAACATGTACAGTGCATGCACGTAGGCTATAGCTACCTGTACTTGTGTTTATGAATCTGCTCATGCAAATAGTAAATAGGCAATATTAGGCATGCACCATTTAGGAAATGTACTGTTAGGTCGAAAGGTGCCCCATGGCTGCATAAAGAGATCCTTGACTTAATGGCAATTAGGGATAATGCAAAGAAAACAGCAAATAAACTAGGTTTGAGATCAGATAGACAAATCTACTGTCAATTAAGGAACAAAGTAACAAGGTTAAATACAAAGAAAAAGAGTATTATAAAAGAAAAACTATGGTCAACACTGAATTAAATAATGGGCAGGAAATCAAATATATAAATTTCATTCATACAATCTGAAGGAATGTTCATAACAAAACCTTTTTTTTCTTCTTTTTAATAAAGTTGATAAATTAGGCCTGGGCCATGGCTCAGCGGTCCAGGCACCTTGACTGGTGTTCATAAATTAAGAGAAGGTCAACAAAGTAGTGATGGTTCACTGTCACGTACACGAAAGACAAAAACTGTCTCTTTAGCTTTAATCAGGTTGATAGGGAAACAGTTCTGAAATGAATCATGTCACAAGCAGATTCCACTTCCTCTGGTACAGACAACTTAGACAGTAGAATATTGAAACTGGTGGTTAATTCTTTAGTTACTCTTATATGTCAACCAGTGTTTAAACAGTGGCGTTCATCCAACAGTATGGAAGGAAGCTAAAATCATTCCACTTCCAAAAGATAAGAATAAAACATTTACTGGTCCAAACAGCCGTCCTATCAGTATTTTACCGTTGCTAAGTAAAAGAATGGAAAGAAATTGGATTCAGGTCATGGACTACTTCTCCAATAATAATCTACTCTCACCCTTTCAGCATGCATACAGGGAAGGCCATTCCACAATCTTCCATGGACAATAATAAATTAGTAGGTGCTGTTATGCTGGATTTCAGTGCAGCATTTGATGTAATTGATCATACCTTGCTTGATAAGCTACAGTGTTACGGTTTCGCCTCCAATGCATTGTCTTGGTTTATTCATTATCTCTCAGGGAGACGGCAGAGGGTCTTCTTTAATGGCATCTATTCAAAATGGAACCCCATTAACTGTGGAGTTCCACAAGGTAATTGCCTAGGACCTCTGTTATACTCCATTTTCACCAATGATTCACCATTGGGTGTAATAAATGTTAATACAATTTTGTATGCTGATGACACAACATTATACAGTGCGGCCATCTGTGCGGACATCTGGGAAAGCTGTAACTGACACATTAATCAGGGCTTTAGCAGATTTATGAGTGGATTGAGTGCAATAAGCTGGTGTTAAATATTTCCAAGACAAAGGCCATTGTGCTTGGATATAGATAAAGGTTGGGCAAGAATGTTAACACTGTTAATTGAACAGGTGAACACAATACAACTTCTGGGAGTAACTATAGATAGGCTAGCTCTTTATCTTGGTCTAAACATATAGATTATATGGATATCAAAATGGGAAGAGGAATCGGTATGACTAGGAGTAGGAAGTGTTCTGTTTTCATCACTCCCTCTATAATGAAATCTGTTATTCATTCTTTGGTTTTGTCTCATTTAGAATACTGCCCTGTTATCTGGTCATCAGCTACACAATCTGATTTGAAAAAGTTGCAGGTTGCTCAGAATAAAGCGGCTCGTCTGGCACTAGGCTGTTCATACCGCCGGACAAGTATTAGTTATATGCACGAACATCTGGCATGGCTGATGGTTGAAAAGAAATTAGCAATGAGTCTTCTAATGCTACTGTGGAACATTATTACCACTGGTAAGCCATATAGCTTGGCTCACCAGTTAAAAATGACTTCTGAACTTGGTTACGACACTATAGAGAAGCACCTTCTGGAAACATAAGAATAAAAACAATAAACAACACACAGACCCACTTATTACACGCACCATTGAGCCCAATTTATACTTTGATAAATGATATACTTTATATTTTCACCTTTTTCAGTTGAAAATCTGTTATTTTCTATAAATTAAAACTTTACAATGTTACCACAAGACAAGTGTGTCAAGCTTTATATCCTCTTAGTTTTTTGTGTCAAGGACCCGCAAATTGATATATACCTAACTACTAGACCTTAGTCACCTTACCCGTTCTAAATATATGAACACCAAATGATGTGCAGTGTGGGTAATGCGATGTAGTAGATCACATTACTGATTGGGAGGGAATTGTCCTGTCTCGCTATATATAGGCTACGCTACGCTATTGCAAACATAGCAGATTTATCCCCCAAAAAGCATGTTTTTGCAATAAACGTTTGTGCCCCCTGTGGATGAAAATGGAATTGCTTTGGGCTCACCATTGATTAAACCACCCTCGACATGTGAATGAAATTTGGGGCGGATTGGACATACCGTTGGTGATTTGTGTCATTGTTTAGTAAAACAGGCCCCTCCCACTAACTTTGGACGCCGATTACAGCCGAACGATACGGACTATGGAAATTCTGCCCGTGGTGTTTTAATCTGATAGGTCCAGAGATCATGTGTACCGTTTTTGTGATATCTGCACAAAAGCTGTAGGTGGAAGAGCAAAAAGTGTGTTTAGCAGAAAAGTCAAAATGGCAGAAAATCTATCATGACCCAAATGGGCGTGGCCTATATGGGGAGATGCGTCATGACCCAAGTCCCAAGGAATCCAGTGAAAGTGAAATTTAGATTTTATGA
The DNA here is from genome assembly GCF_964188405.1 of Protomyctophum parallelum. Classification (NCBI taxonomy): domain Eukaryota; kingdom Metazoa; phylum Chordata; class Actinopteri; order Myctophiformes; family Myctophidae; genus Protomyctophum; species Protomyctophum parallelum. The sequence goes on along the minus strand of NC_139704.1, from coordinate 40,953,389 downwards.
CCTACGGTTCAAGAGTTATAAGGCGAAATGTAAAGTGGGCTGTTATAGCGCCACCATGAGGCCGACTGATGTAATTATTTATTACATTCATTTGAATAATTATTATGAACCTCACCTCCCAAGTGTTGTGACTGTAGCTCGGACGGTTTCTGAGAGAAAAATACTTGATGAGAGTTTTCGCATTTCCCTATGTAAGTGGAAGGGTAATTTTAATGCACTAATAAATTAATTATTAATCAATAATTTGTTAAAGTGAAAAAAGGGCTTCGTTAAGACCTCCGTAATATTATGTTATGGTCAATGGCAATGCCTGTGTGAAAAGTTGGAGCGATTGGTGCAGGCATTATAATTCTTTCTCCAAAAATAGCAGATCTACAAGCTCGCGGCATAAAGTGCTAATTTTGAATAGCCAACTAATTGGACAAAGTGGTTAAAGTGATTGAACTAATTCTGCTGGGGACCCCCTGTAACCCCCCCAAGGACCCCTGGGGGTCCCCGGACCCCATTTTGAGAACCAATGACTTAACCTGTCCTGGGAAAAGAACACAAACACCAAGTGTTCTTTATGAGCTGTTATGTAACACTATGCGACTTGTACATCCTTGAACATGACAAGTCCTTCAGTGACATCTGGTGCAAACGGAACTTGGCACACTAGATTTTCTCATGAGATAAAGGGATCATTCTATGCTGTGTGTACTCTAAGGTCCGGTTTTGCTCTTTTGTAAATATCATTTACAATATAAATATACATTCACTTTACTATTCTGTTAGGGCAAAACACATCATGAGAATGCTATGAATTGAAAATACAAAACAAGAAAGAGAGAGAGATCAACATGCACTCTCTATCAATGTTTGTGGTGTGCTGCAAATTTGCAAATTTCTTTAAAGCCTGCATACACTTTTCTCTGCGTTATTTGTCATCATCATTACGGTCTGACAAGGACCATCATCAGGAACTAAAGAACACAAGTAATATGTAGTAAGATCTTCTTTTAAAACCATATTTTTAAACATCAGGAAAACATTGTTAAAAAAAAAAAAAAGTATCTGCACACTGTTCTTGATGCTCCAAAGTAATCAGACTATGCACTTGCATCTTTGAACACGTAGCAATATTAGGTGTGGGGAAAAGTGAAACACCACTAGCATCAGTTCTTTACACTGTGCTGGCATTGAGAAAGTGGATTCCAGATCCATCAATCCGCACAAAACTTTGTTCAGGGGCCTACCATGACAATAGTCCCACCAGGGGCAACATGTTGCCCCCAGGGCCCATGCACATCATGTGCTCCAATCCGCACCAAACTTTGCACAAACACTGTTCAGGGGCCTGCCCCATCCATGACAATAGTCCCACCAGGGGCAACATGTTGCCCCCAGGGCCCATGCACATCATGTGCTCCAATCCGCACCAAACTTTGCACAAACACTGTTCAGGGGCCTGCCCCATCCATGACAATAGTCCCACCAGGGGCACAAACACTGTTCAGGGGCCTGCCCCATCCATGACAATAGTCCCACCAGGGGCAACATGTTGCCCCCAGGGCCCATGCACATCATGTGCTCCAATCCGCACCAAACTTTGCATAAACACTGTTCAGGGGCCTGCCCCATCCATGACAATAGTCCCACCAGGGGCACAAACACTGTTCAGGGGCCTGCCCCATCCATGACAATAGTCCCACCAGGGGCACAAACACTGTTCAGGGGCCTGCCCCATCCATGACAATAGTCCCACCAGGGGCACAAACACTGTTCAGGGGCCTGCCCCATCCATGACAATAGTCCCACCAGGGGCAACATGTTGGCACAAACACTGTTCAGGGGCCTGCCCCATCCATGACAATAGTCCCACCAGGGGCACAAACACTGTTCAGGGCCTGCCCCATCCATGACAATAGTCCCACCAGGGGCAACGTGTTGCGGCCATGGCCCACAGCACGTTCTTCAATCCGCACCAAACTTGGCACAAAAACTGTTTAGGGGTCAAACATGCGACTAGTCACATCGAAAAACCAAAATTGCACATATATGGGGCACTGCAGCAGCTCTGATCAATGAAGGCTGTGTAACATATACTAATATACTATCAATCAATCAATCAATAAATACAATTTTATTAAAGACACATGGTCCATAGTGACATTAAAAAACATACGTACAAATACAAAGACATTGTCCACATAATAAATTCATATACAGGCTTACACGCTATTGGTTCCACAATGCATCATTATAAACCACATTGAGTTTCTGCATACTGCTCTTTTTGTAGCGTCATCGGTGTGCACAAATATTTAAGTAGTGTGGACGTCACAGAAGCTGAACACATACTAAACTTACAAACAATGATGTTTGCTTGTGCATATAACATTCTACGATGCCTGTAGATATGTCCCTATCATCAGATAGGTAATTTGTTAAATAATGTCCTAGTACTTGACCTCATCACAGACCTTAAGGGCTGTACCAGGACTGGACATGACAGTTTACTGTAGTTCTTACAATCATGATATTGCTCTTCTTTGCATTATAAATAATGTCACAGTCTGAGCCATATTGAGAACAGACCCTCAGTAACTGCTGAAGGCCAGCACTATATGGGCATAGGATGACCAAATCATCTGCATACATCAAGTGGTTGATGACTGTGTTGCCGACACCCTGTATCACAGCTGTTCAGCTGTTTAGATAGGTCACCCATATATAAAAAAAAAATCACACCCGTGTGAACTGAGTGGTGCAACTCCCCTCTCTCTCTCTCTCTCTCTCTCTCTCTCATTAGCAGGCAACAGTGCAGCACTGTCTCTCTCTCTGTTTCTGGCACAACAGCGCCCCTACTGGTACTCATAGTCATATACTGGTGCTCATTAACGTCACACGGACACATAGGTGAACCATCACATAGGTGGGTGAACACGGTCATTGCTGTTCCTTGGAGTGGTTGCACCACTCAAAAAGCAAAGGAGATAAAATGCTTCTCTGTCTGACACGATTTTTGAGTGGTGAAACCACTCCAAGGAACAGCAATGTCCGTCCCTCCATCTGTATGTCCCTATGGTACCAATACGGGCAAACGTGGCGCTGTTGTGCTAGAAACAGAGAGATAGTGTTGCACTGTTGCTTGCTAATTACAATGTGGAGTGTGCATGAGAGATGGAGAGTGAGAGAGAGAGTGTGTTGTCTGCTAATTCCCCCACACAGTAACACTGTCATTTCTCGACCGTTTCGGACGCGGGGTGACATTGGATAAAATACTGTCCAGGGCTATTGGTCGATAGTTATCTGAGCTATTCAGCTTCCCAGACTTAGCTTTAATAACAGGCACTAATACAACTGATAAAATAGAACCATGAATTAAAAACCCAGTGAAGCAGATGGAAAGTAAGGGGCAGAGTTTTCTGCCTGCAAACTTTAAATGCTCAGCTGATATTTTGTCCATACCACATGCCTTGTTATCTTTAAGTACTCTGACTGCATCATAGATTTCTTGTGGGGAAATGGTAACATCCTCACTGTTATCAATGTTGCCCACTATAAAGGAACGTTGCTTTGAACGCAATTGAACAGTTCATAATGATGTTTCTGCCACAATTGAGCAATCTCCTCTGAGATCAATATTTGTTGGAAAAAATTGCATTTGAGCGGGTTTTTTTGTTCAAATAAGGGACCATGTCTTTGTCTTCCTGACATAACTCAGGCTTTGAAGGCCCTTCTAGCCGCAGCATGAAGCTCACCCACATGTTCCAGAGGCCTGCTGGACTTAATAATGCAATAAGTGCAATAAGCTGGTGTTAAATATTTCCAAGACAAAGGCCATTGTGCTTCGATCTAGATGCATGTTGGGCAAGAATGTTAAAACTGTCAACTGTCACAAATTGAACAGGTGTAATACAAAGTACATACAAGTTCAGTGCTATGTTGAGGACTTTTACAATTTACATCACTGCACACAACAGCATCTCTTGGCAGTACAATGTTACTCAACAGGGTGTTGGACTGAAGATAGTACTGAAGTTTGATATACTAGAATACCTAGTATATTAAACTTGCTAAACGCAAATATGCGTTTAGCATATCCCTGGTAGATGCACCCTCCTGATTTCGCGAGACATGGCGGGGGTCCCCAGCCAAAAACATTGAGAACCCCTGTCCTAGACAATGAGCCCTAACAACTCCACATGCCAAAATGCCACGGAATATAACTTACCGGTATATAGGCTGATTGCCTTTCTAGTTTTTCCATCCCTTCTCAAAGCACTTTACAATGTACTTCACATTTACTCATTCTTATGGAGGAGCAAACCAACCTGCTCATCAAGAGCAGTTAGGGTTTCAGTGTCTTGCTCAAGGACACTTCGACATGCAGCCAGAAGCCGGGAATAGAACCTGGAACCTTCTGCTTCCAAGACCCCAGAGCTTTCTCCAGGCGGTGAAAGGCCCTGCATGGAAGAGCAGTCCTGAACATGAAAGGACAACCGAGGAGCAGGTAACAACATTCCTCCATGGAAAAAACATTGACAAAAAACATTGGCATTGACAATATTGAAGCATGTCACATACACTACCAACCAGGACTCTAAAGGACAGGCCAGCAAATGTCTTCAAATATATTCAAGAATTATTATTTGTCGTATTGCACTTATATAAGTGCTATGGAAGTGCTATGAAAGCACTTATGTAAGTATATTTGCACTAATCATATTAATCATTTGGTTTTTTTTCTTCTCTCTGTTGTGAAAAGGAGTATGGAATGTTCAAGATAAAGATCAGAGACAGCTGCTCTACTTTCTGAACCACTGCCTCACCCAAAATGTTCTGTTTGCTGATATAATAATTTATCTTAATCTTAAAGTGTCTAATGGCATCTAATATTTAACCTGAAGCAAAGATATGAACAGTTATTATATTTGCGTGTTCACAAACACTTTATGATATGATGAAATGACCCAGGTGTTTCTTTTCTCACACACATTATTTATTGAGGGATCAGTCAAATTCAGCCCTTTATGGAGGCTATAAGGAAACCTTCTCATGGGTGACAGAGTATATAAGCTGTTGTGTTTCAGGACTGAGGCATGTTCTGTTGGAAGGGGAAGGTGAACCATGACAATGCAGGCTCTCTTGGTTCTTTGGTGTGTCATGGTCTCGCATGGGGTGCAAGGTAATTTTTTCTGGTCATGTTTATAACCCTTTCACATTACATGACAATGACAACTTTTGTTCTTTAATAACGTCAACATAAATTATTGTTTTTCTTCAGGGTGGTACGTCACCACACCAGGTGAGTCTTGATGAACTTTCATGTACGTAGATTGTACTGGACATATGGGTGCACCAGTTAATACGGTATTGAATACATCTATTATTACAATAATACAGTTACAGTTAGTTGCAGGCATAGCCCTACTGTATAATGTAATTTGTCTGGCCTTTGCTTTCACATCAGCCAATACATCCAGCTATACTATGGTCAACTGTATTATCAACTGTTATATGTGTTTCAGACCCACAGACAGAACAAACCGCACACTGTCTTCAAATGCAGTGAAAAATCTTGAATAGGGAAACAGCAACGTTTCGGCCTATGCTCAGGCTAAAGGATAGCCTGATGAAGGCTGCATATGCCGAAACGTTGCTGTTTCCCTATTAAAGTTTTTTCACTGCATTTGAAGACAGTGTGCGGATGTTTGTTCTTTTTCATTGTCAGGCACCTTACCCCCTCCTACGCACCTGTTGCCTGTAGGTGTGCAAAAGCCTTGCTTTTTAAAGACCCACAGACAGGACATGTAACATTTATCATATTGACATGTCAGCCATTTTGTAAAATGGTGTGAATAATGGTTAAATTGAACTGTCCTGTTTACTGTTACTGTTGTCTCGGTGCCGAACATAATTAACATTTGTTCTTTCTTTCTTTTGCAAACTTTCATCTAACCAACAGAACCGATACCAGATACTACAGGTTCTGGTAAGGCCTACCTATCCCAAAGTTCCCGAAACCCATGATCCTGTGTATTGGTTTCTAAAATCACTTCTGCATTTATTTTCTCAAAAGGGATGAATGGTAATGGCAGTTAAGTTAAAAAAGGAAACAATTTACAGGCTTGAGAGGTGTGATGTAGATTTTTTTTTATAGCATATCCTTTATTACTTGAAAGCATTGCACTTTGTGCACAAGTTACTTCAGTTACAATTCTGTGTTGCCCTTTAAAAACACTGCTAAACCATATAGAGTCACTTATACCTTGTACTTTGTTTCTTGTATGTTTGTTTTTATGCCTTGTCTCTGTATGTAGGCCTACCGGTAATGTGCTTCACTGCCTGCCTGTTTAGTTTTTATGTTTTGTGTGGGTGACTGCAGCTGAAATGTAGCATCTTAATTCCAGTGTATTTACGATGCATTTATTTGTATGTTTGTCAATGTTTGAACAAATAAATTAAAAGTAAAAAACATGGTCAGTGGCCAAAGACACATCGCGAGCGGCCACACAAACTGCCAAGCACAGACAAAACATGGTCACTGGCCAAAGACCTGCCCTCGTTCAAAATGTACGCTTTGTGTGTGTGTGTGTGTGTGTGTGTGTGTGTGTGTGTGTGTGTGTGTGTGTGTGTGTGTGTGTGTCTCTCACTCGGACACAATATTATTGTATTATACACCAACTGTATTCACAACTAGGCCTATGTTTGACACTTGCGTTGTCACTGCTGTCTCAGTGCTGAACATAATTGATGCTTTCTTTCTTTCTTTCTTTCTTTCTTTCTTTCTTTCTTTCTTTCTTTCTTTCGCAAATATCCAGAAACAATTCAACAGTGGTTCCTGATATGGGAACCCATATGGTCCATCTTACACCTAGGTATTAATAGAATAAACAGTGTGTAGGCCTATTGGTGAAAAGAAATTCTGTCAAACTGCCTTTTTCTTTTTTAAACATAGAGAATAATAAGGACACAATAGATATATACTTACTGGTCTCTGCAGCCTAACCTTGTAGGACAGGTCTTTGCCTGCCGTCAGCCGCTTATCTCCACAGAATATAGTCCAATGTCCTGTATGTCCATATACTTTTGACAACCAACATTCCACTTTCTTTATTCAATTATTTTATTCAATTCTGTGCCGTTTCTAACTGTCTCGTAGTAATCCACATCAGGACAAAAGCCCTGATGCCATTCTGCCACCTTATTGGGCCCACACGAACAGAGCTGTTATCGGGAAGCAACTCAATGATTCCAAGTTGGACAAGTTGTTAAGTGTTGCAATATTGCTCCTGTCTGCCTCAGATCGACCCTCATGTCGCTACAACTGTGGCAACAACCTGGGAAGCTGCTCCTGTTCCAGCTCCTGTCAGTACTATGGCAACTGTTGCTATGACTACAACAGTAAGTACCAGGTCCCTTCAATAGACTCTATTCTAGACCACCCAACATGCGAGGATGTCTTATGTTAAAAGAGAACATACATAGGCTATGTATGTTCTCTTTTCCAATGTAAATTGCAAGCTTCTTTGCCAAATGGGTACATCAGCATCCGTGGACTTTGATGTCAAATCAATTTAACTTGGTATAAACAGACTCCAATCAGGTTATTGAAACATCTGAATTATGTCTATTTGAATCCGTTCGAGATATCCATTACAAATGATTCTAAATATTTTACGTTCCATATATATAATTTGAAACTCAATTTGGTTATGTCATCCACATATGTCAGTTTTTACTCAAACATACATAATTACGTCATCAGCCAATCCCTGATTGGCCGAGTGACGACACCAACATACGGAGCCAATCCAATTGGTCGAGGGGGCCACAGACATGCAGCAAGCTGCCAACTTGCGCTCTGATTGGCCAAGCGACGGCAGTAAAAATACACAATCCCTGATGGGCCGAGGGTGTCACCGACATACGCAGCCGAAAACAGTACTTGCGCCTCTCTGCTCGCTCAAGTAATTAGTGTAAATGTTCAGGTAATGACCACTATATTGCATCTCTCATTCATATAGCTCACTGCCAAGCCACCACTGCACCTGCAACGCGACCCCCTATCACAGGTCAGGCATTTCATTATAGTTTTAGTTTATATCATTGTCCTAGAAGAACAAGTGAATGAGTTGTTAAGTGTTACAATAATTATGCTCCTGTCCTGTCTCCCTCAGCCCAACCCTCATGTCGCTACAACTGTGGCAACAACCTGGGATACTGCTCCTGTTCCAGCTCCTGTCGGTATTATGGCAACTGTTGCTATGACTACAACAGTAAGTACCAGGTCCCTTCACTCTGCCCTGTCTCCACTCACTTGACATTGACCCTGTTGTTGTTGTTGTTGTTCATGACTGCGGGAACAAAAGCATGTTGTCTCAGTTTTTTCAACAGTTACAATTTGATTGGCCAAGAGGCATTCCATGAGTGCTAATGTTCAGTAACGGCACTGGAACCTGTCACTCAGCGAGCTATTGTTAGACAGTTATTTACACACTTGGTCAGGAGAGCTGATTGCAGCAACATTTCTGTGGGAGTCCTGAAGGAACGAGGCCTACATGTGTTGGAACTTGGCATAAAATGATGTCTCGCATTACTTGATTAATAGTTTATAGTAGAGCTATTGTATAAAAGCAATGTTCCCAATCAAGGTTGTGCACTGCTGTTAGACTGCATATCAGCAATCCTGTAAGCGCTATATGAGATACCTGAATTTCCCATGGGGATGAATAAAGCCTACCTACTGTACCTATACCTACCTACCTACCTACCTACCTACCTACCTACCGTGTTCATGTCAGATAATGACAACTATATTTGCATCTCTCATTCATATAGCTCAATGCCAAGCCATCACTGCAGGACCCGAAACCACAGGTAATTCATGAATACTTTATCTGCATTAATAGTTCATTCCCTCCATTCATAGTGTCCTAGAAGTACAAGTGAATTAGGTGGCAAGTGTTACAATAAGCTCGTGTTTCCATTAATAGCGAACACAGCCTCATGTCGCTACAACTGTGGCTACAACCTGGGAAGCTGCTCCTGTTCCAGCTCCTGTCAGTACTATGGCAACTGTTGCTATGACTACAACAGTAAGTACCAGGTCCCTTCAATAGACTCTATTCTAGACCACCCAGCGTGCGAGGATGTCTTGCCTATGTTAAAAGAGAACATACATAGGTTATGTATGTTCTCTTTTCCAATGTAAATTGCAAGCTTCTTTGCCAAATGGGTAAATAGAAACAAACAGTATCAGCATCCGTGGACATTTACGTCAAATCAATTTAACTTGGTATAAACAGACTCCAATAAAGTTGTTGAAACATCTGAATAATGTCTATATGAATCCGTTCGAGATATCCATTACAATGATTCTGAATATTTTACGTTCCCTATATATAATTAGAAACTCAATTTGGTTATGTCATCCACATATGTCAGTTTTTACACAAACATACATAATTACGTCATCAGCCAATCCCTGATTGGCCGAGTAACGACACCAACATACAGAGCCAATCCAATTGGTCGAGGGGGCCACAGACATATGCAGCAAGCTGCCAACTTGTGCTCTGATTGGCCAAGCGACGCCACCAAAAATACACAATCCCTGATTGGCCGAGGGGACCACCAAAAATTCTCAATCCCTGATTGGCCGAGGGTGTCACCGACATACGCAGCCGAAAACAGTACTTGCGCCTCTCTGCTCACTCAAGTAATTAGTGTAAATGTTCAGGTAATGACCACTATATTGCATCTCTCATTCATATAGCTTACTGCCCAGCCACCACAGCACCACCACGACCCTTCACTACCGCAGGTATTTCATTATAGTTTTAGTTTATATCATTGTCCTAGAAGTACAAGTGAATGAGTTGTTAAGTGTTACAATAATTATGCTCCTGTCCTGTCTCCCTCAGCCCAACCCTCATGTCGCTACAACTGTGGGAACAACCTGGGATACTGCTCCTGTTCCAGCTCCTGTCAGCGCTATGGCAACTGTTGCTATGACTACAACAGTAAGTACCAGGTCCCTTCAATAGACTCTATTCTATTACTATTCGATTACTGCAATGCACTTTTTTCTGGACTGCCTAAGAAAACAACTGACAGATTACAACTTGTCCAAAATGCAGCAGCCAGAGTTTTAACTAGAACTAAGATGAGAGAACATATTACTCCAGTTTTGGCTTCACTGCACTGGCTTCCGGTTGTTTTTAGGATTGATTTAAAAAGTATTTTACTTGTGTATAAAGCTCTCAATGGTCTCGCACCTTCCTACCTACATGACTGCCTGCCTAAATATGTCCCAAACCGCCCCCCCTAAGGTCTTCCACTGCTGGCCTGCTCGCTTTGCCTAAAAAAATGGCAACTAAAAAATACGGGGAAGCTGCTTTTTGCTTCTACGGGCCGATGGCATGGAACAAACTCCCACTGTACCTTCGACAGGCAGCCTCTGTAGACATTTTTAAAGCACAGCTCAAGACCCACTTCTACACCCTTGCTTTTAATTGATCTTTTATTTTTTGTTATTCATGTCCTCACTGTATTGCATTACTGCTTGTTTTTTAATGTTTATGCCTTGCTTTTATTACATTTTTTCTCCATTGCTCTGTAAAGCACTTTGAGCTGCATTTCATGTCATGAAAGGTGCTATACAAATAAAGTTTTATTATTATTCTAGACCACCCAGCGTGCGAGGATGTCTTGCCTATGTTAAAAGAGAACATACATAGGCTATGTATGTTCTCTTTTCCAATGTAAATTGCAAGCTTCTTTGTCAAATGGGTACATAGAAACAGACAGTATCAGCATCCGTGGACTTTTATGTCAAATCAATTTAACTTGGTATAAACAGACTCCAATCAAGTTATTGAAAGATCCAAATTATGTCTATATGAATCCGTTCGAGATATCGATTACAATGATTCTGAATATTTTACGTTCCCTATATATAATTTGAAACTCAATTTGGTTATGTCATCCACATAATTATGTCAGTTTTTACACAAACATACATAATTAAGTCATCAGCCAATCCCTGATTGGCCGAGTGACGACACCAACATACAGAGCCAATCCAATTGGTCGAGGGGGCCACAGACATATGCAGCAAGCTGCCAACTTGCGCTCTGATTGGCCAAGCGACGCCACCAAAAATACACAATCCCTGATTGGCCGAGGGGACCACCAAAAATTCACAATCCCTGATTGGCCGAGGGTGTCACCGACATACGCAGCCGAAAACAATACTTGCGCCTCTCTGCTCACTCAAGTAATTAGTGTAAATGTTCAGGTAATGACCACTATATTGCATCTCTCATTATAGCTTACTGCCCAGCCACCACAGCACCACCACGACCCATCACTACCCCAGGTATTTCATTATAGTTTTAGTTTATATCATTGTCCTAGAAGTACAAGTGAATGAGTTGTTAAGTGTTACAATAATTATGCTCCTGTCCTGTCTCCCTCAGCCCAACCCTCATGTCGCTACAACTGTGGGAACAACCTGGGATACTGCTCCTGTTCCAGCTCCTGTCAGCGCTATGGCAACTGTTGCTATGACTACAACAGTAAGTACCAGGTCCCTTCAATAGACTCTATTCTATTACTATTCGATTACTGCAATGCACTTTTTTCTGGACTGCCTAAGAAAACAACTGACAGATTACAACTTGTCCAAAATGCAGCAGCCAGAGTTTTAACTAGAACTAAGATGAGAGAACATATTACTCCAGTTTTGGCTTCACTGCACTGGCTTCCGGTTGTTTTTAGGATTGATTTAAAAATTATTTTACTTGTGTATAAAGCTCTCAATGGTCTCGCACCTTCCTACCTACATGACTGCCTGCCTAAATATGTCCCAAACCGCCCCCCCTAAGGTCTTCCACTGCTGGCCTGCTCGCTTTGCCTAAAAAAATGGCAACTAAAAAATACGGGGAAGCAGCTTTTTGCTTCTACGGGCCGATGGCATGGAACAAACTCCCACTGTACCTTTGACAGGCAGCCTCTGTAGACATTTTTAAAGCACAGCTCAAGACCCACTTCTACACCCTTGCTTTTAATTGATCTTTTATTTTTTGTTATTCATGTCCTCACTGTATTGCATTACTGCTTGTTTTTTAATGTTTATGCCTTGCTTTTATTACATTTTTTCTCCATTGCTCTGTAAAGCACTTTGAGCTGCATTTCATGTCATGAAAGGTGCTATACAAATAAAGTTTTATTATTATTCTAGACCACCCAGCGTGCGAGGATGTCTTGCCTATGTTAAAAGAGAACATACATAGGCTATGTATGTTCTCTTTTCCAATGTAAATTGCAAGCTTCTTTGCCAAATGGGTACATAGAAACAGACAGTATCAGCATCCGTGGACTTTTATGTCAAATCAATTTAACTTGGTATAAACAGACTCCAATCAAGTTATTGAAAGATCCAAATTATGTCTATATGAATCCGTTCGAGATATCCATTACAATGATTCTGAATATTTTACGTTCCCTATATATAATTTGAAACTCAATTTGGTTATGTCATCCACATAATTATGTCAGTTTTTACACAAACATACATAATTAAGTCATCAGTGACGACACCAACATACAGAGCCAATCCAATTGGTCGAGGGGGCCACAGACATATGCAGCAAGCTGCCAACTTGCGCTCTGATTGGCCAAGCGACGCCACCAAAAATACACAATCCCTGATTGGCCGAGGGGACCACCAAAAGTTCACAATCTCTGATTGGCCGAGGGTGTCACCGACATACGCAGCCGAAAACAGTACTTGCGCCTCTCTGCTCACTCAAGTAATTAGTGTATTTGTTCAGGTAATGACCACTATATTGCATCTCTCATTCATATAGCTTACTGCCCAGCCACCACAGCACCACCAATACCCCTCACTACCCCAGGTATTTCATTATAGTTTTAGTTTATATCATTGTCCTAGAAGTACAAGTGAATGAGTTGTTAAGTGTTACAATAATTATGCTCCTGTCCTGTCTGCCTCAGGTCGACTCTCATGTCGCAACTACTGTGGCTACAGCCTGGGAAGCTGCTCCTGTTCCAGCAACTGTCGGTATAATGGCAACTGTTGCTATGACTACAACAGTAAGTACCAGGTCCCTTCACTTGTTGTTCAGGATGTAGGACGAATAGCATGTTGTCTCAATTTATATTTTAGACAATTATTTTATTGTCAGGTAATGACCACTATATTTGCATCTCTCATTCATATAGCTTACTGCCCAGCCACCACTGCACCACCACGACCCATCACTACCCCAGGTATTTCATTATAGTTTTAGTTTATATCATTGTCCTAGAAGTACACTGGACAACCTGCTACTGCTACATCAGGTATTAATATTTTATCTCCATCTCCATTAATATGTTCCTAAATGCAATGTGAACCACAAAATGGCTTCAGCTGGTGATGACTGATGAGACTCCTTCCCCCCCCCCTCTCAGGACCGAACTGTGGAGGCTCCCTGTATGGCAATGGGACCTTCTCCAGTCCAAACTACCCAAACCAATACTACAACAACGCTAACTGTATTTGGAGGCTAACTGCTGACTTCAGAGACACTGTCTCCCTGTCCTTCACCGACATTGAGTGAGGATCACTGTTTTCTTTAAGTTGATGATAACAATTCCAAAACAACTTTACATTTGAACTATTGAACATATCACGTTTCATGACTTGAATCTGTTGCTCTCTGATGATGTTGGTTGTACTAGATATTCTTATAGATATTCTTTTTTGCACCCAGTTTGGAGAACTGCTGCAACTGCGACTGGATTACCATCTATGATGGGCCGTCTGTCAACTCACCGTACCTGGGCAAAGTTTGTTACCCTCAAAACAATTCATCCTTCCAATCCTCCTCACGGTACATGACCGTGGTGTTCAGGACAGATATCTCTGTGGTTCGCGGAGGGTTCAATGCTGAGTTCACAAGCATTTATCGACCCTCATGTCGCTACAACTGTGGCACCAACTTCGGAAGCTGCTCCTGTTCCAGCTCCTGTCAGTACTTGGGCAACTGTTGCTATGACTACAACAGTAAGTGCCAGGTCCCTTAACTTACTTGTTGTTCAGGACTGTAGGACTAATAGCATGTTGTCTCAATTTATATTTTAGACACAGGATACAATTAGTGTATTTGGGTCAGGTAATGACCACTATATTTCTATCTCTCATTGATATAGCTCACTGCCAAGCCACGGTAGCCACCACTGCACCTCCACCACAACCCACTACCTCAGGTATTTCATTATAGTTTTAGTTTATATCATTGTCCTAGAAGAACAAGTGAATGAGTTGTTAAGTGTTACAATAATTATGCTCCTGTCCTGTCTGCCTCAGATCGACCCTCATGTCGCTACAACTGTGGCTACAACCTGGGAAGCTGCTCCTGTTCCAGCTCCTGTCAGTACTATGGCAACTGTTGCTATGACTACAACAGTAAGTACCAGGTCCCTTCACTTGTTGTTCAGGATGTAGGACGAATAGCATGTTGTCTCAATTTATATTTTAGACAATTAGTGTATTGTCAGGTAATGACCACTATATTTGCATCTCTCATTCATATAGCTTACTGCCAAGCCACCACAGCCGCCGCCACAACACCACCATATACCCCAGGTATTTCATTATAGTTTTAGTTTATATCATTGTCCTAGAAGTACACTGGACAACCTGCTACTGCTACATCAGGTATTAATATTTTATCTCCATCTCCATTAATATGTTCCTAAATGCAATGTGAACCACAAAATGGCTTCAGCTGGTGATGACTGATGAGACTCCTTCCCCCCCCCCCCCCCCCCCTCAGGACCGAACTGTGGAGGCTCCCTGTATGGCAATGGGAACTTCTCCAGCCCAAACTACCCAAACCAATACTACAACAACGCTAACTGTATTTGGAGGCTAATGGCTGACTACAGTAAAACTGTCTCCCTGTCCTTCACCGACCTTGAGTGAGGATCACTGTTTTCTTTAAGTTGATGATAACAATTCCAAAACAACTTTACATTTGAACTATTGAACATATCACTTTTCATGACTTGAATCTGTTGCTCTCTGATGATGTTGGTTGTACTAGATATTCTTATAGATATTCTTTTTTGCACCCAGTTTGGAGAACTGCCCTAACTGCAACTGTGACTCGATTACCATCTATGATGGGCCGTCTGTCAACTCACCGTACATGGGCAAAGTTTGTTACCAAAACACTTCAGTCTTCCAATCCTCCCACCAGTACATGACCGTGGTGTTTAGGACAGATCAATCTGTTGGCGGACGGTTCAATGCTGAGTTCACAAGCATTTATCGACCCTCATGTCGCTACAACTGTGGCAACAACCTGGGAAGCTGCTCCTGTTCCAGCTCCTGTCAGTACTTGGGCAACTGTTGCTATGACTACAACAGTAAGTGCCAGGTCCCTTCACTTACTTGTTGTTCAGGACTGTAGGAGTAATAGCATGTTGTCTCAATTTATATTTTAGACACAGGATACAATTAGTGTATTTGGGTCAGGTAATGACCACTATATTTGCATCTCTCATTGATATAGCTCAGTGCCAAGCCACCACTGCACGCCCACGACCCCCTACCACAGGTATTTCATTATAGTTTTAGTTTATATCATTGTCCTAGAAGTACAAGTGAATGAGTTGTTAAGTGTTACCATAATAATGCTCCTGTCTCCCTCAGCCGTCCAACCCTCATGTCGCTACAACTGTGGCTACAACCTGGGAAGCTGCTCCTGTTCCAGCTCCTGTCGGTACTATGGCAACTGTTGCTATGACTACAACAGTAAGTGTCAGGTCCATCAAATCAACGGCATTGATGCACTCTGCCTGTCTCCACTCACTTGACATTGACCGTGTTGTTGTTCATGACTGAGGGAAGAGAAGCATGTTGTCTCAGTTAATTTGAATGGACAAGAGGCATTCCATGAGTTCTGATGTTCAGTAACAGCAGCGAGCTAATGTTAGACGGTTTTATTTACACACTTTAGGAATGCTGATTGATTGCAGCAACATTTTTGTGCGAGTCCTGAAGGAACGAGGCCTATACATTTGTTATATATATATCATAGACTGTAAAAAATATGGACAAAGCGTTCCCCGGGTCTAACATGGACATAAAATGAAGCCTGTCATTCCTTGCACTGTAAGTCGCCATATTTCTAGATCCGTTTGGGCCCAGCTGGCCATTGGCTGGCCCAGACAACGAGGCGGGACTTCCCCCCTTCTTCTACGTTGGTTTTTATTCTGACTGAACGGGGGGTGGCTCCAGATCATAGACTGTAACGGTAGCCACGCCCCTCAGAACATACGTGACTTTATGGTCATTTTTTAAATAAATGGGACCATAAGTTTCCAAAAAGAATATTATGACATGAGAAATGAGACTTTAAACTAGTGAAAGTATTCATGACCATATTTATTAAGGTAATACAGTCTAGGTGAAGTTGGGCCCAAATACATGGACCTCTATGGAGATATGGGTTTTTTTGGGCCCAATGACAGACAGCGCCACAACAGGCCATTATATGAACTTTCAGGAAGTCCCGATTTCCTTAGTGGCTTCACGAAATATCTGTCTGACTGCCCCCCTGATATATATCTAATGAAACAAATCACAGAATCATAAACCGCTGTCTTCCATTACATAATAATTATATTATAGTAGAAAAGCAATGTTCCCAATCAATGTATGCTGCTCTTATACTGCATATCGGTACTCCCTAGCATAGGATATTGCTTAATTATATAGAATTCACACGGTAAAGACACCAAGAATGTGTATGTTAGACAACAGCAAGGTAGAGAGCAATGTAAGGATGGAATTATTTGGATTGAATTTAGTCAAAGGAGTTGATTCATTGACAGTTATCTGCCCAACCATTAGGCTTTTTATATCCAAAGGCACAGACTCGCCGTGAACTGTGTTTAGTTACAGACCCTGGACTCTGTGCAATGAAAATAATAAGGTTTAAGGAATAAGGAGATTTTTTTTTTTTTTAATATTTTATGGGGGGGATGGGGGGCTTTTTGCCTTTATTGATAGATTAACAGTAGTTTGACAGGAAAGGGGGAGAGAGATGGGAAGACATGCAGCAAAGGTTGTCGGGATCGAGACTCGAACCCGCGTCCCGCTGTCAGGCCTAGGTGCCCGGACCGCTTGGCCGGCCCAGGCCAAGGAGACACCTTTTTACACACTTTGGGCTGTATTTTGCCAGGTCTTATTACTTAACTTAAGACCTGGAGGCGGTCAATGCTCTTTGGCCACTCAGAATAGCCAAATGGCATTGATCACGCCTCCAGGTCTTAAGTTAAGTAATAAGACCTGGTACTTAAGACACGTAAAAAATACAGCCCTTTGACTTTTATTTACATATTTACTCATTTTTAAATAAAATATTTTATATTTTAGTCTAAAACGTACCGTCGTATCAGCTAAACCCAATATATCACAGTGTTCATGTCAGTTAATGATCAATATCTTTGCATCTCTCATTCATATAGCTCAATGCGGTAACACCACTGCACAACCCCCTACATCAGGTATTTCTTTGACATTTTATCTCCATTAATATTTTAGTATTTGAAATTATTGTCAATTGTGTTATATTTATTCAACGTTAACCACAAAATGGCTTCAGCTGGTGATGACTGATGAGACTCCTTCCCCCCCCCCTCTCAGCACCGAACTGTGGAGGCTCCCTGTATGGCAATGGGACCTTCTCCAGTCCAAACTACCCAAACCAATACTACAACAACGCTAACTGTATTTGGAAGCTAACTGCTTACTACAGAGAAATTGTCTCCCTGTCCTTCACCGACATTAAGTGAGGATCACTGTTTTCTTTAAGTTGATGATGACAATTCCAAAACAACTTTACATTGAACTATTGAAAATATCACGACTAGACTCTGTTGCTCTCTGGTGATGTAGGCTGTGTACTAGATATTCTTATAGATATTATTTTTTGCACCCAGTTTGGAGACCTGCTCTAACTGCAACTGCGACATGATTGACATCTACGATGGGCCGTCTGTCAACTCACCGTACCTGGGCAAAGTTTGTTACCCTCAAAACAGTACAGCCATCCAATCCTCCTCACGGTACATGACGGTGGTGTTCAGGACAGATAGCTCTGTGGTTGGCAGAGGGTTCAATGCTGAGTTCACAAGCATTTCTCAGCCTATCTCTAAAGGTACATCTTGTATGTATGTATGTTACTGTAGTTTACCAAGATATTTGCCCTGAACTGGATTAATTTCTACATGTGAAGGTCTTTGTATTTACTTAAAAAGTCAATCACGTGACAATATAATCACATTCACAACCCCGAGTTCGTTCACAGTTGAAATTCGCTGTTGCGTGTCTTATATGAATAATGTTAAAGAAACAAAAGCTAAGTAATCAACACAAGAACTTGCACACACTTTGCATTGTCAGGTCGTGTGGACTGTTCTTCAGGAAACATGAACATTGTGATTGAGAGATCATACCTGAACTCTGTGGGCTATGATGGCTACAGCCTCTATTTGAACGACCAGTACTGCAGACCTAGAATCACCAGAACCCAAGTGGTGTTTGACTTCCCGTTAAACGCCTGTGGCACCGAGCTCAAGGTAAGTTACAATGTTAATTTAACCCTGAGACTATACAAATGGAACCAAGTGGACCCATAAGGGTCCATTTGGTTATATGTCTACACTACAAATGGATACATTAACACTGAGGCTTTACTGTGTGCGGGCGGTCTGTCACTGGCACCGCTCAACTAGCCTGGCTAATAAGCCAGACTCAAATCACACTGTTGTGTGGCAAACAAAATTTTGCCAACGGCTGATTCGGTCTGGCTTATTAGCCAGGCTACCGCTCAACGCTCATCTATTGTAAATCCTTCATGATTATTCTCCAGATTGTTGACATACGGATTTATGTAATTTGGAGTTGTTTTGTTTTGTCCACCAACAGGTTGAAAATGGTGCCAAAATGGTGTACACCAATGCTGTCCGAGCCTACGCCTCCAGCTATGGTGAGATCACACGCCAGTCTTACTTCAGGCTGAATGTGGCCTGTGGGATGGAGCAGGACATGATGGTCCAGACCGTGTACAGAGTCCATGAGCCGGTCGATGGCAACTTTACAGGAACTGGCACGTTCAATGGCAGCATGGCTTTCTACAGGAGCTTCAACTCTAGTGACCAGGTGCAAAACGTGTTTCTTTCCTTTCTAAATGTATTGGAAAGTCAGTGGCATTTTCTTATTTTGTCATAATTATTATTTATTTTTATTGACATGTGGCCACCAGTTGATATTAACCTGCGGGCCGCATTAAGTGAAGGTATGGCCCCCAGGCCGCCAGTAGCCCATGTATGGGATAGGGGATACATACAAAAAAGATCTTCTCCCTGTGATGTGGCCCCCTCAGTGGTTGTGGCCCTAAGCGACCGCTTATATTGCTTATGCCTAGAACCGGCCCTGGCCTGCTGATCCGGGCCTTGAGGCTGTGGTACTGCGTGCTTATGGATGGATGTGGTCCTTGATAATCCTAAATGCTTTACTGACACAAACGGATCCTGGTCGGAGGGAAGCCGACAGCCACTGATGCTCTGGGCGGTCCGCACAACCCTCTGTAGCACTGTATGTGTGGGTGAGGCCAGAGCAGTTCCCATCCTCATGTTTCGGTTTTCCACTTCTGTTCTCTCAGGTGACAGAGTTTCCATACAAGGTGGCTCTAAATCAGAATGTGTATGTCCAAGTGAATTTGACAAGCGGCAGTGACATTGGCCTGGTCATCTTCCCGTACACCTGTGTGGCCTCACCCTCGCCCCATGACTTCCAAAGCAGATCCTACGACCTTGTCCGTAATGGGTAAGATGGTGCAGTGATCAGAATGGTAACTGGAACGCTTGCCTCTAAACACGCTCGCCCTCGTTTTTTTTACGCCAACCTCATGCCGACCGCTCAGTGGGGCGATTCTTGTATTTGTTTTACAGAGAATTAAACTCAGATTAAATTTAATTAAGGTTAGGAATACGGTAAGGTTTAACCATTTAAGCATAGTTTACTGAGGTTACGTTTAGGAATACCATGCTGAGCAGTTCCGCCGGATGTACGCCCGGGGTGACTGTGTTTTCAGGCGAGCGTTCTAGTATGCATGAGGTTCAAAGATGCCGCTAATCTATCAATGCTAGTATGCTACAATGAAAGACCTGCATGTCTTCTGAAGACATTGCTATTGTAAAAGAGAGGACAATTGATTGACTAAAAGACGTTGGTAAGCTGGTAAATACATAAGTTGAAACTTTGAATGTCATCCTGTAACATTGGCTCTGTTTCTCCTTAAGATGTGCCAGGGACAGCTCCTACCATGACTTCACGGATGGTTCCTATAGCTTCGCCCGTTTCAGCTTCAAATCCTTCAAATTTCTGCGAGCCCATGAAATGGTGTATTTGCAGTGCAAAGTCCTCATCTGCCCAGCCTCAGACCAAAGTTCCCGCTGCCGTCGTGGTTGCCGCAGCCGCATGGCCCGAGACCTGACACTAGACCATGACAGCCACACTATGGTCCTAGGTCCATTTCAGCTGGAAGGTCAGAGACCCTTTGCACCTCGGAG
The DNA here is from genome assembly GCF_964188405.1 of Protomyctophum parallelum. Lineage (NCBI taxonomy): Eukaryota > Metazoa > Chordata > Actinopteri > Myctophiformes > Myctophidae > Protomyctophum > Protomyctophum parallelum. Next base: position 40,932,746 of record NC_139704.1, on the reverse strand, counting down.
CAGATAGTCAAAGTCATGGGTTACTATTAGGCACAATAGAAGGATTTTTAATGTTTTCTTTCATCACCAGATACTGAGAAACAGGATGAATCGACATCCAAGGAGATCAAGGCTTAAGCTGACTGTTCGCCGCTTCACCTCCCAATGTACGAATGAATGAAACATTGTAAAGCGCTTTGAGTAGGCACGTAGTGCATAGAAAAGCGCTATAAAAATGCAATTCATTATTATTATCAATGACCAGCTTAATCTTTTCTAATAATAAGTGCTCTTGCTATTCTTCTCATTGTGGCATTTCTGCTATCTGCTCTCCTTTGTAACCTCTTATCAGCAACAAATAAATGCATCATCAAAAGACTCTGGTTTCAATGTACAGTAGAAGGCAAGAAGACGCATAATAACTTTTCAATGCGTTTCAGTTGTAGAATGCAACATTTCGTTAGTATGCGCTATGCGGTTGGTCTGCTCTCCCAAATCAGTTGAATGTTGCAAACCCATTTGGCAATATGTCAAAATTGTGTTATTGTATTTACACGATTCAATAAAATGGTAGTACATATGTTTGTTTTGATAAATATTCTAGCTACAAATATTACCTCTGAATATAGTACATTAACATGGGCAATAGTAGGCTGAATTATTTGATTTATACTCCATTGAATGTTAGTTTGAAAATCTATTATTTTTATGAGCTTCAGAATCTTTCAGTGAATGGATCTCTTGCTTTCAGCTAATTTCTATAGAGCAGAACAAATACTGGACTAATGTATCATTATGTAATCTGAGTATTTAACAAAGTTCCGAAATATAGTACAAAGCATGGACAAAAAAGGAGGAAAGAGACCACTTGAAGACAAGGGGCTGATCAGTTAGAAAACACTTTACTTATAAATTAGTTCATATTAATTCATCTCACAAAATGATTTGTCATCATGATGAGGAGTCATCGCCAAAAGAAACGCTTAAAACTTCATGGTTCAAGCACCTACAACACACACCGACACAATGTAAGGCCATCGCGATTGCCCATACTGGATACCTATATACTGTATATATATATATATATATATATCACTTTTTTTTAAAGAATATACAATAATTGGCCAAACATTTGAAAATACATTTTGCTCCCTGGAAATATATTATCAATATATTTTTATAGATTGGCCCCCTCAACATTTATTTTCTCTCATACATTGGCCAATGTTTGTATATTTTGAATTGGAAATATATTAATTTCCATTTGGTATGGGTGGACTCCTCTTGTATATCACTACTAAGCATGGGTAACGAAGGATCCGTTGGTCCTAGAAACAGTAACTATGTTTTCCACACACACGTTGCTAAGCAACAGACGTGACAGCATCCGACATAATGAACACACCTCGCTATGGCAGCAATCTGTGCCTCAACACATTCCATTGAACATCTATCCCATCACTCAGAATACAATACTCAGTAAATATTCAGAATAAAAAGCATTGAGATCCATACCATACACATGGAGGCATCTCAAGGCAGGTTATCACAAAAGGCTAACACATGGCATCACTGGTGCTACTTGGCAATTCTGAACAAAACAGTGTTCACAGGAGACACAAAAAAACACGGCGACACTGCTCTAAAAGTGGAGCTAATGAATATCAAAGTGACCCGTTACAACATCAAAAGGTCAGAACTTGACACAGTATTTAAAAGGCAATGCTTTCTTTTCAATAAAAACCCCTTCAGCAAAATGGGAGTCAAGTTGCTTTGGTGCTGCTAATTGAAGGGCACTAGGTGGAGGACCTTCACAAACAATATAAGTTCACAAAAAAACAATTCCATGTGCCGGTACCTTTTTAGACCAACCCAGAGTAACTGAATTTGGCCACATTTCTAAATGGGTGCCACACCAGTATTGTAAAAGTCAGCTGGAATTAAAGTTTCTTAGCAGCATTCATGGAGTAGAATTTTGGAGCTGTCACAGCTACAACTGGAAACTACAATAGCCGTTTTATGTCTCTGTACCAATCTAATTACAGCAGGGAGGAGATATCACAATACCACCCATATTTATATATAATCCTTCCTAGCTAGGACACAAGAGCAGGTGAACATGTCAGGCACTGAAAAGAAAGATTAGTAATGCACCAAGCACTCTGAAATGATTTAGGTAAGGCTCTATTACTCAAGGAATGCTCATAATTAAAAATGTTAAGACATATACTGCAACTACATCCCTTTTTCATACACTTGTATGGGCACTTTAAACTGTGCAAACTAAAACCTTCATGGTGACATTTTCCACAATTCTCCCCGCCTCTGAATCAAAGTGAGTACACGCATCTAAAAGGCTAGGCTACATCAAGGCCGGTATAATAAAGTTATGAAGCAATAAATAAAATCAATGTGAAATGTGTTAAATAAAACCAAGCACTGTTCCATTATGGTCCTTTAAATCGTTTACATATCCAGTCTCTACTTATGCTGCCCCCGAGCGAAGTGACAGGCAAAATCATACTTGTTCTTGCACTTGTGGCCGCAGATGTTGCACTGGAAAGGGTTCTCATAGCCATGACAGCCCATGTGGATGGTGCAGAGGATGTTATCAGGGAAGTAGATGTCACAGTGCAGGCAGTGGAGCAAAATCTGGGAGTCATGGTGTGGCACAGGCAGACCTGGGGCTGGGGTGCTGGGCTGGCTGTTGGTGATACTGGGAGTACTGGTGCGACCGCTGTGCTCGCTACAGGGTCCTCCCCCGGGGCTGTAGCTACTGTGGGGAGGGGGCCTTGGCTCTGAGGTGATGGGGGAAGAAGAGGGCGCGTGGACCACGCCGGACGAGACGACCACGGGGGCTGTGGCTGGATGAGGCAGCTGGATGAGGAATGGCTTCTCATCGACTATAGACTCGGCTCCAGGAGATATAGGTCTGGGCTGGGTGGGGGCCTGCACGTCAGAGGGGAGACTCGCCAATTGGCCGGCCAAAGTAGACAGCTGGTTCAGCGGGCTTTCCATGACTAGATCGTGATGGTGATGGTGTTCTTCCCGGGAGCTCCCGTCCTCGGCCGTGGTGCCCTGGTCTTCGTACGCTGCCTGGCGCAGGTGGGGCAGCTCGTGAGAGAAGTCGTTGATGTTGTCGGCTTTATGCACCACCATGGACGGGGGACTGAAGTTGATGAGGAGCCTGCGGCCGTAGCCCAGCGAGCTAGCCTTCTTCTGCAGGACGCTCAGCATCTTCTTATGGGAGAGCGAGCGAGCACCCTTCATGGGCAGCAGCTTGTGTCGCCGCCGGCGGTGGTGTGACAGGTTGCTGCGGTCGCTGCAGCGGAAGGAACACAGCTCACACTTGTAAGGCTTCTCGCCCGTATGCGAACGCATGTGGGCCTCCAGGTGGCGCTCATAGGCAGAGGCAAAGGGACATAGGTGACAGCGGTGGGGTTTCTCTCCTATAGAGGAACACAAACATTTACAGGGACAGTTATGTCAGTGGGCAAAATCTCAAAACCATGTTGGTATTATTGGACAGACGCAAGTCAAAAATAAGAAATATGCATTTGCTTTCAGAAAGAGGACACACGGCATCGTTGCATCATGTTCAACCTCACCTGTATGAATGCGGATGTGCTCAATGAGACGTGCTGTGCCTCTGGTGGCATAGTTACAGTAGCGACACTTGAGCTTTCCATCATAAGTCCTCTCAAAACCGTCCACCAGAATCCCTGAGCTGTCCTCCAGGGACATGTCCACAGAGGGGTGATCCAGACCATTCTGACTGCAATCTGTTTATAGAAACAATGGCCAGACATTGATCATAGATCAATAGAGTAAAAATATGCACCATGCTTTTAAATGGGTATGCATGTAAGCAAGAGATGCAGTCATGTCTTCAAATGAGGGCAGTCGGGATTCAATAATAATAATAATCTGAATTAATACAAATACGGTAAGTAATTTTCACGTGTAATTGATATTTTTACTTTCTACACAATATGTTCACAATTTAACAATCTGAATGAGTTTTATTCATAGTGCAATATAGCCACAGAATCAGCAGTGAAATGGTAACTGCTTGCTTTAAAAGTGTTCTATTACTTTGTCAAGAAATTAACTAAAACCTGGAATCATGATAAATTATTTGTGACAACAACCGCTGTCAACTCAACACTGCGATTTTGGTGCCTCGCAAAGTGCTATTCCATATACTGTTACAGGTGTACTTACTGAAGGCGATAATATGACCTGATGTGGTTAAAAACGCTCAAAGCAGCCAACTGAGTAGCAGTTTACCTGCTGGCAACCCGCCTGCCTCTTTAACGCCACTCACAGAACCTGAGATCATGTTCACATGTTGAGTTTGCTGGCTGAGATACTCCTGGAAATCCTTGACGAAGTCCAACGTGTCTGGCTTTTCTTCGCCCATTGAAAGAGTGTCAGTTGCGGGGGCCAACACTGAAATGGCAATTCAACATGAGTTAATGTGGCATCTTTATTCTGAAACCAAATAAAAGGTCAATTACATTTGGCAACAGCATCTCTAAAACTGACAACAAAATACCAAACATGTAAATAAATCACTGTTCTGTAACTGTTTGATCAGAGATAGGACAAGCTCCAAATCGAGTTAAATGAACACTCATAGATTTTGCACTGTATGTACCACTCACCCTTTCAAAATAACCAGGACTTTCTCCGTAAATGTCGCCTGGGCGGCCGTGGTGTACAGCTCGATACCCAGACAAGATGATCCACGACAGGCAGCGAGCAAAACAGCCCGATCCGTTGTTTAGTTGGTCGTTACACAGTGATCCCCATCATTATGTTGACTTGTTGTTACCAACGCTACGTTAGCAACTCGGCTAACGTTAGCTTATCTTAGACTCAAGCGCTACATCCTTCCAACTTAATCAACGGTGTCTCGTCCCTCGCCCGCAAATTCATTGTTTACGTTGGCCGTAGAAAATCAAGAACACATCGAAGCGTGCTGTTAGGTTATTTGGGGGGTCTTTCGTTGGATCACATCGCTACCAAAGCTATCAGAAAACAATAAGGCAGTTGAAGGGGTGGAAGTTGCACACAGCGTGTCCACCCGCGAAAATAGTCCCGCAAAAGGTGAAACAACAACCGCGAAAGAAGGTTCCGCTAAGAAACAGAAAAAGCATGTGAGACGCACTCGCTGAGTGCATTTGATTATTTCTATTTTTAAGGCAGTCCTATAAATCTATCAACACAATCGTTCTTAGATCTTGTGCCACGCACATTTAATTGGTTGAGTTACATCAAGATGGCAGGCCACAAGTGTCTATTAGATATGGGGCATACATTTTGTACAAATTACACCAACATTCTAACACACCAACACACCAAATATAAATAGCCTACGGACTGTCTGCAACACCATCTGTACAGAAGTCAAGAAGTAGATGCTAAAGGTAGGCAACCTGTTTAGATGTGGTGATTCTCGGTTTGTCATTGTTTGTGCTACTATGCGGCCCAAAAGGGCAAATTAACCATTGGATGTGTTGAACAAAACATGGCCTGTTGTTATGTTTAACTTAATGGTCCAGATTCCAGACCATGTAGCCTACAGAGTCCACTGCCCATGGACCAGTCAACAGTAGCCTAAGATTTAGACTCTCGTAGATGTATTTATCGATTCTGACATGTGATGACAGAATCGATAAATACATCTACGAGAGTCTAAATCTTAGGCTAAGTCAACAGCAACTTAACAGGCACCCCCATGCAGGTTCAATGGCTTTATGAGCAAGTTGTGTGATCTGGTACAGGTTTCTTTCTAATTGGATTGGAAATCGGTGGCATTTACTTATTTTGTAAATAAAGCTTTTATTGGGTTTCACATATTGTATGAACTATGAACCCTTTCTAAACAACACAACAGATCTGACAGATTTTGGACCCCCTCCAAAACTAGCCAGTGCACCTCAAGGGGGTTATCCTTCTAATAAAGGTAGTATACAAACTGCTACAATCCAAAATAGTGCTGGCCGACATCCAGGACGAGTGCATCATTGGATTGGATCTACTTGAATGATGGAGAGCCATTGTGGATATCCAGAAGACCCGGTATGGGCTGAGACAATCCCTTCAGCGTCGCAGTGACAAGAGAGTCAATGTCGGCATCCCACCTCAGGCACAGCATACACACTTATCCATGACAGCAGCCAGACACACACTTACACAAGCCTAGCCAGCTGCGCAGTGTGATGGCAGTCAACGGGGGGTTTGAACAGCTGGGTTCGACACCACAGATAATCAGTCAGCTTCCAGCATAGATACTGTCATTACAGGGTCCCTCAGAAGAGACCTGTGCAGTGTACAGCCACTGGGGAGCGCTTTCAGCAGAGCAACGAGGGCCTCTCGCTGGCGCCTCAAAGCTATCAACCTGCCCATGACGAGGAATGTACCTGATCATCCACACTGGTCCATCACAAAATTAAACACCAGCTCCCTACTCACCTTACACATAAAGAGCAGACATTACAGTGGGAGCTCACAACGGTGTTACAAACACAACGCGTTGTTGTGTGCTTGTATAATGGGGATTTTTTGCAGAATTTTGGACGATATGGTTCATCTGATTAATGGGAGTTTTTGCACTTCTGTTCTCTCAGGTGACACAATGACACAGTTTCCTACAATGAGTTACATGTCCACTCCAGGCCGGGGGAATCTCAGCAGCAGTGACACCAGCTTGGTCCTCCTGTACACCTGTATGGACTTACCCTTGCTCCGTGACTTCCAAAAGATTCTACGACCATAAAGGGTAAGCTGGTGCCTTGATGATAATCAATCACAAAGTTATATAAAAGTTTAAAGTTAATAGTTCATGCATGTCTTCTGGTGACATAGCTACAGTAAAAGAGTGCATGCTGATTCACTAAAAGACAAGTTGGAAGGCCATTCTCATCCAGGTGGCTGATATAGTCAGGGGATATTTATAAAATCTGGGAATAAATGTCTTACCAAGAATGTTTTCACCAATGTGTTTGTAAAGGTGTCTACTAACATATCCCACATTGGTTTATATTCAACCACCCTAGGGGAATTATTGACACCTGCTGAAAGTTGGGGTACCATACAACCATTATAAGGCAAAATGTTCCAAATTTCATTATGCGAAGTAGCATGTGACTAGGGGGTTTTCATCATTCTGAATCCTTCCAAGCATTAGTTTTGCACGAAAAACAGTCCTTGGGCTAAAAATGGCCAAGCCGTCATCACAAATGTGATGAAGTCAGCACATTTGGGCATATTTGGGCAAGTGGCTATGGCCAAACTAGGGGGTCTATGGCCAAACTAGAGGTCAAACTAGGGTTTTTTCATGATTCTGAATCCATTCCAAGCATTAGTTTTGCATGAAAAACACTCCTTGGGCCGTCATCACAAATGTGTTGAGGTCAGCACATTTGGGCACATTAGGGCATGTTTGAGCAAGTGTCTATGGCCGTTTTTAGCCCAAGGAGTGTTTTTCATGCAAAACTAATGCTTGGAATGGATTCAGAATGATGAAAACCACAGAGTTTGACACATGCTATTTAAAGCATAATGAAATTAAGAACATTTCGCCATATATTGGCTGTTGATGGTACCCCAACTTTCATCAGCTGTCAAATATTCCCCTAGGGTGGTTGAATATAAACCAATGTGGGATATGTTAGTAGATACCTTTACAAAAACATTGGTGAAGAAAATTCTTGGTAAGACATGTATTCCCAGAATTATACTGATAATATTCCCTGACTAATAGCAGAAAACGGCCCATGTCATCTTCTATGCTATGATGTTATGTGTATAGCCTATACATTTGATTCATGCTATTTCTCTGTTGCTATTGTATTTGAGTATTAGCTAAATGGCTAATATATATATATTTGTACTCAAACTTTACTTCTGGCTGAAGAAGGAGTAAATTTATACTTTGGGTCAAGTCTTTTAATTCACATTTAAAAGACTTGACCCTATGGGTCCACTTGTACACTGAGTTCTCTGTCAGTACTTGCTATTGTGGCTGCTCTTCAATATAGAGGTTTTGAACTCTGCCATATACTGTAGCATGAGTGGCATGTACGATGATTTTAGGCATGTCCTAAAACCAGATTTATCAGGAGGGGAGAATGTGGAACCATGACAATAAAATTACATATAGCCTAGCGTTTGTATTGAATGAGAGCAGGGCGGAGAGCAACTGCAGTTCAGTTCAGCGAGACATTGTGCAGGCATAAAATAAATCTTGTATATGCAATCGAGATGTGCTCTGTGCTGGCACTGGTTGACTCATGTGTGCACGCTGCAGCTCTACACCTGCTGTAAGTTTAACCCAGGGAGTGTCTTGTGGCTTGCAGACTCCTGTCTTGTGTGTCTCTGCTGTGGTAATGCAGTCATTCATCTTCCAGGTTGTCACAGAACCAGATACTAGAGAACATGTATTGTATTAACCTCATACTTGGCAATAAAGTGCATTTGGATTTTGTTTGCCACTGTGACATGAGACAAGTGTCACACACTTTCAGATATATAGCCTGCAATTACATGCAAGTGGCAAATGAGAGCAATTAAATTACGTTAAAATGGTAGTACTGACACTCATTCATGTTTCATCACAATCAATAATTTACCTGTAAGCAGTTTGGTGAAGATCACATTGCCCCATTTGTGTCAAAGTTGTAAGAAAACCATTGACAAGACAGAGATAAATGACCGAGACAAATGACCAAGTTGAGTGATTTACAGCAGTAATGTACACCCACTGTCACCAGAACTCTGCATTGTTGTAATACAAGCTCCTCATTTGGTGTTGACTGTGTGTGTGTGTGTGTGTGTGTGTGTGTGTGTGTGTGTGTGTGTGTGTGTGTGTGTGTGTGTGTGTGTGTGTGTGTGTGTGTGTGTGTGTGTGTGTGTGTGTGTGTGTGTGTGTGTGTGTGTGTGTGTGTGTGTGTGTGTGTGTGTGTGTGTGAGTGATTTAATTTGAATGTGAATAACCTACACCGTATACGAGTGTGTCCAGTCCACATACATGTAGGATAGGATAAGGATATTAGGATATAATTCTCAGTCATAGCAGTCATTGTTAGATACAGTTCAGGCTGTGGCCACAAGATGGCGTACGCGCCTCAGAGATGGGTGCTTTCCCAAACTGAGCCCTACCACCCTTAAAACATTATTTGCAATAGACGTCGTCTGGTGCATTGGGTCGGATTCCCACAAATTCACAATGAAGATGGACTTGGCACTTCATGGTCATGTAACTAAACGAATTAGACTAAAACATAGTTCGCAGAGACTTGGACAGGACCAGTGGCTGTGACAATGACAAATGAAATCTCCAGGTAAAAAAAGTCTTTAGGTTTTGGGAAGACATGAGTCATGACAGTCGACCTCGCGGTTTCGTGGGTTGAACCATGACCGCTGGAGCAGTCAATTACATCGCCTTCTATAGCCTGTCGACACTAATGTTATTTTATTGCAATTTAATTATGCTCAGGTTTCCAGCAGGGCCAGATCCTTCTGAATAATTAACACGCACCAACAATAATTTGTCCTGGAAGATAGAGTGTGGATTCTTTGTGTGCCCAAGTTTGTTTTTTAGTTTATTTTTAAACAACATATGTTGAAAAACATAAACCCAGACAGTGGAGAATACATGTGCTGCTATGTTAATTTAGTTGTAGTTTAGCCTGTTATCCTCAGTCCTAACTAAGGGAAGGCTAAATCATGAAATACTTATACAACACCTATTTTTGTAACACACAATAAAATAAGAAATTGGCTATTTTTCAGGCTATTTATTTTTTGTCATTAACCTTGATTAAAATTGATAGAACCACCAGTAGGATTTTTAATTTGTTGATTTCCAACACCAACCCATGTGTAAACAATTATACCCTTATTTCCCTCCTTTATTTGTCTTTTTATACCTGTAAATTAAAGGGATTGTGACATTAAAAAAAGGTTTTGGAATTGTTCTTGTTTTTTTTAGGTTTTCTAATCTCAATTGCACCCAAAAAACATGAACTTTTAACATTCAGTAGATTTTCTGTGATCTGGGGTTTTCTGGCTCAAGTGCAGGTGCTCTGATTTGCCGGCAGTAAGTGACATCACTTACTGCAAATCCCATATATGTCAATGGGATTTGCCAGCAGATGTCACTGTTTCACTGTGTTGCCTGTTTTCATTGTAGCTCAAAAGGCCCAAAAAACCCCAAAGAAAACTTCAGACCACAGAAAATCCACTGAATGTTCAAAGTTCAGGTTTTTTGGGTGTAATTGAGGTCATAAAACCTAAAAGAAAAAAGAAAAAGAAAAATAAATGAAAATGAATGTCATAAAACCTTTAAGCAACAAGTACACTTTACATTTTATGCAGTGGACTGAGTTTATTCAGGCAGAATTATCTCACGGTTATCACAGTACAGTAGTTCTCAACCTTTTCAGGCCGTGACCCCCCCCCCCCCCCCCCAAATATCAGATCTACAAGCTTGTGAGCTTGTAGAATGTAGATCGTCTATTTAAAAAAAATCACACCTGTGTGAAGTGAGGGGCGCCGTTATCATTGTACATCATCATGCATCATCTCATACTGGCCAATCAGAATGCCTGTTGTCAGTGATTGGTTAGCTGATTTGCTAGTTTACATATGAAACCGTATAATGTAAAACTTCCCTTCAATATCAATGGCGTTTAATGTTTTGATGTTTAATTTACGTCATATTTTGCGGAATTTTGACCGAATTTCTCCGTTCATTGTAAATGGCAAAATCTTGAGACATGTGGGGACGAGATTTAGCGGACATTTGACCTGAATTCCCCTTTCATTGTCAATGACAAATCTTGAGACGTGTGGGGACAAAAGCTGTATAGGAGGGCCTAGCGAGTCGCGACCCTCAAAATGTGCTTCTTTATTATATTATTTGACAATTTGGTAAATGTTTTTATAGTAGGGCTGTAGTTTGTTGATTACTTTATTATGCATTAATAACTTTTTCCTTTTCTTTCTTTTTCCTATGTCCAGCTTTTAGTGTGTGTGCACAACTTGTCCTACACAAACATTAAAGGTATATTCAGTGATTTCACTTAATTCAAATATCACTTATTTTTTTGTTTTGTTGTGATAATCCTCCCTACTATAGAGTGTGCTGGCCATATAAGGAGTTCCTCCCTGTCCCCAGTTAACCCCTGGGGGTCAAAAAACCTTAGGTTTCGTTTTTGACTCTCTATCCTGATTGGACGAAAGGCTGGGTCCCACAGCCAAAAACGAAACCTAAGGTTTTTTGAGTGAAATCACTGAATATACCTTTAAGTTCCCATTGACAATGCATGGACAATTTTATGTCATAGTGTAAACACAAACATTGCGTAACACAAACACAGATGACGAAGGTGAGGACGCAAATTATAAGTAAGCACTCTTGTGTGCTAGATGTATAATTAATATATATAGGCCACATGTCATCTTACGTCGTAATTTACTGCCCTAAACAAACATTAAAGTCCATAAACTTGCCTGGCAAACGATTTACGTCCTTAGTGCTCTAAACAAACATTATCAATCCCATAGACTTGGCTGCCATATGAGGGGCTATAGCGCCCCTCAAAAAGGTCTTAAAAGTCCTTAAACTGTCCTTACACTGTCATCTGGGGACCCCCCCCCCACAAACCATGCAGGGACCTCCGACCTGAATGCTGAGAACCACTACACTACAAACAGGGTAGTCCTTGAAGGACACAACATGAACATGCAAAATGGAAACGAGAACATTGCAATATGTACAGTATAGCAACCAGTTAAAGAAAACTCATCTCAGAACAAAAAGAAGAAAAAAAAACATAACTGAAAATAAAAGTACCTATTTGCACCCCTGATATAACTACCAAAGGGATTGTAATCTTTGATTTGCTGAGGTTTGTGTTCTCTGTGAAAAGCACATGAGCATCGAATAAGATTCTGACTGCAATCTTCACTATCAGTATAGTATCATTTAGCTGCTCCCAACAGACTCCACATTGTTTGTTTTGACATGCACTTGCTTGGAGGTTTCTACATCCAAGCATAATGAATAATACCTTTAGCAAGGGGGATGCATTTGGTCATTTTGCTAACAACGGAGAAGGCATCACCCTCACCCCCTCACATTACTACCTACTGAATAGATTAGAACATTAGTCCATTTTGCCGAAATAATTATCTTCATGAGTTAATGGCTAAAATAAAAGCCAGGTTATGGGATATACTGTATGCCAACATTGTGAGTTTGAATTTACTTTACACACTGGCACATGTAAGATGTATCCCTTCGACTGCACCTGCCTTTAAAGGCTGCAGTGTTATCCACTTACCCTAATTCAGATTTAAAAGACTTGAATGAAAACGATCCCTTCTCGTCTCAACTGCTTGATTTACAGGCTGTTTGTGGTTTTACACCGCGCAAGACAATTCATTCGTCCCTCCTTTCCTGAAAGAAATTGGGATTTAATTTAGAGAAGGCAGTAAGCAGTTTTTTAAGACTCCTGTCATTTGTTGTGCCCGTATAAAAGCTGCATTGGAGATTACCCTCCAAGAAAAATGCATTTTAATCCCAGACAAGTGCAGCCATAGTAACTTTACAGAGAGAGCAGCCTCTCACTGACCGAAAGGTGAAGGGGGCTTTGACGAGATTTATTCTTCCGCTACCAAGACTGTTGCTTTCTTGAGGTGCCCCCCTGCTCCACGTGGGGCTTTTGAAAAAGAGCTGAGAGGTGGGGAATAGGATAAAGGAGGTATATATTAAGCTTTTCTTTCCTCTCACCACTTAATTTCCTTGCAGGCGTACCTTGCGCTGCTGTAATGAATGTAATTGCCGCCTTTGATGAGAACGCTATTATCTGGATCACACTTTACATGGGCAAACAAGACTGCCCAGTCCCCCCCACCCCGCCTCCCATTTAACTCAGCAATGAGACCCCTCAATTATGCAGGGAACAAGTGGCTTTTCATAAAGCCAGTGTGTCACTCTCGATTGGTGAGGCTCGGGCCGTCTACATGTGCACAAAGGATAGATTAGATGTGATATAGGCGCACCAAAAAACCCATTTCCTTGATTAATTTCCTGCATGCCAAACAGAATGGGCTCACTCTCTTTCCACTGAATTCTATCTCGGATTTAAAGGTAAACTTTAATCTTTTGATAGATGTGGCAAATCAATGGACCAAAAGACATTTTATTGACCTAGCTTGACCACAGCTGCCAGAGCTTTGGGTGGGAAATATTAGAGTGTGTGTGTGTGTGTGTGTGTGTGTGTGTGTGTGTGTGTGTGTGTGTGTGTGTGTGTGTGTGTGTGTGTGTGTGTGTGTGTGTGTGTGTGTGTGTGTGTGTGTGTGTGTGTGTGTGTGTGTGTGTGTGTGTGTGTGTGTGTGTGTGTGTGTGAGAGTGAGAGTGAGAGTGTGCGTGCATGCGTGCGTGTGTGTGTGTCAGAGAGAGAGAGATGTTTAGCATGTAAAAGCTGCAGCATATTTGTATATTTCTATCAGCTGAGATTAACCACTGTTCATAGTTACACTCTCTCTCTCACACACACACACACACACACACACACACACACACACACACACACACACACACACACACACCCCTATACACACACACATGCGTCCAGGCTCACTAAACATCCATTTGATAATAGCGGAGAACAGAGATGATGGGATTTTATGAGGTGACGCGCAATAAAGCCGTTGTCACCTTAGAAAGTTTGAGTGTTCCTCTGACTGCCTTATTACCGTATTAAAGCACCACTCGAACAATTCACACACACCTCAACCAGACCCTGACAGCCTGCCACGCTTCTGTCTAATATTGCATCAGGCTGAAATATTGAAAACAATCAAATAGACTGTCACAAGTGACAAATTATACTATTACTCCTCAAAGGACTGTCATCCTTGAAATGTATTCAAAGCCATTTCTTCTTTATCGGTGAGTGATTATTCCTTTTAAGCGAGTCCTCAATGATAAATTGATAATCAATTAATTTGACTATCATGCTTGAAGAAGTTGCCTTGAGGGATCTGCGGCATTGGTCACTTCCATTCACTTGCATATACATCCTATACCAACTCACGATGCTGCTTGGGTTTGATGGATGTCTACTGCCTGACCACCTGACTCTTAAAGGTTTATATACCATCAGAAACAGGTTGCCATCCGGACCCAGTCAGGACAGAAAAAGAATTGGCCAATATTTTTGACTGAAGTGGCATTTTAGCAGTATTTATTTGAGGGCCCAACTACCACGCGCCACAAATAAAGAAGATGGTATAATAGCTTTTGACTGGCCTGCTCGCTCCAGACTTGAAATGAAGTGTCCAGTTGTGAGTTATCGTGGCCAAACGTCATTTGTACAGCCTGAAAAGTGGGGACATTTTTCTAGCTTGTCACTCTGCGGCTATAGCTCATTGTCCTGAATGATGCCTCTGAACGCACAGTTGCCCTAATACGAGCATTTCACTCGCACCGTGAGAAGGCTAGTAATGGATGAGCCTGTCCATAGCAGGATAATATAGTGTGTCCACTGACACATCTTTAAAAAACCAATGCTTGACTGGGTCCCGGTCACACATAAAGTCTCAGCATATCTGCCATACTTCTCATACCGGCAACCAGCCTTGGTCTTAGTGTCTTCACATTTCTGACCAGAATAACAAAACTAGAACCCCCCCCCCCCCATCCCCCTTTAAATCTCCTTTGGCAAATATATGAACACTGACCAGGAACACATATCATAAATAACAATTCGGTTGGTCAGATCTTTTGTCACCAAGTACCAGCAACTACATAAACATCACAAAGTTTTCATTTAGTGCGTGCGTCCTGAACATGCAGGGTGCACTCCGTAAACATGAATATTGAGATAATGTGACATCTTCCTTCCATCTTTTACAAAATAAACATTCATAATCCTAATATATCAACCTCATAACACCAAAGGGTTACATTATTACTCCGCCAGTTCACAGTGAAAACCTAAGGCACCAAGAAATGTGAGGCTCACACTAAATTAGCTGTTAAGTTTTGATCTCTCTTTATGGATCCATTGGAGTGGCTATTGAGTCAGGCTAAAGAGTGGTCTGAATTGGACAGTGCCCTTAATGCACGGGAAGTTTTAGATTAATGAGGCCTCTGCCCTTTGAGACTATTGATCAAACCCAATCTGGCCAGGAACGATTTCCCATGTGCCCCTGCTGCTCTCTTTGTCCCATTCTAACCAATGACTCATGACATTAGCCAACGGCCTTCCCCTGTAGACATAGTTGGGTTGTTCTTTCCTTTCAATGTCTGAAACAATTAGTTTTTTGGTAAATGTGATTCTTTACTAATGATAGCAGGCAGCAACAACAGTGTCACCGCGATGAGTTCCATTGCACAGTAAAATCCTTCATTTATCCATTTGTATCTGACTCCGTCCATTTGGTTACATTTGTGCATGTGCACAGTTACAAATGGATACATTTAAAACTGAGGTTTTTCTGTTCATTGTTTGCTGACTGATCCAACCTCTGCACTGTAGTCGGTATTAACCTGTAAGTACAGTAGACAAAGTCCTGAGTGTTTATTTAACTCGGTGAGTGTGGACACTTACAGAGTCAAATGAACACTCAACATTGTCTATGGTTCGCTGCTTCTGATCTCCCGACCTATGGTTATTATTTATTTATTTTTAAGATTTGTTTTTGGCTTTTGTGCCTTTATTGATAGTTACAGTGAAGAGTTGAAGACGGACAGGAAAGAGGGAGAGAGAGAAGGGGAGAGACATGCAGCAAAGGTCGTCATGAACGGGACTCGAACACGCAACGCCAGAGCCTATGTGGCATGATCATGCGCCTGGACCACTAGGCCAGCGAGCGCCCCAGTATCTATGGTTCTAAAGTCATAGCCATAGTTCTGTTTCTGAGCTTCATGTCTGTTACTGTACCTGTCTATTGTGCCTCATAGCCTCAGCTCTGTGTCTTAGCTCCATACCTGTTCATACTGAAAACGTAGAGCCTGGATCTTCTTTTCCCAACGTTAATCTTCTTAGCCCAGCATCCATTGTCTATGTGCGTGTATTTAAGTTTATCCCCAAAAGGTTTTCAATTCAAGACTCAAAAGATACGTTTGGTGTCTCCACGGGGAAACAAACGTACGAAAACACTGATGAATGAATCACCTAAGGCCTATTTTTTTTTTATCGTGAAAATAGCTGATCTACAAGCTCACAATGGTCGCATATCAACGTGCTGTGAGCTTGTAGATCAGCTATTTTAGCTATTTTCGACAAATGTCCCTACATTCTTTAAAAAAGAAAAAATCAAACCACAACCCCCCCACCCCAAAACGTGTCCGCGACCCATAATGGGGTCGCGACCCTATGTTTGGGAAGCCCTGTGCTAAAGCCCAGTCCTAGCCTCAGCTCCACGTTTCGGCTACTGTACATCCCTGTTCTACTGTACATCCCTGTTCTACTGTACACCCCTGTTCTACTGTACATCCCTGCCCCGTGCCAGTACTACTGTACATCCCTGCCCCGTACCAGCCTTTGCTACCAACAAACAGGCCCCAGGTTCTCGTAACAGTCCCTATCTCTGCTGAAATCTCTTGGCCAGTGGTGGAAAGTAACTAAGTAGGTTACATTTACTCAAGTAGGGTACCTGACCTCAAAATGTAAAACAAATCTTCTAAATTCTCCAGTTTTCTGAAATAAATATTTTCACGATTTAAAAAAAATAGCAGACCTACAAGCTCGTAGCTTGTAGATCTTGTAGATCTGCTTGTAGATCTGCTATTTTTCAATAGCTAAATTATAACATAATGTTTAAAACACCAAAAGGGGTTCCCGCCCAAAATGGGTTAAGTACAATTTTGTTACTATTGTTACTATTTCAGTTCCCAATACATCTCAGAGGCAAATATCTTTTACTCGACTACAATTATTTGAAAACTTTTCTTACTAACTTTGTTCATTTTGATTATTATTACAAAACAGTCATTAACCACTTCAATAGACACTTGAACACTTGTGAAATGGGACATTCTACTGAGTACTTTTGGTACTTTAACCTACTTTTGTACTTTATTTTTTCAAGTACATTTTGAATACGGGACTCTTACTCGTGGCAGTGCATCTACATCGCCGTATTGATACTTTTACCTAATTAAAAAAGTATATACTTTTCCCACCACTGCTCTTGGCCTGCGCCCAGGCATCCCCGGTGTCTGCAGGCGTCGTTAGCCAGGAGATGATGGGAGCTGCCCGGCCATAATGGGAGGGTTGACTGACCCCTGACCCCTGTATCGATCCTGTGGGCCGTGTCCAGCTGGGCCTCCCCCAAACCCAGTCAGCTGGAGAGGTGTCTAAAAGCTAACACCCCGGCTCCTAGCCCTTCTCCTACACACTCATTAATTACGTCATTTACCTGTGACAGTGACAAACCTGCCTGGCCACGCCACACTTTATTAGGGTCACTGTATAAAGCTCGGGCCAGACCCTGACCAAACTCTGTGTGTATGTGTGTGCGCGCGCATGCGCGAGTGTGGGTGTGTGTGCACGTGTGTGTGTGTGCGCGTGTGCGTGTGCATGTGTGTGTGTGCACAACTGCAAATACACGCGTATAATGAGGAGTGAGAGACCCCATCTCATATACAGTTTGATTATGAGTATAGATGCAGGTTTCAAAGGGGAGTGTGTAGACTACTTTGTCTGGGCCTGTCGAGCTCATCATTGAGGCTATTTATTTTGATATGTCTGATATGTTGAAAGACAATGATTGCCAATTTTCTCATACAGACAAGGATATGAGAACAGATTCTAGCAACATTGCAACAAACTATCAGCGAAATACAATAAAAAAGAAGAAAAAAAAAACAACAGAAAAAGAATGTTACTCGGTGTTGCTCGTGTAAAACGCCTGGGAAATATAATTGTATGAATCCATCTTCCTTTTACGTAATATTGTTCTGTAATTTATATTTATTTATCGTATATTACAATTTGTTACTCGCAATTATTTAATGTCCTGCTGTCTTCGCTCATCATAAGAAGCTAGGCGCCTCTTCATTTTCTGCCCCATCGATTAGCTTTTGTTGTTGACTCTACAGTAAAATACTGAGTGTTATTTTTAACTGAGAATGCACGAATGGTACCAAAGGGATCCGTAACTCTGTCAATATCCCTTTGGTTCCATTTGTACACTCTTAGAGTTTAATTAACACTCAAGATTTCACTGTCTGTGTATTCTCATCACTATCTTAACTATACCCTTGCCTTTCATATTTCTCTCTCCCTCCCTCCCTCCCTCCCTCCCTAGCCAACCTGTCTTTCCCTGTGCATTGCTTTGGCTCTCTATACCCGCCACAATAAAAGGCTATTGGTTTCCTCTTGCTATAGGTTTTTCTGCTACATGCTGGTATTTCAATCCTGCCTCGAACGCAGTGAGGTGACCTGCAGACATAAAGAATTGGCTTTAAGGCTCGGGGGAAAAAAATGGGACTAAATCTGCTGCAGGTCGCACAGGGGGAAAATAAGCGGGAAATGTAAGTAAGCATGAAATAGTTTTTCATAAATAATCCAAATGACAACAGGCTTTCTAATGGTGCCGGGGGGCCGTAAAAGAATATGTTGCCAATTTTTCCCCTATTAAAGTGAAATAGAAAGCCAAATACATAACGGCCGGTGACGGAAAAGTTGCATTGCGGGGCCCGTTGGAGTGAAATGCGCCACGTTGTCGGGTGATTGAGGACAGAGTTGGCTGTTAGCAGTAGTTGTTATGGAGGCATGGCCGCAGAGTGATTGCTAGCCTTTACCGTCAAGGTCCCGCCAGACGGGGGGAGGAAAAGGAATGGGGCCCCCCCTCCCACACCAAATCAATTGGTCAATAATTGTCCCCATTTTCCTGTGCGCACAGGTAGGCAGCTCTCATCTGTTCCCCTGCAGTTGATTTGATTTGCACTTATGTTTTTACAAATAATCAATGCTCCATTTTGACTGGTTAATAGAGGGGCCCATAATGGCCATTGCCTCCTCGGAGGGATGAGAGGAAAGGAGAGGAGGGAGAATGCATAGAAAAAGAGCGGGCAATAATAGGCAGTGGCACACACTGTAAAATCACTGAGTGTAAGTTTAACTCAAGAGGATGTGACCAAATCCATTTCGCTCTCTGGGTTACAAATAGAAAAATGAACGCTGAGGATTTTAAAGTGTACTTAAAGCTGCAATCCATGACTTCAATATACCCAGGATTCAAACCTGGGTCTCCATGAAAGCTGTATAAGGTATCCCTTCTTGGTCATGGGATGGGGATATTTCACTTTGAGTTTCAGACAGTACTACTTGTCAACAAGTACCCCCCCCCCCCTCCCCCCCCACCTCCCCCCCCACCCCAGCAGGGGGCCGCAAACGTATTGAGAATATTGGAACGGTTAAAGGTTGGGGACCCCCAGGGTCTAAATGTATCAATGGAAGAGAAGGCAAACCACCTCTAACCACTGAAGATGTGCTAGTTCAGTTGCAATACGATACTCTAGCGATACTCTCTGTTGTTGTAATACATGTGTTTTAATTTCTGTAAAATAAAAGCAAACCACCTTAGCGTAAATTTATCCTTATGTGTTGCTTTGGGTCTCTCTTTTTTTTTACACTCTAAATGAACACAAAGACTTTTACTGAGTGGTGTCCTCTTGTAGGCCTTGGTCTGCCATATGAATGGAAACAGAATGGATGTAACATATGGCTTGCCATCCCAGTCATAAAACCCCTTAATTGGGTGTGTGTGTGTGTGTGTGTGTGTGTGTGTGTGTGTGTGTGTGTGTGTGTGTGTGTGTGTGTGTGTGTGTGTGTGTGTGTGTGTGTGTGTGTGTGTGTGTGTGTGTGTGTGTGTGTGTGTGTGTGTGTGTGTGAGCGGGGGAGAGAGAGAGAGAGAGAGAGAGAGAGTGAGAGTGAGAGAGGCGGACAGACTGATTTGGAGTACCCCTGAGTCAGAATCTGTTATTTATTGCTATTAAATGGTTAATTTCCCCTGTTGCCCTGAGGACGTTGAGGCGCATTAGATGAGAGAGAGACAGAGTTAGGCAGGGCGTGAATGCTTGATGTGTAAAGATGGTTAGATATTGGGAGGTCAGGGCAGGTTGGAACTGGCACCGTGCCACACCGATGCTTAACGCTTTACTGTGATTATTTTGAAGGAATAAGGAGGCTTATTCCTTCAAAATAATCAAAGTAAACCCATAAGCACTCAGATGAGTTAATTCCTGGTGTATTATGAATTATTAATCATTCGTTATACGTGAAACGTCACATATAATCTAGAAATTTGCAATAAAAAAAGTATACCTGTGCATAAGCGATTGCCTCCGTGTGAGAATGCGGGTGACACCTGTGTGTGTGTGTGTGTGTGTGTGTGTGTGTGTGTGTGTGTGTGTGTGTGTGTGTGTGTGTGTGTGTGTGTGTGTGTGTGTGTGTGTGTGTGTGTGTGTGTGTGTGTGTGTGTGTGTGTGTGTGTGTGTGTGTGTGTGTGAAGGCCTCTCGTGTCTCCACTCAAGTTTCCTCTCATGCGGCAGAGCTGACAGCTGCTGGAAGAAGCAGAGCAGCCAGGCTAATCAGCTGACAGTAATGGCACTCTTTACCAGCTCACGACACGACAGAGGGTGAGCAAAGAGAGCAAACAAACACCAATTACCGTCCGTCAGCAGGAGGAGGAGGAGGTGTGGCAGACATGTTTGGGTGCGCGTGGCGATCCGGTGCTCAGACTAAACAAGAGGGTCAGCAAAGTCGCATCCACAGGGAAGATACAAGTATTACTGTGGAGTAGGCAGGCAAACACACATTTTTTACCTCGAAATTGGGAAAGGAGTGGAAAGCAGTTCTCTTGCTGACTGTTGTCATCGTGTCTTGTATTTAGCAATGATCTACGCAATTTCTGGCTGAGTGCTTTTTGTTTGTGTATTTTGTTTTCTTCAGCTCAGGTGATGCAAAACAGAAGTGTTTGTTAAAGTGCTATTGGTTTTGATTGACTGATAATGGTTGCTTATTCATTAGCCAATTTTATTGATTTATTGGTAATCAATATTGGCCCATTCCCGAACCCACGTGCTGAATCTCAATCCATTTCCTGAAGTGTCTGAGTTTAGAGGAAATTGACCCCGAGCCTCGACTTTCGTAGCATTGAGCGGAAGATCTGGTTCCTTTTTAACATGCGGTCCAGTCATAGTAATGTGCCGCGCAGGTACTGTATCAGTCACAGTCAGGTATGGCCATGGGCCACTGGCTGCAAGTTCCGAGACGCCCACTGTCATTAAGATCGAAGTGAACCGGGTGAATGTCTGCCGTCTCTGGCCATTGGACACGCGTCCCCACTCGACTCGGTTCCTCTGGTCTGCTTGTCCGAGGCTAAGGTAACACTTTCCCATCCCTCTTAGTATCTCCTCCTTGATACCAAGGGCTGCTTAATTATGCAGTGGCCCGGGTAGATCGGCTACTTGGTTGATGTGGACAAGACAACATGGTGAGTGTGCGTTTCACTGGTTCCCTGGATCAAGGATTCTCAATTCTAAAGCCCAATTTATTATTTTGTCATACGACAATGATGTCATTCATGAATTTAGCATATGAATGTAATAATGTAGGGCAGGCTATAGATTAGGATTTTCTACCAGGATGAGATCACCCACAACATATGCCCTATATATGAATGTTGTTTCTCTCAATTTGTTATTATGCATTGTTCCTGAAACCATGCATCCAAAAGGCCACCTAGAAATGCTCCAGGATGACGTGGCTAATTTGAAATTCACTAAATGCTGTCTAAATGCAGCGTCTGCTCATCTAAAGCAGAGCAGTAGGTTTATTGGGGGGGTGATCAATGAACAAATGAATCAGTGGCGTGCCTAAAGGGGTCTGAAACAAACAAGTTCCCTTTTTTAAAGTACATTCTCAGCTGAATGGGCCGCCCGGGTCGCATTTAGATATTGTTAAGTGGCTTTGAATAGCTCCCTCAATTTCACAGTTCCAAATGACCCGCGATAATCAGGTCATTAAAATGAGACCATTCTCGACATCTGACACACTTTCACCACTGCCTCATCTGAATAACAGATCAGCTTTGGAGTGCTTTCTCAAACAGAAAAGGAAAAAGGGGGTGGGAAAAAAAAAGTCTTTTTGTGTTTTCCAGTTAACCTTATCCCTATATTCTCTATTCTGGAGTAAAGATTGTAAGTAAGCTTCACAGAGGAGGGGGGAATCCTGTCAAAAGTGCCAGTGCCTGTGTGAAAGTACCCGATTTTCTTAATTCATCCCCTAGGACCGGATAAGTCTATCAATCTGTTAAATTGGAAAGCCATTAGGTGCCCTGGTTTATGTGTTTCAAGCTGTTAACTAGAGGCTGATTGATTGTTGTTCCTTTGATGGGATATGCTGATCTAATCTCACTGTGCTCGCGTTTGCAATAAATTACACAATTCATTTCCCCCCATTTAGAAGGGGGAAAATCACACCTCCAGGCATGCCTGCGCTCTGCAGGCAAAAGAGCAAGGAACCTATTTTATGGTGCCATTTAGCCGGCAAGCTTTCAGCAATCCCAGCCTTCTCAGCACCCCACACCCCCCTTACCCTCCACCCCACCAAAAAATCGAAGCATAATCAAGGTGTATGTTTAGAAAATTTATTGTTATAATTTTACCCATAATCTCTTCCATTTTCCAGCCGCCATGGCGACATAGATCATCATCTAAAAAGAGAAAATGGATAGCAGTTTAAAATTTATCGGTCTTTGATTCTCAATTATACGTGTTTATGACTTCATCTGTCTTCAGTGACTTCAACCTTTTCCATTATGGTGGAATATTATTTGTACGGAATCCATTAAATTCACAAGGCAGGACTCTAATGGTGGGGCTGCGGCGGTTTGCAGAGGGAAAAGTTTTTTGAAAGGTTGGCTTTAGGAAAAGCACAGCTGTTATGACACAAGAAATTGCTTTATTGATGGTCCGCTCCGCTGCCTGTGCATTTGGCCATTTGTTACCGGGCCCATATCTATATCTCAGCCTGACACTGATGAGAACCTTTCTGTTGCCCTCTCCAGATTACCCAGTTGTAATGACACATGCAGGCTGGGCTCGGGCGAGCGGGCGGGCGGGCGGGCGAGTGGGTAAAAAGCCCAGGCCCACTGACAATTCAGGGCAGATTTCTTTCTTTTTTTCCTTTTTTTTTGTACAGGAAGCGGCTATAGAGGCTGTGTGCCTGGAGGGCTTCAAAGAAGTGGGCCATAATGGAGAAATGGGGCTTACATCGCTCCTGTGACTGTTTCCATCCAAAGCCCATAGACGTCATCATCTCTGCCGAGAAATGATAAAGAAAGAGAAGGGGTGGTAAATGTAGAGAGGGACAGATAAAACGAGAGATACGAGAGATAAAAAAAAGAAGTGGTTGTACCTATATGGGGCAGGTTTTCACATTGTTTTTAAAACATGGAATGGGTAACGATATACATATGAGCTTATTACAGTCTCTGTGACATGTTATTGTCATCCTGTTATCCTCAATGTACACTGTGGTGCCTTTGTGTTGCCACAGGAAGATAACAGATTCTTCACAGCCAAGTGGCCACTGAAGTGTTGCATCCTGAATGACATTGAGCTCCTTCTATTGGCTGTAAGGGGCAAGTTAAAGAGGCCAGACACCTTTCTGCTAATCAGGCTGTAATTCAAACCTCGCCCGCCCACTCGCCAATCAATACCTGCACAATCCCAATTAAGGCTTGCCGGGTCAGTGGAGGGCCACCAATGGCTTTACAAGTTAAATGCAATACTTAAATCCAGGCAATCTCAGTGACCTTCACTGGTTTAATGGTTCATCCCAACAGGAGTGGGCAGTTAAAGTAGAGGAAGGACATGAAGGTGGACAGCTTTCAAAGAGGAATGGTGCTTTTCTGACACTATAGGTGCGGTTTCACCGGAAGTTCGTTATTTTCGTTGAGCGACACAGCTTTGCGACAGGGTGTAAATTAGCCTTACAAGAGGAGCCTGTTCGGAATGCTTCCCCATGTTACAGACGTTTGCCTGAGGAACTAGTGCTTAGTGATCAATGTAGTTTGAATGCATTTTTCATCAGCTGGCAGCCTGGCACCCATGTGTCCTGAAACTGTGGGCACGGTGACACTGTCGGTAGTGTTGTCTCCGACACAGCTAGAAGGTCCTGGGTTCGATTCTCGCTGGGGACACTGTGGGAGCTGGCGGCATGTTCTGTCCTCCATCAGTGCCCATACCCGAGGCGGGGTTGGCGAAAGGGCCTTTCTGTGTGGAGTTTGCATGTTCTCCCCGTTTCCCCTAGGGTAGGTACCCTCACAAAAAACATGCAGTAATCCTGGTCTCTAAACTATACCTCCCCCTGGCCAGCCGGGGCGCCTGATGGAGGGTTAAGGAACTGGTCAGAATAACGTGTTCCTTCCACGCGCTACGTCCGGCCGGGGAAATTCCCCCCTGTCAGGTGAAAAGAAGCAGCTTGGACTCCTCATGCATAGAAGGAAGCATGATGTCAGTCCGCTGCCCCCCCAGGTTGGCAGAGTAAGTGTAGGAAGTGCCCAGGATTACATTAGACACTGGGTGAAAGAATGGGTTGCAAAATCGTGGGATAAAGAAATATTTTTAAAAAGAATAAATGAAACTGGAGTCTTCCAAGAAGGAAGAGTTGTTTATTTTCCTTTATGCGTGTTCCCGGTGTCATAACACAGGCAAGTGATGCTGTGGACATCGAGCTATCTCGCACCAGTAATAAAATAAACCAAATGTAGCCAGGTTTCTATCTCGCCAGTCCCTAAACTATAGTATAAAGGCCCTTGACTGCCCTAACATGTTTCCACCGCCATGTTTTAGCTGCCCCATTGTGTTCATTCTCTGCCTTGCTTTTCTCCCTCTGTGCTCTCACTGCCCTATCCATGTCTTTTATCACAATTTTGAACCGCAAAAAGGAATTCTCACAAGATATCAAAACAAAAATCTATATTTAATATGGGAGCAATTACAAACTGAAGTTGGCTGCACAGGGCCGTTGTCAGCGCGCTGCGTGTTTTTCATCATATAGGTCATTAGACGATGATGGATGTAAACCTATAAAGTACCTAAACTGGACCTTTTAACAAACCATGAGCAATACTATCATTTCTCTAATAGAACCTGCTGACCGTGTCATTCCCTGCTGCCATTTGTCATTTTTCCTTGTGAAATAATCAATATCTGGGTGCTTTGAAATAAATAATATAAAAGTCAGTGTAACCTACCCAAGGAGCAACAAAAATAGACTTATGGAGAATTCATTGGCCTATATGGCCTCTGGCCTGCAGTGTCTATGGCGTATTTCTGATGAATGCATAGCACACATTGTCATTTCTGGCGTACAGTGTTGCCTACAGAAACTTAGTTTATGTTTGTGTGATTACATATCCACTAGATCTAACATCAATGTTCAATTTTTATGGCACCGTTTAAACGTGTTTGATTTCCATCAGCAAGAACAATGTCTAACAGGAAAAAAGGTTTGGCTTAACCACGCATTGTGAGCTTGTAGATCGGCTATTTTCAGTGAAGAGATTTGGTGTTGAAGGAAAAAAGGAGCAGAAAGAGCCATAGGAGACCCTGATTTATAGGCTTCAACTGAGCAGTGGATCGAGTTTCTACCGGTATGTGGCCTAATCCTTAATCAGTACAACAATGTAACTCTGGAATCAGGGTAATGTAAAATATGCATTATGCAATATTACTGAAGGTTTATTTGAGGAATTAAGATATTGTACATTGTACATGAATGATGAATTAAAGGAAACAACTTGCAAGTAAACCTATTTTTGTAAAGCTGAAAACAAGAGGTTCTTGTCTGAAGCAAATATTGAAACACTGAAAATGATCGGGAGAATGACTTTGCACAGGAGTAGCATTATCTGGGGACGTGCAATTGTGAAGATAGTTGAAATAAAATATAATAAAATAATGCACCAGCAATAATAGACACATGCATAGTATTTCCATACGGTATACATAGGGAGTTGGCCTACATATCAAATATTATAGGGCACCTCCGTGAAACAGTATATGGATTCTGGACTGAATCCCAATTTCACTTCCCCTGTCTCATACAAAGTTTGACTTTTTAGCAAAATACTCATGAACACATTAGACAAAATGATATCTCACAATCAGAGGTGATTGTGTAGTCTTGTTGTCATGCGCGAAGAAGTTCATAAATGAGCTCATGTTTGAGCTCAAATGACAAACATTCCTTATATTGCTTTAGCTGTTATGAAGATGGACACTGTGACCATTATCTTGATACATAATATTATTGCATGCATGATGCTATATAGCACTACAAGGACTCATCTGCAGGAAAACCCCCAAACATTCTATAAGTCTAAAGTCAGTCTTGCATTCACTGTCAATGTCATTGTTCCGGTCTTGGTGACATTTCAGTGTTGACCCTAATTCTCTGTTTTCTGTCTCTTGGGAAGAGTTGTCGCAATTATTGTTTGAACTGTTAGTGAATTCCATTTCAGGGTGGATGTTCTCTTTGATAAACGTAGTGATGAACGCTGCATGCCACTGAGCATACAAAGTCTGCGTGGCATCAAAATACCTGCGATGAAATGAACAGGTAACCGAAGACGGTAATTACATCACCGTCACAGGATAGCTCCACTTGAGCCGTTTACTAAATGAACACGTGTTAATTACACGGACATGCCAGTGACCGTGGCACTGCAGAATGGAAAAGAAACACTATAAATCAGCCTTTACTTTGTAACTGACACCCTTCACATCTGAGCAGCCTATAATGTTCAAGAATGCTTTAACATGATGATGATGAGACGACGTGCGATGATGATGAGGATTGACTGATTCGATACTTTTAAGTTTCAACAGTTTGCAAATAATGTGTGGTAGCCTACAATTATACAATGATGCTAAAAGGATAACACAACAAGCTCTAAGAGCTTGTTTATTTGTGGTCCTCATGCCACTTGTGTATTCAATTCATCAGACATTTAAAGACCCAATAACATCATCAACAAAGACTGAGTTATTATAACTCAAAATAAATACAATTTTAGCTTGGTCGAAATGTCCATGATGAAATGATTATTTATTTTTGTTATACATTTTGTGAAAATAAGTCTGTCTGTGTGCCTCCGCTCTCGCACACGCGCGCACACGCGCGCGCACGTATATGGCTACACATGCGCACACTTGCATTTCATCTTCATAGCCCACAGAGGACGCTCTCTTCTCGTTGTTTTGTTCATGTGGGCCGCATGCCAGCCACCGGGTGGACAGGTTTGAATAAGTCAATTAATATCAATGAGTGAATATGCACACCTTATTTACAAAGAGTGCAATCTGAGGGATGAATTAACCACATCGATTTTGGGTGGAAATAAATGGCTGCAAGACTTGGACTCATTTTAAAAGTGGCCATGCAGCTCTGGAAATCAATGAATTAGAAATATGATTCTAATCGCCCATTGGTGACACGCACAAGGCAAGCTATATATGGCTACCTGCAAGTGTTAATGTTGAATAAGCAAAATCACACGGCTCTGTAGACCAATGTCCAAAATAATGCAGGTAAACTGACTTTTTGTTGTCATCGTTGTTAGATGACAAATGCTACAAATTATTTATCACATTTCTAACTCGCAAACTGATTGGAACATTCAATTTTTGAAATTTAGGCTATAGGCCTATACCGTGGAAATTACACCGTCGTGTGGGAATTTTCCAAATAGCCTATTGCCTGACATGCATCTTGCAGGCCTTTTTAATTTCACATTAATTTCGCAAGAAGTTGCAATATTGAGGGCATTTTATTTATCCAAAAGTTAATCATTTTCACGAGCAGTTTTCAAACACTCTACCAGTATGCAATGGGGCATTTTCACTGTTGTAAAGTTGATGATGGGTTATTTTAGAGGTATCTATATAGTCATCCTATACTGTAATTTATGACCAAACTGCTCCTATATCTTTTATTATAGCTAAAACTAAATTCCAGGTCTAAAATATTGGATACCAATTCACGCATGATGCAATAATAATTATTAATAATAATAATAATAATAACGCATATACACCTTCCTTTTTAGTTCAAACAACCCTGCGTTCATTTGCTACCTAATTGGACTATAAGACCAATAACAGGCGAGCGCTTATACTGCCTACAGCCAAAGCGCAAAGTGAGGAGAGGAGGGTGGACTTCTCTCTCTCTCTCTCACTCTCTCTCTCTCTCCGCCCGTCTCTCTCTCCCTCTCTCTACTTCCTGTCTCTTCCTTAATCCCATTTGCCATTGTACATGCCCAATCGCCTATACTTTCCGCATTTAACTTGGATGACATTTTTATTTCATCATTAGCATCAGACGCCAGACTGACACGGTGCGGACACGCTTGCGTTTTGATCAAGGAACTCTCAAGTCCGGGATGAGAGATTTTTTTTATATATTTCGACTTCGGTGATTTTTTTTTGTTTGGTTCAGAAGTGTGTGTGTGGCGGTGGTGTGTGTGTGTGTGTGTGTGTGTGTGTGTGCGTGTGTGTGCTCTTGATGCTCTGGTCTGAAACGTAGCCCAATCCAGACGCACACTGCCCACTGAAACACAGAAAAGAAGAAAATCGAGTCTCCCAGTGCATCGATCTTTCGTAAGTCAGCGTTGCTGCTACAGACTTTAAAATTCATACTTCTGTGGTCCTTGGCGTCTAGACCACAGCCGTCGCCAGCGCAATGCCCGAGACAACGCAAGAGACGTGCGCACCGGCAAAGGATTCTCCTTTCTTCATTAAGAACTTGCTGAACTGTGATAGCAAACCACCCAAACCGAGACCCATATTTGCTGCGGCAAAGGCGGCTTTGGAGGGGGGCTTTTCTCTCTCCCAAGTCGGGGACTTTAGCTTTCCACGCTTTGACCTGCCCACGCAGAGGTTCGCCCTACCCGCACACTACTTGGAGCGCACCTCGGCATGGTGGTATCCATACACGCTCTCAGCAGCTCATGCTCATCTACACAGAACGGAAGGTAAGATCACGATCATTAATCATTTACTATATATATACATTTACACTGCATTGGCATGGAAATTCCGTTATTGTAGTCTATACATCACGTAATTTGGTTTCTTAAAGCGGATATAGCAAAATTAAATGGATTCCTTGCATCAAAAGTTGGTGATGCGCAGACCAACTTTTTATCTTTGGTCGTAAACATGAGCGTGCGTCATGCCCACACGAGTCGGCCTGGCATGTTATATGTATTCGGTTTAAAGAGCATATACAGTCAACGAAATACAACAGGCTTGCTATAGGCTATTTACCCAACTGTGCTGTTCAGAGTGGTTAACTAACAAGTGCCGTGCAAGAGTATAAGACACACCAATACGATTCCAATTAATGCGGATTTCTTGTCTCCATTGTAGTGTCCGAGAAGGCAGCTGCACGGCGAGACTCATCCCCAACTTCGGGCACGGACAGGGACACTCCCGACCTGGTGCTCAAATCCGACCCCGACGCCAAAGACGACGATGACAACAAAAGCGGCGACGAAATCATCCTGGAGGAGAGCGACTCGGAGGAGACCAACAAGAAAGACGACCACGACAGGTTGGACGAGTGGAAGAAACGGGACGAGGAGGACGGCGGGGACAAGTCGAAGCCGTGTCGGAAAAAGAAGACGCGCACGGTGTTCTCCCGCAGCCAGGTGTTCCAGCTGGAGTCCACGTTCGACATGAAACGCTACCTGAGCAGCTCGGAGCGGGCCGGCCTGGCCGCGTCGCTGCACCTGACGGAGACCCAGGTGAAGATCTGGTTCCAGAACCGGAGGAACAAGTGGAAGCGGCAGCTGGCCGCCGAGCTGGAGGCCGCCAACCTGAGCCACGCGGCCGCGCAGAGGATAGTGCGCGTCCCCATCCTCTACCACGAGAACTCAGCGGTGGAGGGCGGCGTGGTGGGCAACGTGCCCGTCAGCCAGCCGCTGCTCACCTTCCCTCACCCGGTCTACTACTCCCACCCCCTCGTCACGTCGGTGCCGATGCTCAGGCCGGTGTGAGAGACGAAAGAAAAACAAGTGTTTCTCTTGTTGTATATTTCGAAATCAACTCGAAACATTTAAGAAAAAAAAGACTACTTATTTTTGTACAACCAACCAACTGTCTATAGCCTAAGTGAAAAGAGACGGTCTCTTATAGGACTACTTGGAATTATTTTTGGCATACATTGTTGTCGTTTTCCAATAGGGTGCAGTTTACATTTGATCTGACAATTTGCCTTTTTATATTATTATGATATGCTATTACGGTGTTATTATTATTATTATTATTATTATTATGACCAAAAGATAGCTTACACTGCCTGATCAGTGTATTTTTTCCCAATTTGACAATTATTATTATAGGCTATTATTGTTTGTTTTTGTTTTACGCAAAAGACAACCTTTGAACTTGTTTACAAAAAAAAATAGCGGCCCAAGGTGGTGCGTGGCCATGTTTGAAACAATAGTTTAGGCTATTTTATGTTATTTTACATTTCCAAAATTGAGACTATATACGACAATGTGCAATACATGGATACACGGATAGTTGCTGTAAACGAAGAGCTATAAGCTACTGGCTCATCCACTGCATGGTGAAACAATTGTTCTCGTTAATTTTGTTGTTGGAATATCCGTGGGGCTTCGTTGTAACTTTGCCCACGTCATTTGAAAGCGCTTGACAGCGGACAATCAAGTCTATCTTTTTTATGTACAATATTCATTCATGTTATAGTTTAGCGATTCACACTTTCGCTCCCCCGACAATTGGACACGCCCTCAAAGCACAATATGATCTCAAATGTCACTATAGCCTATACTTTGTGTTTTCGAGAAGAAGAAAAAAAAACTACTGATGTATAAATGTAAATGTATATTTAATGAGAAGAGCTATGACCTGCTTCTTCTCCTTTGTACAGTAAAAAGAACGTTTTGATATTGTATTGCTGAATATGTTGTGAAATAAATGGAGACTATTCCAGACACAATGTCATGGCCTTACTATTTAAATATATATATATAATCGGATGATATAGGATGGTAATTTATAGGCTGAATTTGTTAAACTATTACCTTAAATCTAAATTCGCAGTATAATTTATACTGTCAGGAATTCACCATATCCATATGAAATAATGTATATTATTGATGAAACCTTTGATATCAACACAGTTATATAATGTTGTCTGAAAACAGACATCGGACATCTAAACCACCCCCCTCCCCCCAACACACGCACACACACACACACACACACACACACACACACACACACACACACACACACACACACACACACCATGTGAACTTGAGCAGGTGGGCTTCCGTAATCAACCTACTGTTATGCACTTTTGAAAAGCGTTGTTTTACATAAAAAATGGCTCGGTCAATTAGATGCGTAATTGCCACCATCTTGCCAAAATTATGGGTAATGTATTCGGAGGAGGAAATTGCTGTGTGGAGTACGAGCTGTCTTTTAACATTTTTATCCTCCACCCCTTGTGTGCGCGTGTGTCTGTTGCCATCCCGTGCGCGTGCATGTGCACCCGAACTTATGCCTATATATAGCCTATAGTGACATTTACAATATAGCCTAGCAAAGTGTTTTTATATTTAACCACATCTATTGAACCTTCTTTGGATTTAGAGTTATATATACCAGTGTTGCTCATGCTTATATGGAAACATATTTGATATATCAAGTGCTGTTAATTGTGCATGTTCCAAAATATAGCTAGTCCAGGCCTATATATACTCTCAACATTTAAACTTTGTGTGAGCAAATGTTTTACAGGCCTAATTCATTATTATTAATGAATTACAAAGCCATATATTTTATTTTTTGCGGGCTGATGCACTTCGACATCAAACTCCGATTGAGTTGGGTTTGAGTGTATATTACACAAAGGATAATATCGTTGTGTCCTTTCTAAAAACTGTAATATTATTATATTAATAATATTAATTATTATTATTATTATTATTATTCGCTATCTCGTTATTGCACGTTCTGTGTTTCCCAAATCACTTTTTTAGTCAAGGAAGAAATTAACAAACTTTGTTTGTTGGTTTGCTTCAAGCTGTGTCTGACTGATGAATCTTTGGAAATTATTTTAGGACGTTACATGCAGTTGACATCCCAAAATAAAACTGGTCAACTTACATCGACAAAAATAATGGCTACATGGCAGTGCAGTGAGAAAACATGCTTCAAATTCACACATGGTCAAATTATGAAAGGAATTAATAATAGTATATGTAGTTTTACAAGTGGAAGGGAAAGTGTTCTCAACTGGAACAACTTGGCTTAAAAGTAATTTTCTGTTTTTTGTCAGTAATGTAGTTATTGGAAACGAATCAGTTGGCTATGATGACCTCATCACCAGACAAAGGGTGCATTCAGATATCGTCAGATCACCCATTGACGTATACCAACCATGCAAACTCAACACGGACCCATTACAGAAAATTAATAGATTGGTATGGCATTATTCCCCATGGCACATATCGATCCGTAAACGTCTAACATATTGCTTGAAGTAAGGGTATAACGCTCACGGGCCGTTTTGGCTCAGCTTATATGACCTTGATTTGCGCGCATAAATTGAAAAAATTACCACTCAATAATTTCCATTTGTCGACATCTTTATGTAAAAGAGAAGGGGGAGAGGGCAAAAATCAGATAAAGTACATTTGCAGGAGCGGGACAAGCGGACGTGACCGCGGGGCCGTGCTCAGTGTATTACATTAAAATGGAAAGTTGAGTGGCTGATTTTGAGCGCGGGGCCCTAATGCCAGTTTGGAACCACACGCGTATCAAGTGGCGA
Organism: Protomyctophum parallelum; assembly: GCF_964188405.1. Classification (NCBI taxonomy): domain Eukaryota; kingdom Metazoa; phylum Chordata; class Actinopteri; order Myctophiformes; family Myctophidae; genus Protomyctophum; species Protomyctophum parallelum. The sequence continues at coordinate 40,899,858 of NC_139704.1, read as the reverse complement.
GACCAGCTTTGCGTAATGTTAGATCCTTCTTTACAGCACTGCACTGGCGTTTGTTGACGTGCGTCATTGACAGGCTATACTTATTGCAGCCTATATATCCAGTTTTTTCCACGCATGATATGGCCAACTGTAGCCGAATATCCTTTAATTAATTTAACTTCGAGAGGGCGCACATGTATAACATTTGCGTAACATTCAGAGTTACGACAGCAAAATGTTCTGAGTTATTTACTGCAACTTTCGAAAAGTGGACCTATAGCCCACATGACATTGTTCAAGATCGGGAGAAACATGGTGTCACTATTTTAAAGAATGACGTGATCGTGATGTGTCCAGTGCTGTCTCATGTGTCACCGGCTGGGTTCCAACACTTGCCGACAACTCTTTCGACACTTCTTGAAAAGCAAAATCTTCTTTATCCCATTTGCTTTCCTGATTGAATGCGAGCATCAGATTTTCATCAAAGTTCTATTAAGTGAAACATAGGTTGCGGGGCACCGTCTGATTGGAACAGTTTAAATTTTAATTGTGTTTTTAATTTGACATATAGTTGCTGTGAAGAATGACACTGAAGCGCCGAGGGGCGGTCGATTTTCTTAATTTCTCCCCGAGGAATTGATGAGTCTATCAGGGCAGTAGATTGGAAAGCCATTAAAACTCAATGGTTAGGTTGTTAATTGGAACTTGATGGATAGGAGCCCTTGGATAGGCTATACTGATCCAATCTTCTTGACTTTCTGTTTTCCAATAAATTACCCAGTTCATTTCCACACTCAGATTACATAAATTGTACACCTCCAGGGCTATAGTGCTCAGTGCTCACTGCAGCTCGCGCTTACAACTCTGCCCCTCTCTCTCGCTCCGTCTCTCTCCCTATACTCTCTCCCTCATACTCTCTCTCTCCCCTCTTTCTCTCTCTCTCTCCCTCGCTCCGTCTCTCTCCCTATATACTCTCTCCCTCATACTCTCTCTCCCCTCTTTCTCTCTCTCTCTCCCTCGCTCCGTCTCTCTCCCTATATACTCTCTCCCTCATACTCTCTCTCTCCCCTCTTTCTCTCTCTCTCTCCCTCGCTCCGTCTCTCTCCCTATACTCTCTCCCTCATACTCTCTCTCTCCCCTCTTTCTCTCTCTCTCTCCCTCGCTCCGTCTCTCTCCCTATATACTCTCTCCCTCATACTCTCTCTCTCCCCTCTTTCTCTCTCTCTCTCCCTCGCTCCGTCTCTCTCCCTATATACTCTCTCCCTCATACTCTCTCTCCCCTCTTTCTCTCTCTCTCTCTCCCTCGCTCCGTCTCTCTCCCTATATACTCTCTCCCTCATACTCTCTCTCTCCCCTCTTTCTCTCTCTCTCTCTCCCTCGCTCCGTCTCTCTCCCTATATACTCTCTCCCTCATACTCTCTCTCTCCCCTCTTTCTCTCTCTCTCTCTCCCTCGCTCCGTCTCTCTCCCTATACTCTCTCCCTCATACTCTCTCTCTCCCCTCTTTCTCTCTCTCTCTCCCTCGCTCCGTCTCTCTCCCTATACTCTCTCCCTCATACTCTCTCTCCCCTCTTTCTCTCTCTCTCTCCCTCGCTCCGTCTCTCTCCCTATATACTCTCTCCCTCATACTCTCTCTCTCCCCTCTTTCTCTCTCTCTCTCTCCCTCGCTCCGTCTCTCTCCCTATATACTCTCTCCCCCTCTCTTTCACTCTCTCTCTCTCTCTCACACACACGCGCGCGCGAGCACGCGCGTGCACATGCACGGAAGCAAGCGCCCTCTGAAAAAAGACCAGGCCCCGCTTCCTTGAATGAAAATCGAAACATAATCAACGTTTATACTTAGAAAATTTATTGATATCATTTTCTCTGGTAATTTCCTTATTCTAGAGTTGGACACGCCATATATCATAATACACACGTGTAAAGGGTCTTTGTTTAATATTTATCGAAGCTTGATTCCTAGATCAAAGCGCCTCATAACTTCATCTGTCTTTCTGGGCCTTTAAAGATCTTGTTCTCTTATTGCGGTAGGGCTGCCACCTATCACCATGATGCAATGGCTGTTTGGCTATATTTTATTTTAATTTTAAAGCCTGTAAAATGTATAGGAACATTGTCAGGGGTCTGCATGGGCGCTTAGCCTATACTACATTGTGGATGAAGTTAAGAAAGCAACATGTGATTAGCCTACACCATATTTATACCACGCAATTCTTCATCAGAATATATAGGCCTGCAAAGTCTGTTACGGATCCGTTTGAATTCATAGGCTATACTGTATGGCTATACTGCGTCGTGCAACGGTGTCTATGCAGCGACGAAAATATCAGCTCCACAAGCCCACAACATGTTGCAATATTATGTGTTGTCGTGAGCTTATGATATAGGCTATTTCTTTGGCACGGACCAGGCTGCACCGTCATTCGACTAATTATAAATCAGGTCATGCTGCAGTGTTTAATCCAATATAGTCAGGCCTGTATGTCAATAAGTTTCCAGCATCATTCCAGCAGTATGTGTTATTAGCCTAATATTGAACTGGGCCCTAGTAATGTCACTTTGGAAAAGTTGCCTAAACGGTGGAAGCTATATAGCTATATTGACAAAGATCTTTGTTTGAAAGGAGCGGCATAAAATGAGCCCATTTAACTGTCGCTGCAGATTTCACGCCTTATGTATAGGCTCCGTAAATCCCGCACCGCGCACACTGACTGCCCCTCATATATTTCCCCACTTTAGTCAAGGCTCGTCTCACAGTGTGGGCATATGCGTTTTGTAGAGATCGTTTAACAGATGCTCGCCCCCCAATTCGACGATATTTACACGTGCAGATGCTCCTATTTGGCTGCTGTTATACTATTGGTCTTATAGGTTATAGCCTGCAGACCAATAACATCACCAAGTCCACAACATGATAACCACGACCAGTGTCGACCACCATCATAAATAATCATTATCATCATCATCGTTATAGTCGTCGTCATCATCATCATCATCATCATCATCATCATCATCATCATATATATTATTATTATTATTATTATTATTATTATTATATTTATTATTATTATTACCTATAGTATTATTAAGTAAACTGAGTCCACCTGTAAATAGAAAGCAACATCACGGTGTTGTCCGCACAGCCACAGACAGACTGCTATAATAATAACTAGAGGTAGCCTATAGCTACCGACCAGGACGCTGACATGATGATTAAAGCTGACCATTTGTAATGTGTCTGGGGGTCCCTCGGAAAGCAGTAAAGAGGGATAATGTGCCCGAACCGCCAACTTGAGCCCCGCAGCTGTCCCGCCAGACATGCAGAGAAAAAAAGAGGGGAGCGGGCGGGGATGGGGGGGGGGGGGGTGGGACGCCCCACCCTCCAATCAATTAGTCAATCAATTAGCATGCCCCTCCACTCCATGGGCAGCACGGAGCAGATTAGTTCAGTAATGATCAAATTAATTCTTAATCGCAGATAATGGACGCGGAATGAGTTTATTATTTCCAGGAAAAATGAGTTGGGCCCCCTATATTAGTTCCACGACTGTATGCTGGATCATCCCGGCCAATTTACCATGTAAAGGGGTAATAGAATAAGCCGACATGACAGTTCTAGCATGAGGTCATTCTCCATGTTGTCTATAAGCAGGTCAACATGTTGCCTATATGGATGTTGATGTTGACGCATATAGTCATATTATATTCCATATCATGAGAGGTTTTATTTTAAAATGTGTTATAATGAATCTTCTTTGGACAAATAAATAAATGTAATCTCTTTAAAAGTATAGTTAATACAGTATAATAATTAAATTATGTTCAAAATACATTATTAGGGGTACCCTACAATACTGCGCACACACACACACACACACACACACACACACACACAGAGCCGAAGAGTTTGATCAATCCTCAAGGGGGCCCGTCCCCCCCCCACCCCGCAGCCCCGCCTCCCCGCCCCCCCCCCCCACCCCCCCGCCGCAGCGCGGAAAAAAATAAGTTGTTTTCGCTGGTACTTTTAAAGCAGCTAGGCCAATGTCCAAGCCAAGGTGAGGACTTTCAGGACTATATTATTATTATTATGAGAGAGAGAGATAGAGAGAGAGGGAGAGAGAGAGAGGGAGATATAGAGAGATACGGAGGGAGAGAGAGAGAGATCATAGGCGGTGGGTGCGTTATACCTTTGGGTAGGCTACAGAATTGCGTTGGGGGGACTGTTGCGGCCGAGCGAAGCGAGGCCGCCGCCGCGGATTTATTTATTTCCCAAATGGTCTAAAAATGAGTTCTTTAGCATACTTTTACCAATGAATTAGCCTATACACAGACAGCGACTGATCAGCCTATTTTGGACGATATGGGTCTTTTCTCGAGTCAGTGTGTAGTCTCACTAGTCTGTGGTTAGGTCTCTTTGGTGAATTCTTGATCAGTGTTATTATGTCACGCCTCAAGATCAACTACAAAAGAAACCCGATTAGCACTTTTTAACACCTCTTGGACGGCCGGTGTCTCTCAAGACAGACTGTTGCCTGAGGAACAACAGGGGAGGCGCTGTTTTCCCGAATATTTGACGATGGGATTCTCAGATTGCCGGCGGAGAGGTCCAAAATGTTCGGAATTCCCAGAAAATATGTAATGTAAATGTAAAATGTCCACGAAAATCTTCATGGGGGCCGAAAGGGGCCCTAGGATTCTTCATGGGGGCCATGGCCCCGTGGCCCCCACAGACTCTACGTCGCTGCACACACACACACACACACACACACACACACACACACACACACACACACACACACACACACACACACACACACACACACACACACACACACACACACACACGTCACACACACCACATTATATAGATCAGCTTATTTTTTTTCGTCTATTTGTTCGAAACACTGACTGTCCAATGTCCAATCATTTTTAAAGCATATAGTCTCGAAGTCAGAGGACATGCCTGCAATTATTAAGTGTGGCAACTTCAAGTAAATGGCATAATGCACATTAGCCTACACTGTTCTTAGTGGCTCTCTCGCTCTCCTCGTCTCATCTCAAGACATTGACAGGAGTTTGAAATTTCCGGGCTCAGTTTGAGCGTGTGATTGGCTCACGGCGGAGCTTACCTACATGCAAATGAAGCAACGCCACAACACACTGCCTATGATCCAGAGAGCGTGGAGGTAGACCTGGAATACACTCATGTTTCCAGAGCCGCTAGAAAAACAACTCCTACCCCTTCACCATAAAATACGCGTTTAAAAAACAACAACAGAAGAAGCTTTTCTGAACAGTTTACACGCCAGGTGCGTAACAGTGTAGGAATCGATAACAACGGAATACAAGGAGAAGAAGGGACATCTTTAGTCGATAAGCCTATTGTTATGAAGCGAGAATGAGCAGCAAAGAAGACAGCGGAAGCAAGTGCTCGGCGCCCCCGATTTCCAGCTTTACTATCCAGTCGATTTTGGGCACCGCGCCGTCCGTGTCGCCGCGCTCCGGGGCGAAGGACCTCTCCAAGGCGCTGCAGCCGCCGCGGAGGCGCTCTCTGTCCGTGTCTTCGGAGGACGAGTGCAGCGGCGGGGAGGACTCGGCAGACTGCTTCTGCTCGGACACCGGCCACAGCGAACCATGCACACAGCACCGCCGCCCGCCACATCCTTTCTCATGTTTAGGTAAGAATTTCTCATTTTTTACGAGCTATATACTCGGAATATTTTATCGTTGCGAGATAAATATAAGCGAATTGTGCATGGAATTCACGTTGCCATGACATGTCAGATTGATTTTGTTATTGTTGAACTGAAAACAATATGGGCCAATTAATACGTTATTAATGCTTTACAATTATTTAGCAGAACATTATTATCATAAAGGTAGGTCTAAATAAATAGCACAAACTAAGTTTCTTCATAGAACCCTATACACCAAAGTATTAAAGTTTGGCACAGTATAGGCCTATATATGCACCAAATCAATACTTATACCAATACTGATTCGTCTGTTTGCGACGGCAAATAAATTGTTTTGGTTTTGTTTTGTTTTTCCTGTATCGTTGCTGCTGCAGTGAAGAGTGGGAAGGGAGGTCAAATAATTAGCCCTCTGTGTTTCCACTCATTTCAAATTTAATCGAGTCTGCTAATTGGTTAAACATGTTTTCACAATGACTGCACTACATATCGTCAATTGAGCGTTAAATATAGTCTGAATTAATTAATAGCCTGCTGTAGACCAAGCATACTCATTGAATTGTTTATTCAAAAAGTCAAAGGCTTTCAGCAGTCGATTTAGCAAGTCAAAGTTCACACTTGATGAACTCTCATGCAGAGTGAGTGAACAATTCCGTAATTGGATTTGTGTGTGTGCACGTGCTGTGTTGTATAGCCTAGTTATTATGCAAATGTTTAAATATACGCAAACACAAAAGATATAGACTGCAAGTAGCCTATTTTATATAGCCTCCTACTGAAAATGTAAATGTATTTATTCAGCTGAATGATCTTATTGTACCCTAATTGATCTTATTTTCCTCCGTACCCCCTCAAAATCACCCACATAGGCACATCAAAAGGACTTCTGTCTAGAAATGACGCGCTTGCACGGCGACCGCACCTGCCACATCAGCCCCTGCTGCAGGATTACAAAGAGGAACAGGAGAGACAAATGTCCCCGTTATCGGAGCAGGAGAGACAGACAGACGCTGCGGACAAGCAGGGCAGCAACTCGGCCAACAACAACAAGAAGAAGACCCGCACCGTTTTCTCCCGCAGCCAGGTCTACCAGCTGGAGTCCACGTTCGACATGAAACGGTACCTGAGCAGCTCGGAGCGCGCGTGCCTGGCCTCCAGCCTGCAGCTGACGGAGACGCAGGTCAAGACGTGGTTCCAGAACAGGCGGAACAAGTGGAAGCGGCAGCTCTCGGCCGAGCTGGAGGCGGCCAACATGGCCCACGCTTCGGCGCAGACACTAGTGGGCATGCCGCTCGTTTTCCGAGATAACTCCTTGCTGCGCGTTCCAGTTCCCAGGTCTATCGCCTTTCCGACGCCCCTGTACTACCCAGGGAGCAACCTGTCAGCTTTACCGTTATACAACCTGTATAACAAGATTGAATATTGACTCTATACGCTACGTGCGCAGTAATAGTCCACCAAAAAAATATAAATAACACATTACAAAACAATACAACATTCTTATATGTCTCTTGGCATAATCCACGTATATTCACTTTATTTGTTGAGGGTAGGCTATTCTTATTATGCAGCCATGTCTCACACGAAAGCAATCAAGCTTCCTTTAAAATACACAATGTGTATAATGGTATTAATTTTTGACTTATTCTTTTTAATTATTTTCCCCTTTAACAAAGGGTGTTTTTGTGAAAATTTACCCTTCATATCATCAGTCAAAAAATGTATACATGGTTGAGAGTGTCTTAAAAACCAACACTTGATGCATTTAATCTGTTTTATTATTATGATGATTGGTTATCAGATGAGGACACATGCCAGTCATATTATTTTAATGAGCTGAGCCCACCATGTTATACTGACATTAAAGAACGCAATTCTTCCATTTGAGAGGGGAAAAAAACATTGTTTCTATTGTAATTTAGACATTAAAAATATTCTACTCATTCAATAAATTTTCTATATCAGTCAAAATGTGCTTTTGCTTGGTTTTGTTGCACATGTTTCAGGTTGCTTCAAAGAAAGTCCCTTGTCAACCTGTGTGTCAACTGTTACACATTTGGCAATTGCAGCATGTCCTTTGCTCAACTGCAAGTTAATACTTGGTTTTCTTGGCATTTTGTGAAATCATGCAGTCGAATACACTTAGAACCAGAGCATATTAAACACATTTTAAACATTTGTAATAGTATGTAAATAGTACGTTTTTGTTTTTATATAAATTGGCTGTAGTTATGCATAACTGTTATGTAGATATAACTGATAACTTAACCTTACAGTATGGTTCGGAACAGAAGTAAATAAACAGTGTGAGTAAGCATTTAGATATAGCATTTTCTTTATAAATATAGGCATTATGATATATCATATATACCATGATAAAATAATACATTTACACATCATCCGTATTATACATATTTGACACGTGTGTGTGTGTGTGTGTGTGTGTGTGTGTGTAATGTACAAATGATTAGTGTTAAATATGTAGCCTAATATTATATATATAGCCTATACAGATGATGTGTAAAATCATAATTGTTTTGCATGGTCCAATACTGTAGTTTTTTCATTGTTAAATATATAGCCTACACTACAAGCACCTGCATGCATGGCATGTCAGTCAACTTGTGTAAAAATATGCAGTTTTATATTCACTCAACATGTATTTATTTTATCCTTCCAATCTGCACTGGTCTATATCAATAATAAACATGGCTCAGTTTTCCAATCAAACATTGGTGTACCAGTACCTCAGTTAGCAGCACCTTGTAATAGCACAGGCAGCTAAAAGACAGACGCAACCCTCTGTGTGTGTGTGTGTGTGTGTGTGTGTGTGTGTGTGTGTGTGTGTGTGTGTGGAGGGGACCATGAGGGGTGGGGGTGCAAAGAGATGCACACCATCGCTGGCCAATCATGCCTCTGGGCGGGATCTTCTGTCATTTGAAGTCTGCATTATAGGGTTCTCAAGCATCAGGCCTTGTAAGAGGAAACCTAATAATGGGGTGTATTGTCAAAGTTCAAGACTCTCGTCGTCACTCAGTGACGCCATGCATTTCACCTGTCTAAGTAATAAACTGCAGTATATCATTTACGCTTAACATTCTGGGTATAACGGATATGGTTTTATTTATTCGTTTTTAGAAATGGGTTTGAGCTCAAGCAGCTCTTGCATTGTCAAATTAAGATTTGCTCTTTCACAAGGCAATTTGGCGCACACGAGCACCCACACTATACACACAATACAAATAGGATACACTATAGGACCTCAAAGGCAATAAGTCGCCAGGACTTTTTTGTGTTATCCTTTTAGCTTTAATCTCTTTACTGTACCTCGTGCTGTACATTTGTGACTAAAGTTTTCAATCAATCTCTAAAGACACAAATCCACATGCACTCATGCACAAACGTGTGTGTACACACACACACACACACACGCACACACGTCACACACAGAATTATGTCCCATGGGTGATGTGGAACGATAAACCTGTGTCATTCAGCCGCTTTTCTTGGGTGTCACATAATGTACAAGGAATCCCAACCCACCCCTAATCTCTCGCCCCTCTGTGTGTCTCCCTGTCTCTCTCTCTCTCTCTCTCTCTCTCTCACTCTCTCTCTCTCTCTGTGCTAATGGCTACATTACCTAGCAGAACCATGACTGGTGAGGCTCTGTTGCCCTGCAGATTATGCCTGACCCAATTTCTGCAACAGCCGCGCCGTGTTTCTGGGAAAATGGATGGCGTTGGACAACAGCCGAGATTTATGGGTAACTCCAGCGCCAGCGGAGAGGTGAGGCGCAGGAGGATGAATTTGTGACAGATAGGTGTAGAGGGAGGGGAGAAATAGAGAGAGCGGGAGACCGACAGTGGGGGGGGGGTGTTGGGAGGGGGGGGGGGGGGGGGTGCTCATGGAAAGGGGCAACAGCTTTGGGTGAATGAAGCTGTTTATTAGTTTCTCAGTGGTCATTATGTCATCAGGTTTGACGGCAATACGCCACTCTGTGAGGATGGATGGACGGACGCGTGAGCCCTCACTGTCTTATGGGAAATCTGCATCACACCTGTCACCTGGGGTTTTTTGATTTACATATGAGAGAGAGAGAGAGAGAGAGAGGAAGGAATGGGAGGTATATAGAGGTGGGGAGATGAACAGTTAAAAGAGTGTCAGAGTGAGGGAGAGACAGAGGATTAGAGAGCCGTGGCGGGGGCGTTGCTATGTAACTATGTATCGCCCCAATGGCAGGTGTGAATTACAAATTTTAATAGCGGGGCAATGAAAATGATTTGAAGTGGTTTAAACGGCACAGGGGCGGCGACTGGCACGGTGATGAAGATTTGTTGAGATGATGTGTTGTGCCTTAGGATTCATCAGACCTGCCTGGTAAGGTGAAAAGCAAGCATAATTTACGATGGCAGTAATGGAAATTGTGGCTTGTACAGGAGAGAGAGAGAGAGAGAGAGAGAGAGAGAGACAGAGTACAAGGGAACAGAAGGATTTTCATGGATGTATTTTCAAAGAACATTTGAAGGATCTTTATATGGGTATCACTTTCTGTACTTACTGAAATAATAAATGCACACACAACACACCAGGTTGCCGACCACAACCGCCCCAGTGGTGAATATATTACAATGGGTCGCACTGCACTGGTCGACCGTCACTTTATTTACGACCCGTTCATAATGTGGATTAGGTGGATTTGTACACACCCTGAATTACAAATGTACAAATGAACACCAGGGATGTTACAGCATGTCATTTATTTTGAGGAGGGGGGGATGTATTTCCTCAACTATTTGCTAACATGTTTACTGGCACTTGAATTCAAGAGGGCCCAACGCGTGTGGCTTCACATTAGAGCGGAAAGGTTATGGAATATGGCCACTGTGAGCAGATGCAGATGCTCCAGTCCGCCTCAAGACAAGAGTTTTATAAAAGCGATCGCCATGCATTAAGCCAGACAACTCTCAAGACCTGTTTTGCTCCCCTAAATGAATTTGAAGGGAAGCATAACAAGGTTTCCGAGGCAAGCCCTGTCATCCGACGGGCCTTTAACTGACTCTCCTATTCATGGGGCTAATGGTGAAAAAGGAGAGCTCGGACCAGAAGTGGGTTTTTTTCCCCCTCCTCTCTGCGATTCTGTTTTATATCAACTGGAAATGAAGGAGCTGAAGGGAAATTGTATTTACCCCCACCCTACCTTCTTTCTGTGGACAGGAATACATTTCTGTGCCTAAGGAGACAGCAGTGGACAGCTCAAATGAGTAAAAAACATTGTACGTTTGTTGTTTGTGATAAGTTGTGGCTATATCATCTCTATAATCCTTTCCGAAGACTCTTTCTAAGACAAGTCAGGCCAATTATTTGAAGCAAGATATAATTAGGAATGGCCCTTCTATGTACTATATTGGTTACATAGAAATCCTGAATTGACTGAATTGGAAGTGAAGTGAATCTACCTCTGAGCATAAAAAGGAGATAGATTTGTATTAATCTTAAACCAATTGTTTACATTGCTATCCCCTGCAAAATCTGGCATTCAGAAATGACGTCATGTGGCAACCAAGTCTATGGACTTCTAATGTTTTCTTTAAGCAGTGACGTCATGTGGCAGCCACAGTGGGCACCTCTCACTTCACACAAGTGTAATTGTTGAGGGGCGCTAGCCCCTCCTATGCACAGCTTTGATTGTTTTGCTACCGTTTTGAGGGTTTGTGCAACATAACATTGTGTAAACGCAAACATTGACAAAATTGAGGACGCAAATTGTGATTGGCCAGAATGAGATGATGTATGATGATAAGAGTGCCCCTCACTTCACACGGGTGTGATTTCTTTATATAATTATAATATTGAAACAATTGAATATTTGTAAGCATTGAAGAAAAACATCTATATTTTGAGTCACAGTGAGTTTGTAAAGTTCAACAATGTATTTACATCAGAAGTCAAAGTCCTCAAGAACACACGGATATACTCGGCCAACAAAAATGATGGCTTTAATGGAAATCGGCATAATGCTCCATTGGTAAATTACCAACCATTTCTTTAGTTGCGTGTGGTGAAGTGCCATTCTCTGGCCAAAATGTGTTAGACTATAGGCTAGAGTGTTTGCAGGAAAGTCAGCGTTCTCTCTCTAGAGATAAGGCCATTAGCATTACCTTTAACACTATAATGGATTTGAGGTACAATTTTCTGCTCTCCATTTTGTATTTGTAAGGATAATAGGGGGATTATCTTGGAGGCCTTTCTCTACACACTCAAGAGTGAGGCCACACCACAGGCACACAGCTCTGCAACAGTTGTTTTCAAACCACCCCTTCCCCTCCTCCAAGACCCTCTCAGAGAGAGGATAGGGAAGATAAAGCATGTCATTATTCTATTAAAGACCCACAATTTTTGTAATGGGACTTGCAGCGGTCGGCAGAAGTGCAGGCAGCTTCTTCAATATCCTGGACATTATTTGCTCGTTTAGTTAAATGATGTTTCTAATTCCCTCATAATTACTTGTAATGAGGCCGTCTCCCTCGTTTTGATGCGGCTTCATCTTAATACAGCATGGCATCCCTTTTTAGGGATAATTACTTCTCATAAGGCCGGGGAGTGAGGCTGGGGTTTGTTGTGCACTGCACATGAGGCAAATTGGCTTGTTTCCTGCCATCTTGTCTTCCCGCAAATTGGTAAATTAAGTTTCTCGGCTGGGGCATTAGAACTGTTTGCTTTCCCGGCTCCCTCAAATGATTGGCCTCACAGACGGAGATATCGGCTCTGTTTGTTTATTTATTTATTTCGTCTCATTACCATTGGAGAGGGTATTTACAGTGGCAAGCTCTGTATAGTAAATCTTAGCGAATGATTGAATGCTGAAACATGACAGGAGAAAGTGATCGTGGATTTCCAGTTAAAAATAATTTACATACATACATACATACATACATACATACATACATATACATTCTCTTTTGCAAACAAAAGCTCATATCAACAAGATTATTTCCACAAATCAACAATCTTTTTGTAACCACACAAGGTATTAATACATTGTCTTCAAAATTCACGGATGAGATATTAAGAAGTATGAGTTGTCACAGAACATGAAAACATGAAAGTCTCTTAGGTTCATGTTAATCACGGACCTTTCTGCATCAATTGCAAACCCATATGGTCAATTAGAAATATGTCGACCCATTGTTAAATCACTTCTGGGTTATTAAAACTTCAAAGTGTAGCACTCTAGTTGGGAATCAGAGAAGGAAAAAAAAATATATATATATATATTTTACAATAAATTCATCAGCATTGTCAGTGTGCTTTTTGTCCTCTCATCCTCTTATAGTGCAGCTGCTCCAGTGTCTTGATGACATCATCAAGTCTTGCATCTGGCTGTCTTGCATCTAACCTTGGGGGGAGACTTATTCACGCTCAAAACCAAACATCCCAAGTCATAAAAATAACACGTGTGAATTGTGTTTAAAGGTGGATTCTTCCTTTTCCCCATCCAGTTCCCTCTTCATCCTACTGTGCTTGTCCCCTGTATGGCCTGGCTGCCTTACTCGCAACCGCAGCTCTTGCAGGGTTGGCTGAGGGTTTTTTATTTCTAAGTGCTGATGTGTCGCAGACAGTTTGGCTCTACAAGGGCTTGTTACACACCGATTAAAGAGGGGGAAAGAGTGCTCCCGCAGGGCGGCCATGTACATTTACGCCGACCACAAAAGGGTCTAACGTTTACGCCCCGGTGCAGATATGACCTTCAAGAGAGGTCCCTCTGCTGCCTGGATGGATACTGGAACTGTCTGGAGGAGAACCTGTGCATGAAAAAATAAAAACCATCAGACAGACAGGAAGAAATCATATCTTTTGTGTCGGGAATGACCTGTCTGCCATGTCCTGTTAGGTCAGTAGATATGGCTTTGACTGGGAAACGCAGAAAAGGATATTTCTATCACACATGTGGATTTTCTACAGCATTTTTCTACTGTTTCTTGTCAGACCCATTTGAATGTTGGTGCAACATGATATGAAATGTGTCCTTTCTCCTTTAAAATCATCTACATGGAACAAACTGCCAACAACAAAAGACCCGCTAAATTATTCACATCCAAATCCAGCGAGTCATTTGTCCGCACAAGAGGAGAAAGATTATCACCAGCTATTGTTTTTGTTTGCGAGAGCAGGGACGGATCGTCAAGTGGGGCCTCTTGTTTTAGCCGTGGCTGCAATCTGTTTGTTATGAGATTTGATAGTGGCTTCTTTTTGATACTGAGAGTCAGGCTCTCTTTGTCGGGACCAAGTGGTGTCTTTCAGCTGCAGGGAGGCTGGTGTATAGAGAGATGATCTGTCACTTCAGCCTGTGACTGACTGCTGACCACATAGCCCGAAGCACAGCAATAGGGGAGCTCAATGGGTGCAGCACGCTATCACCTGACAGCTAATTAGGAATCACGCCCCTGGAAGGGAATACATTGTCTTTGAGGAGGGTGAGAGAAAAGAAAGCAAGGGGTCACTCAAATCCGTGTGAAGTGTCAGTCAAAGCCACAAGACACCTGCGATTTCTATGCCCCATGCCCTCGCCCCGGTGAAAAAGCGAAATGCGCTAATTTGATCTCGCCTCTGTGTTGCGTCTGTGCAAAGAATTCAATTGTAGCGCGCTGGTGTGGTTGGCTGTTTTGCTGATGAATTGTCTAACTAACACGCCATCATTTTCATGATGAAAAGTTGATGACCAGACATCTGACAGTTCAATATAAACTGTCTCTGTTCTTTTCCTGTCTTGTCTGTCCCACAGGAACATGAACTAAATCTCAAATCTCAACATTTATACAGGTCTTTGATAGCCTCTCAAGTCAGCAACACCAATCATACCCAGTTCTCTCTCTCTCTCTCTGTGTGTGTGTGTGTGTGTGTGTGTGTGTGTGTGTGTGTGGGTGTGTGTGTGTGTGGGTGTGTGTGCACACGCGTGGATATACTCGTGTGGGTGTGCGAGAGCATTTGTCTATGTGTGTGTCCACGTGCACGCATTGTATGCACACACAATCAGTATGTGTGTACATACACGCACATTTAGCAGATTGAGTCTATGGTGTATACAGGAGACCTGGGATTTCTTTGAAAACACATTTGTAACCATTAGTTGAGTGTAAGGTTTCATGTGCAGAGTGCATCCCTCGCACTGGTGTCAGAGTTTCTGCGAGGCTCCTCCGGCAGGCTCTCTCGACCGGGTGGAGGGACAGTGATGAGGGGAGAGGAAGATGGAGGTGGTGAAGGAGGGGGTTGGGGTTGGCGGCTGTGGGGAGGGGAGCGGAGGGGAGGGGAGGGGGGGGGGGCACTGGAGCCTGTGCGTCCCACCGACAATGCATCACGGCAGGCAAAGCGTAACCCGAGTCCCCCCTCTGGTCCTGGTGCGGCCTGCCACAGTGCACTCGCCTCTCGGCTACCCCATTGCACCCCCGAGATGCTTTTAAAGAGATTTGGTCAGTGAGAAAACAGCTCTTCAAAAGAACCGTCGTCACATTAGAAAGTAATTAGCCGGGCTGGAGGCCAAAGATCTCCTGACCTGACTAATTCTGTAGCCCTAAACAATCCATCTCGCTGCAAGGCGGCTGGGGGAGACACGTTCTCTCTGGAGGTATTGTGGCAGGGGTCATTCCCATGGTTCTCCAGATAGAAAACAGCAAAAGGGTGTTCGGGAAAGGTTACGGCTAAGTCCACCTAATGAGTAATGCTCTACAGGTGGATTTAGATTAGCAGGATGTTTTTGCTCTAGATACCACTCCTCTACTATACTCAATAATGAAAATCTGTGAGCTTTCAAACCAAAATGGCCATCATTATTTATTTTTTTGGTAGTTTTTTCTAATTTATTTACCTTTTTCATCCTCTTAATAGTAAATCAAAAGTCTCGACGCCATACCATTCAGACGGTGATCTCAAATTATTGTAAGCAGAAGATGCACAGCACAATGATCCGAACCTTTGGTTTCATCTCTGTTTCCCTGATAAAACGTTTAGCATCGGCAGCTACCGGTGTACACCTATACATTTCTTCATCATTAGATCTCACATTAATTTGGATGCAGACCTCCATATCATTTCTCCAGATCTTTTGCAGAATAGCAATTCTTGCACCACAGCCACCTGTTCCCTTTTTTGCCTGCAGGGTCCACTAGCAACAACCTTTCCTCTCACCTCTCACAATACAAATGTGAGTGGTGGCAAGGATGGCGGTGGGAGGAGAAGCTCCATGCTGCAGGGCAGGACTCGACACCACCTCATGCTTCTCTATCGTCACTGGTGGTTTTAGAGCTATACTGAAGCCTCCAGCACGTCGAGCTGACACAAAAGTATAGGAATCGGTGAAATGAAGCAAAGAGAACATTGAAAACAATCTCATACTTCCTCCAGGATATACGCAAGAAACTGTGTTTTTACCTGGTCTTATACATCTTAAATTGATTTGGGACCAAGTATTCAATAATTCGTTGATTGGTACTTTCAGTGCAGTTTCCGTGAGAAACTGCACAGGAAGATCAAACATTTGAAACGTTGTGGTACTTTTCATACTGCGTCCTTCATATTGGGCCTGTAACTCTTGAAAGTGTACAAAATGGAACCAAATTGGCCCGGGTTCATTTGGTTCCATTTGTACACTCTCAGACTTATGGGTGTCCTTGAAATTAAACAGTCTGAGAACAACTGCTGTAGATTGTTACATTTTCCCACTATTCTGTTTGAATCAGTTCCTTATTAATATTACATTTCCTATTATTGAGCAGAATTCTTTAGTATATCATATTGTTTGGGGGAAATAAAGACATTGATGCACTTCACTTAAGTTAAACACGCACTTGTTAAATCACAGAGGCCCAGAAATGGGCTTTATAGCAATTGGCCAATTAGGAAGTGGTCCGTCCTATTTTGCGAAGGGAAGGCTTAACCCCTGCAGTTCAAAGGTCGAGATCAAAGAGTGTCCCCCATGGGACTGCACTCTTTGGAACCCTTCAAGAAATGCTGATCCCCAAAGCTTTTGTAAAGGAATATTCTAATTACAATAAATCTCCACTTGGAGGTTAAGACAGGCGCATAGACTACAGTGGCTACATGATAGCTCTTGCCTACGGCAGCCTTAGTAGCCTATAGATGTGTGGATAGGAGACTGATAGGAGATAGTGGTTGCCACTAGGCAAGTGGCCTTTAATTTGCTAGGGTCAGAACCTCCAAGAGTGATCACAGTCTTGCCGGCCTGGGCTGACCAGCGCCTGCACAGAAGTTTTTCGCCTCTGGGGTATAAGCAGGTCTTTGACCTTGCTACACAGATTAGTATTAGTATCAGCATTAGTATGGGAGTTAACTCCTCTATCCTTAGTTCTCTTCTTCTTTCATCGTCTCGTTTTTTCAGAAAATGCATTGTGTTTGGGTTCCCCTGAACCAACGGGAAACAGCATTAGCTTTTCACTGAGCTGTGCTGTGCTTTTCACTGAGATGGTGTTATTACATTACTACATGCCAAATGATGTATCATAAATTAAAATATTATAACAAAGACAAATTGAATTATGCATTTCTAAGAACATTGTTATGTAACATTAATCTGAGAAATGCCGTTTTCATCTGTGGATGAAAAAAGCATGCATTGACATTGCAGGCCCTGGCTGACAGTTTTGACCTTTCATTTGCCCAAACTCAAAAATGTGTGATTCTTGACAACGTCATGTGGAACATGGACAATAATAATTGTATAATGTCAAACTCTTTAGAACATCCAGAGTCTGTTAAATGTCCCAGAAATCCCAAGCAGTTGCCTATTCTGTTGGCTCCTTTGAGAGGGGATACCACAAGCACCTTGGGGGACAATGACTTTCAAAGCCCGGGTGCTTTAAGCAGCCTCTTACCAATAAACATATTTCAGCTATTGTCACCTACGGTGATGGAGGCGTAACTGATGCCTTAGCTTCAAGAAAGGGGAGAGATTTCCATTGTGGTGGGTAGAGGTTAGTGGTGCATTGAGGGGATTATCGTTGGCGGTCCGTTGAGTGAAGCCTCACCCTGTAAACTGTCATAGTGCCTGTCAGAAGATGATGCTGATGATGGCTGTGGGGCAAATATATAGCCACACAATTTAACCGTGATTTTTCCTTCACATAGTGAATCTCTCCAATATACGACAGAGCCATTCAGAACGGTTGCCTTTGTTCCCATTTTGAGCCGAGCTGTGTGACACTCTCTGTGCTTCTCAGCCCAGCTCCATGGATGGCTGAGAGGGGTAAGGGAGGGAGGAGAGAGTAGCAGTTTGTTCTTCCTGCAATTAGCATTCACGGTTAGCTGAGCAGAACTAATGCAGCGAATCTCTGAGTCTCACGTTACTGCTTCTCCACTGCCGGAGTATACCTGCGGGCCAGATTAAACTGTAGTGGGATGACAAACACCCTCTGTATCCATTACAATCCTTTTATTACTAGCTGTGTTACTCGTAATTCCCTTTGAACGTCTGGGACAAAAAAAACGTGCATTGGTCGAGGCCGACTTCAAAACAGCAGTGCACCGCATGGGTGTGGGTAATGCGCTAGTGATACAGTAATTTTATAAACAAACAGAGTGTGAGAAGTATAAGCACCCTATGCTACGCCATTGTTCGGCCCCGCTGATGGAAGACGTATCACCCAGCGGCACATGTTTTATACCTGTTTTAAGTGACGAGATTCCAGTGACAAACCGCTACGGCAGCCACACACTGATACAAGGGGCCTCCTCTCCGCCTGGCCCCCGAACACCATGCTCTCACTGACTACCTCATTATGCCCTTGCTCTCTTCCTTCCCTTACAAACCTCTTTTTTATCGTTAACCACTTCCGTCCGACGGCCTCCTTTTTAAGAATGCCTCCGTTTCCGTCTTTTAAGCATCTAGGTCAAGACTAGAATGATCTCATGAGTGCCTTTTCAACACGGACGGGATCAGGATATGGGCTCACCGTGTCACCATTATGGGCTGTGGAAAAAAAGCTGCCATGATCTCATGAGTCTAAAGTGACAAGACGGCACGGCCACCTCACAGGACTTCTCACGCAGTTCCTAATTCCAATACATTGTTGAGCGCCGCACCATTTATGTTCCAGCTTCAATTGCATCAAATGGCTATTGTTGGACAACTTGGCCGCCAATGCCGTCAGTCGATATTCTCTGTTGTTAAGTAACCCCTTGAGCCCTATATACTTTGTCGTACAACGAATAGCAAAAATAGCAGACGTTGCATTGTGAACTTCTAGATCTGCTATTTTTTATTTTATTTGTAAATATTGGAATTTATTTGAATTGTGTAAAGAATTTTGAAAGATATCAATTCAATTGGATCAATTGGTAAGATTTCATTCTGTTTAATAATTGTGACTATACTACAGTTGACATCACTGCATTTCTATTCTGTGTGGTGTAATCGGCATATTGAACCTCGAACGCCGCTTTCCCCCTGCTTTCTTCTCCACAGCACGGTGTGTTGTTGCTTGGCTGTGTTTATGCTCAGATAATCATTATCAGCTCTCTGTAGTGTTGTCTTATCAGTTACAACAAACAGGTACAAGTGGAGCAAATGCTCCCGATTGATCCACTAAACGCTCCCAACAGTGAGCAGGCCACCGCCTCAGTCACACTGAGCCCACTGAAGACAACTGCTCACAATCAATAACTCTTCCTGTGACACTGGTTCCACTAAATTCTACACGGCTGGTCCCGGAAGGTAGCTCATTCACCGTGAATGTGAGAAGCAGTGCCAGAAATCATTGGATATAAACGATACCTTGAGACAGTGCAGTCCTTTGATTGTTTATAAAGTGGGGCATCAATGTGTTTCAATGTATAGGCTGTCGAGGGACAGATATGGTATATGACCTGAAATTCATCGCTGCCAATTTGTTGTTCTGTCGAGTTTAGCATTTTGGGATACTTAATTTTAACTTGACACAATGTAATTTGGGGTGCATACGTAGTTTAGACTAGTCATTGGTTAGACATGGGTTAAGGTTAGGTTTAGGTGTGCTGCCCCGTGGGAGGTTAGGGTTAGGGTGAGGGTTTGAGATAGGTTGTAGTTGTAGGACTAATGACTAATTAAAAAACAAGAATTGATGACATCAATTCATTACCAGCTGCTGCTTTATATCCCATGGCTGAGAGGTCGGCTAGAGGCAAAAGGTGTGTGGTTGCCTACAGACGAGGGAGCCAATCAGGATGATAGGTTGTCAGTACAGCCAATGAGAAACATAGGTCTCAACTACAGCATGGGCGTGAAATCACCGCAGAGAGAACATTGACCACACCGGCGTCATCTCCGGGGGTGCAGAAGAGCAGCTGCACCCACTGGCATTCTGTTTTAATAGCAGAATATGCACCCACTGTCGTGACTGTCCTGAATGAAATGTCACGTAGTCACATACCTTGTGCGTCGGGCGCGGGCCAGATAGGTGTTGGGCCGCCGCCCATGGGCATTCAAATGCTAATAAGGTGGCTTTTGTTCTGCTGCCAGGTAGAGAGTATAAATGTCCATACATTACAGTACAGGATTCATTAATTCATTTCGCTCATGCTTTGCTGAGAACTCTACTAAAGGACATACATGCTGCAGAGTTTTACGCTGTGATTATGGACGAGACAGCTGACATCACAGTCAAGGAGCAAGCATCTATCTGTGTTCGTTTTGTGAATGCCGACCTGCAGACAGAGGAACTTTTTCTTGGTTTTTACGAGACGGCGAGCACAACATCCGAGGCACTTTTCCTGCTGTTACAAGACGCGTTGACGAGATTCTCACTGCCGATAAGTAAACTCCGAGGACAGTGTTATGACGGCGCAGCGAACATGGCTGGTTCCAAAACAGGCTTGCAAGCCCGAATGCAGGCGCTGGAGCCTCGGGCTCTTTACATTCACTGCACCGCAGTTAGCTGTACATTAGCTGTAATGTAAGGACTCTAGAAACACTTTCCTCGTAAGCGACCGCCACAAACCCACCGCCGTTATAGGAACATGACGCGGCTGATTGACCAGCTCTGCTTCCACAGCAGTTGGTAAAAACCAAAACCAAAATAACACATGTAAGCAGGAGAGATTACAATGAGTGATTAATTTTCTTTAGCAGTTGTACCCTGGACACTGTACTTCAAAGTAGCTAGGGTCGGGATTCTATAGGCACTCAGTACGCCTATAGAATCTGGGTAACAGCAGAGAGCTCTAGGACTCAGAGCAGCAGTCGTACCCAGACGGAGAGCTCAATAGGGACTCAACGCATTATATCATAATATATCTGGGGGTTTTTTTAAGCGGTGATGCCAGTGGTGAGCGCACTTCATGGTGTGCTCTGCTTGCGCACAAGTAGGCCATACATGCAGGCCTATTTGCGCAAGTTGGCATCTCGAGAGAGTGCATTTCTAGTTTAACTCTGCAGTACTCTGATCTGCAATTGCTATGGCCTGAAATGTACTGTTTGTGTAAGAGAAATAATTGTGGTTGTAGTCTATGTACAGTAATTTGAGTAAATGGTTGTGCTACATTTTGCTGAATGGACTGCAGCGCTTCCATTTAATAAAGGTTGTTCTACAATGTTGTATGACATTTAACGAACATGGATTTAGCTGAAAATTACTAATGTTCCTGGACAGCTGCTTTGAAAACCTGTGCTATTTTTTTAGTTACAGTATTGGGGGTAGTATTGGGGAGTCTTGTTGCAGTGTACGGATCAAAAAATAATATTTCACTCCAGTGATTTTATCACCGCGAGAGGATGTGGTTTGATTTTGAGTGAATGCATCAGTTCAAATCAGCGCGACGCTAAATTGTCCAAACAAACAGCCAAGTGTCCCTTTTGTTCCTCATGTCACCACAATGCTACGCCGCCGCACCCACTTAGTGTCAGTCAAGAGAGAGAGCGACACGGGGAAAGCTTGATGAATGCATTTCATCTGGGACTGAACACTGAGGTGATGTTTGGAGAGCCTCTGGGACTGCAGACTGAGGTGATGTTTGGAGAGCCTCTGGCCCTCATTGGAATAGTTGTGTTTGCATCACCTGCCGTTCCTCGTTGAACTGCAACTACTTGTCTCTACTTGATGCTCCAATCTAAATATAAAGATTGAAATATAATAAAGGGCCCCGGAGTTACTTACCGAGTCCCAACGTCAAGCTTTTGATAAGTCCTCTCAGAGAGAGGCAGAGAGAAAGAGGGAGGGGAGTTTTGTGTGATTGCGAGGAAGGTTTAAGGTTACCGGCTAATTTCCCTGTCGTTACCTGCCGACTGCGCCACATCCGGCCTCCTCTGTGTTTTTCAAACAGGGAACAGTACAATCTGTTATACCGTAGTGATCACTATGCTCTTCCCTGACCACTGATTACCTGTAATTACCTGTTTTTCTCTCTCCCTCCATCTATTGCGCTTTCGCTATCTCTCTTTCCTTTTCTCTCTCTATCACTATATCCATCCCTCCCACAGACAACCCCCACCCCACCCCCTCTGAGCTACTTCCCTAACTGGCTGTTGTGGAGCAAAGAGGAGGTGTGTGGAGAACAAGGCAGGCTTTTATATGGACTCCCCACCAGTGCCACTCCACACTGCTCCATTTTGAAATTATCGGGTCCCCTTGCTTTTGAAGTCTCTGTAAGCGTGCCCTACCTATTTACGAGACGGCTATGTACTTAAAGGTCACAGATTGATCAAGGGGTCCTAAAGATGGCCTTTTCACTGAAAGCACTGCAATACTCTCACTTCCACGGATTGGATCTGGGGGGGGGGGGGGGGGGGGGGGGGGGGGGGTGGTTAAAACAAGGGAAAAAAAGGGAGAGAGAAGATAAAATGTATCCTGCTCCCAAAGTCAGACATATTCAGAGTTCAGACTTTAATGTACTATTCCATTTACCATGGAGAATGCCACAATTGAGCATGGAATTCACAATGAGCATGGCAATTTATCAGTACTTTTCTAGCCATTTTTGTTGGCTTATTTTATTTAGTGATTACCCATAGGTCACTTTTATAAATGTGCAAGATCCTAGTTTTATGTGAACTTGATTTTGAGCCATTGCTGCATTGTCCTATCCATTTTGAACATTACGCATTCATTTAACAGTACTTATGAGCAAAAAGAACGATCAACCAGAGGTGTGGTGAAGCCATTTAGTCTTCAGTTAAATATTTATAGATCTAGATGTTCCTATAAGAGCCATAATTAAACCTACGCATTATATTTTATTTATTTATTTGATATGTTGGTGAGTTTCTCTCACCAACAAGCTTAACCACTTTCAACCTGGCATCGCTGTTTTGGGCATATCATTATATAGGAAAAAATATTATGCATATTTCTAAAATCTTAAACATTTCCCATAAAAAAAGTTAGAATAGCAGATATACAAGCTCTCATGATGCTGTGTTGTGAGCTTGTTGTACAACAAAGTTATAATTTGAACCAATTAGGTTTTTTTAAGTACTGATGTGCAAATAGTCATTTAGTGAAACACTGAATACACCCTCCTCTAGCTTTCTCCCTCTTGTATTTCTTTAACAAATAATTTGTGCTCGCATGTCAGAAAACAAGAATTGATCAATCAATTAATTACCAGCTGCTGACTTATATCCCATGGCTGAGATGTCGGCTAGAGGCAAAAGGTGTGTGGTTGCCTAGAAACGAGGCGGCCAATCAGGACGATAGGTTGTCAGTATACAACCAATGAGAAACAGGTCTCAACTATACAGCAAGTGGGCGTGAAAGCACCGCAGAGAGAACATTGACCAGCTGGTAAAAACTCTACATGACAAAAAAATAAAAATGATTTCAATTCCATATACCATTTGAAGACGGAGAGTCATTGCGTATAATAAGCCAGGTATAAAGTGAAAGAGCACCATGGCATTGATTTAGTCGGGCATTTGTTTAGCTAATGTAATCCCCTGAATCACAGTGTTTCTCTCTCTCAGAGCGCCAATGTGTCAGAGCACCAGACATAGCTGTACAGACGCACAGGCGGGGCTTCATTCATCATAGGGTCCCATACAAAACTCACTCAGTTATTGTTATTGATAGCGAGTACCTTTAGCCTGTCTATTTATTAGCTGATCATGGATGGATGTCTGGGTGAGGGCCGGGCGGTGTGCGTACAAAGCCGATTGCTCTCGTGTTTAAAACATGCATGCCACGAGCACTCATGGGTATAGTCAAACTTGGCAGCAGCACAGACGTTCCATATTTATTGATCGCATCACTCGCCAATAATCTGACGCATGTCACATTTGGTGTCGTTAAGAGAAGAGGGGGCCAGGGCCAATGGGGCTAATGAAACTGTTTTGAGAGTAAGGGTGGGGGGGGGGAAGGCAGGGGTTGGGAGGAGAGATTGATGTTGTTTTCTACAACATTAACCTTGCAAATGGCTGTCAGAGAACGGCTCTGCTTGGGTGATGCCTCAACCCCACATGTAAACAGCCCCAAACAATCACCCCCACCACCCTTCCCGTTGTTAACTCGGGCAACTTCGTAATGGTTGACATCAACATTAAACAAAAAAAATCCAAACCATAAAAAAAGGAAAAAACTCCTTTTATTCATATGGCCAGCAAAAATGAACTGTGTGGTGGGGGGTTCTAGATAAATGAAAATCTTATTAGCATCACAACAATGCTTGTGGCACAAAAACACTGAGTGATTTGAAAAGGTGTCCCTGGCTGTCTGCTAGTGGGACT
The DNA here is from genome assembly GCF_964188405.1 of Protomyctophum parallelum. Classification (NCBI taxonomy): domain Eukaryota; kingdom Metazoa; phylum Chordata; class Actinopteri; order Myctophiformes; family Myctophidae; genus Protomyctophum; species Protomyctophum parallelum. Next base: position 40,875,484 of record NC_139704.1, on the reverse strand, counting down.
GACAGATGAGCTAAGGAAGATGTAAGGGGCTTTAGTGTGGAGGGTGCAGTGGGAGGTTGGGGTACATGGGAGCCGCTGCAAAAGAACGGACCCCTGACTTAAACCCCACACCCCCTGCCACCCCCCAAATGAGTAATCTTACATAATAATATCCTCATGCGTCTTGATAAGAGCAAGCCCCGAGCAAGGCGACAGCATCCGCCAGTGCGGTCTATGAATACTCACTATCAATGTTATGGGTCCTGAAGGCAGCTATATATCCCTGGCAAATATGCTATGCGCCCTCTCTAATTTGGCAGCTCTATCTTCTTCAACAGCATCAATAACAATGCCTATAACCATAACCGTGCACGCCAAATACCATCCTCACAAAACCCGGTACATTGAAAAATGGCAGTAAGATGGCGGCTCTCGAAACATGCCCGTTGTGTTCGAAGTTGTTCACTCGTTCACTTATATAGCGGATGACTTGGGGTGTCAGCCATTTTATAGGGTGCTCCAAACCTCAATAAAAAGATTTATTCAAATCCCTACAGTATATATTCCACTACAAATGCTATGCAAAATGTAGTTAACAGAGTACCGCTAGGCTAGATTACATTAGCCCAAAAGTCCCACAATGCAACACAGAGTTGTTTGAAGGGAGAAAAGTGGCAGAACAATGATGACAGCATTGAGAGTGCACGAATATGACCTCCTTTTATAAGCACTTTTATTTGTAAAGTATTTTATTTAATTACTGAAAAATATAAATGTAAACTTTCTTGGCAGCTTAAATGATTATTAACTTGTGTATTTAATTTAACATGTATGGTAATATTAGCTGTCACTGAACCTAAATTAAATGTATTACACGCACGCATGCACGCCCGCACGCACGCACGCACACCCACACACACACACACACACACGGCACCTTTAAAGTCTGGCCTGGCCATCTGCAGATGGACTAACTGGGTTAGCATAATGTATGAATTATTAATAGATATATAAGTCATAAGTATCATGTAAAATATATCACCAGTAATATGGGCATACATCTTTTGCCCATGATTGGATGTATATTAGCAGTGGATATGATGTGAGGATATGATGTGATGCTAGTATATAGACGCGCAGTGTCAACCTAGCTTTAGGAATATGGATATACACAGTATGTACAGTAAATATAATGAGGAATATACAGCCTATCGGCAGTGAAACAGTTAGTCTTAGCATGCCTCTAGACCCTCCAGAAAAACATCCTTGATTATGCGGGCTAAGATCCTTGATTATGCAGGCTAAAATCCTTTATTTTGTGATGAAATATGCAGGTTTTTATGTGAAATTGAAAAGTTGTGAAATATGTGGAAAGTTGCAAATAAATGCAGAAAAATAAGAAAGGCTAAATATGCATCATTTAAGTGGCGAAACATGCAGAAAGTTGTGAAATATGTCAAATACCGATATGCGAAAATATGCTGGGTTTTATGTGATTTTATGTGGTGAAATATGTGAGAAGTTGCGGGTAGTTTGTGTGATTATGTGCCCTTTTCGAAAAAGATTTACCACTGCATAAGCTGCGCCATTCGGCTGATTATGCGGTAAATCATGCAATCACATAATCACATTTCTCTGGAGGTTCTATAATGCATAAAAATGCCTGCTGCAAAAAGAGTCCATTGCAGCAGAACTCAGGTATTGTGGGATGCTTGGTGTGTTCCAAACATGTGTGTGATCTATATACTGCAGATTTAGCTATAAAGTGGTGAAGGAGTTTGGAATTCAGCCGATGTGTTTGTGTTGTATAGCCTATTACCTCACACGTTGTTATGAACCCACGTGACAGTAGATGGGTCTCTGCTGACTGCATTAGACATCCACTATTGTTTTAACTAGTAGGTAATTAACTGGTCGGTGTCAATAGGGGGGGATGGACTGCCAGGCGGCGGGCGGTTATGGGTCCCATGAGGATGGACTGGGGTGAGAGGCCATGACAGAGCCCATCTATCCAGTCTCAATGGCCTCGCAGTGCCACAACTAAAGGTCCTACAAAAAGGCCTGTCATTTATTGATACTGAGTAAAACATACTTTATAACCACAAACTAGAGACGTACCGATACCATTTTCTCCCTTCCCGATACAGGTTCTGATACCCATAACTTCTGTATCAGTCGATACCAAGTAGGCTACCGATACGATACCAGTGTGTAATTTAAAACGAATCTAGGATAGTGGCTCTCAAAGTGGGGTCCAGGGACTTTCTGGGTTCCTGGAGGGTGTTCCAAATGGACCCTTACAGGTCCATTGGAACCCATTTGTACACTCTCTGAGTTTTGGGGGTCCTTGACATTTTAAAGTTTGAGAACCCCTGATCTAGGGGGCATGGTGGCACAGCCGGTATAGCGCTGTCTCCTCATAGCTAAAAGGTCCTGGGTTTGATTCCCGCTGGGGACGCTGGGGGTGTGTTCTCTAGTCTGCATCATCAATGCCCATACCCTATAGGTGGCTAAGGTGGGGTTGGCAAAAAGGGCCTTTCTGTGCAGTAATCCTGGTCTCTATACTGCCTCCCCCTGGCCAGCCGGGGTGCCTGATGGAGGGGAAAGGAACTGGTTGGAATAACGTGTTCCTTCCACATGCTACGTCCAACCGGGGAAACTCCCCCAGAATTGGCTTAGACTCCTCATGCATAGGAGGAACCATGAGGTCATTCCGTTGCTCTCCCCAGGTTGGCAGAGGGAGTCTAGTGGCAGTGCCCAGGATTACATTAGATAATTGACACTGGGTGAAAACAATGGGTTCCAAAAATCGTGGGAAAAACATTTTATTAAAAAAAGAATGAACCCTGTACATGTTCTACTTTCTTATGTAATAAGGATAGGCATACATAAGATATAAGCTTCTTATTCCTTTTCGATTTTTCATTCATTCATTCAACCATTGATCTAGGAATTAATACAGTTCAGTTTTAGCAATGAAGGCTAGAAGATTGTTGTCAGTCTTTTATTGAGTGAAGCGTTTAAACTGAAATCTTGAGTTTATGTTGTGTTGCAAATTCATATTGCTGCTGGTATGAATGATTTTGATGTAAAATATGCACCAGTGACTATTTCACATTTTTGTATTGATTTGTTTTGTCACACCCTCGTTGTGCCTTTTAAGACTGTAATAAATGATGCTACCCAAAATGGGTCCTCTTAGAGTGTTCATTGGTGTCCATTGTTTACTCTTTCAGAGTTAAATGAACACAACACAGGATTTCTATCGTGCACTTCAAGTATCTGTGCCCAGGCAAGTACATGTGCCCAACAGCAAGTTTGAGGATGTACATGTAATAGTACATGTGTGTACAGTAATTACACAGCACAAAAAGTACATGGCTTCCCCGATAAACGAGGTGTGAAGATAAATTGTTTGAGTGGAGAGGTTGAGGGCATCTCTTTTCTGAGATGCCCCTTCCGTCTGCGAATAAAAGCCTGGAAGGGAGCCGCAACGACGGGCTAGAAGTCGGGCATTGAAAACGGCTGCCTTTTTTTGAAAAGGGCCTCGGCGCTAATGCGTCTGACTCAAAGGCTGCCGAGGGGGGGGGCACAAAAGACAGACGTAGTGAGACGGGGGCAGTAGTGGTGCTACAGAGGACAAAGAACTCCAAGGTGTTCATGGTATTCTGTAATTGGTAAAAGAAGCTTCATTTCTCGTCATGAGTTCCTGTCTTTCTACCGGCTCTGACAATCCTGATGCTTTTAATAGGGCTATGAGCAGGCTAGGGGCTATTCTATGTGTGCCCATTCCCCTTAAACACCAACCTGTCTGCATGTTCTGTGCAACCTGAACTACCCCCCCACACAGCCCCCCCACCCCCCCCCCCCCCCCCCCCCCCCTTCATCTGGGTCTCCTCGCAAAAGGGGGAAGGAAAAAAAGCATTAACTATATTCTTTCTGTTATTCTCTCCTTTGAATGCCTCAAAACCCTCTAGCTTTAATCATTTCTGGATCAGACTCTGCCCAAATAAGCAAAGCCATTTCCTTCACTTGACAATTACTCCCTTAACAACATCAAAAAGAGAAAAAGGATTCAGGAATAGTGTGGAGTGAAAGGGAGCGAGAGGGAGAAAATTGTGAGGCTTCTTCATCTGGCAAAATGCTCTGAATGCTTAGAAAAAGGGGGGCTTTTCTTCCATTAATGAAAAACCCGCAGTAAGAGATGGTTCTGACTATAACAAACTGTTGACTGTCTGTTCGCTGGCTGTGAGCTCTTCACTCTCCCCTGATAAATCGCAGGAGAGGCAGAAGGTGAATAAAGGCTTGAAGAAATGGGCCCCCAAATGACTACATTTCACCCGAATGCTGCTTTCATTACCAAGGAAAATATATCAAAAGGTACTTCACTCCGAAAGGTATTTTAATAATACATTACTTTCCCTGTAACTACTCTTAACCTTTAGGTACAATGCATTTTGGATGAGTGCGTCTGTCAAGCTTAGGGTTTTCAGATAATGAGACATCCAACTCTTATTTACAGCTGTCTTGTTGGGGCTGCCGCAGCCTCACAGTGTGCCGCGAGGCTGGCTCCTATGTAGCTTTACCCACAGTGCTAGTTCAAGCTGCTAACTATATATTCCCTGATGGACCTGAATGAGGGCACAGCTTTATCCATTGCCGGCAGGTATTTCATAAAATGTATGCAGGAAGTGCATCTAAATAGCTCGCTCTTTTCCTAAAGTAGCACTCAATCCATGAGCATGCAGGCTTTGGGCTCAAAAATGCCGCTGTGGTTTTCCTCATTGGCCAAATTGCCCACATTGTTCTAAATGCCAGGCCAGTAGATACAAATCAAGTATGAAATGTGCGAACACCAACAGAGGTCAATAAAGCATGTCCACAGTAATATAATGTGATTGATTTTTCTCCCCAGCTCTCTCCATATGGGATTCTGCCGTGCGCACGCTGTCGATGATTACACAAAAACTGCTGATGGTTAATCATAATGGCTCCGGGTGAGCACTTTACTTTGTCGTTCCCTCATTCTCATCTGTGCTCCTCATTTTCTCTTAGCCAGCTCATGGTCAGAAAGGTCAGTGTGACACGCATCCATCCCAGAACGCCATCCATGGGGGGGTGTTTGACGAGGGCCTTTGCAGGATGTTTAAAACAGGGGTGCTGTTGTTTTGATGCTTTGCCGAGGGTCTTTACAGGCTCCCATGTTCTCGCTCTCTCCGCAGTCTCTCATTATATCATCAGCACTGCATCTGGCTCTGAGGTCAGACTCTTGAGCGTGGGGCAGCTGCTGTTCTAGGGTCCTTCACAGAGAAATAATGTCTTCGCCTGCCATAGGAAAACGCAAACAGTAAACATCGAAAGCAAACAGGTAGAGGGAACCTCTCGTATTTCAATCAATACCCGTGTCTGGACCTCTGAAGGAACAGCGATTGGAACGCCAATGAAGCATCAACCCATTCTGTTTAATTGGGCTTTTTCATGTTCTCCGCTATCTAAATGAACAGCACAGGATATATTTATCAAATGCATGACTACATGTGTCCTGTAGCCTATTGTCCTTCTCTTCCACACCCATATATATATATTATATTTTCTGTGCTTTAAGAATAGACTTCACAATGTGATGTTTATTTGTCCCTAGTAGTGGGTTCTGGGATATTATCCATACCTGCTGTAGGTTGTTAAAAGTTACCCCAAAAGTGACTGACTCCAGTAAGAAGTACTTGAAGTACTTATTGCATCATGTGGACAGTTGGGCAACAAAAAGTAACCTCTAATGCCTTTTTAAAGCATACTCAAAATTATACCTCTGGTCTTTACCAAGACGATCATTTACAACTAATTTATAGACAAAGCTGCCTATACCCGTGGAATTGCATTGCCAGGGAGCCGTTTGGGTCCAAGTATATGTTTTTGTCAGTTACTGATAATTCACAAACACTGCAACAGGAAATAAACTTAGATCCATTGGTCTAATAGACCTTTTCACGCTTGACTAGAATGTTAATTAAATCTAGACGCATTGATGCATTTAACCGCCCACTTCATATTTTCCACTTTCCTCTGTCCAATTTTTTTTTTTGTCCTTTTGAATAAGAAAATCCAGTCCAAATGAACATTTTCTGAAAAGAAGGTGGGCTGCGACTCTTAATGGGGATGTTATCCCAGCATCAAGTCGCTAATGGATGATGCTAATTATCACAGGTGTTTGGAAGGACTCACAAAAGAAAGAGGATCAATACGCAGCACAAGCGTGCGTCACTCATTCATAGAAGTCAAATGATGACATTCACTCACTGTGTGGCACTAAAAGGAGGGCATTATTGGGTGGTGGTGGGGTTGGTGGTGTAGTGGTGAAGAGCGGGGAGGTGGGGGTGGAGGGTATCGGGAGGCTGTGTACCAAGAGCGTTCATCCTTTCATTTCCAAAAATGTTGGCCCAAAGAGAATACCTAATGCTTTGATAAAGCCTCGACAGGCAGTATAGGCGAGGAGAAGAGTAATGTGTGCTCGTGGATAAAAGACAGCGAGAGAGCCTCCGTTCTATTCAATCTGTTTGTAATGGAGGGTTAACAGAGTGGAAGATGGAGAAGTATGTAGTGAAAAAATAATTCAGTCAAATAAAACTTCACAGAGGAAAGCCAATCTAGTTTGTATGCTTTGATGTGTTACCTTGCACCTTTTTTTGTCAGGTGAAACCTGACTAATGAAAGCTCATGAAAACTAGACGACATATGTCTCGCCCTAGTTTATTTATTATTATATTTTTTTACTAGCTGTCAGATTGACCTCCCAGAGGTCTTTTTGTATTGCCATTGTATTAGGATTTTGGTTGAAGGTTAGGGTTCCTTGGAGATTTGATGAAAACAGGGATGCTGTAACATGTGGTTGACCCATAGGATGGGATAAATACAGTTGACACATTTCACACACTGTATGTGCAAGCTTGTTTTGACCTATACTGCTATACTATAGCTGCAACATGTTGCTCATTAACTCTGGTTCTTTTGTTGGATAGGGATTTGAAGAGAAATGCTACCAGAACCAAAATAATATGTTCTCTTCTGACTTGTGCTGATTGAGGCAAACTGCACAGTGCACTGTTGTACAGTATATGACAACAAAGTATTAGGCCTTTGAGTTTAGCTAGTGCTTCAAACACCACCTTCTGCCCTATCTGGTGTGTGGCTGACCCCAACAGTGGACGGCTTGTAAGACAATTCTATGGCATTGTAATCTGTAATACTAGTTTCAAAGCTCGATCCTGCATAGGCGTGGCATGGGCAGACAGCCAAAACAGACGAGTGAATATTCAACCTAAAACATCTGAACAAGGTAACAGGATCCCGCCACAACTTTGGGGGGTAATTTGGCCACGGCATGGCACACTTTCTTTAGGTAATATCCTGCTCTGCACCCCTCGTCCCCCCCTTCCTCATCCTTGTCCTCCTCCTCCTCCTCCTCCCAGGAGAGAGCCATTGATCCAGTGTCTGGTGAGCCTGGTGTCTCCAATATCAGGATAATTCCACCGGGGATTGGTTTTCCCTTGTTACCTTGTATTTGGGAGCCCTGTTCCCTGCCCCTTCCTAGTTCTCCCCGCCTTCACTTCCCAATGGCAACAGGCACTGGTGGCATAGACAACGGACTCTTTGTCATCATCCCCCCTTGTCCCCCCCCCCCCCCCCCCCCCCCACCTGAGCCAGGGACTGTAATAGAAGGGGTTTGGGATGGAATAGGTGGGAGTGTGAGAAGACGTCACTCCAGGACTCTGCAGAGTTAAATAAGTAAATCAGTAAACAAATGCATTTCTGGTGCGATATACACTGTATTATGCATGCATGCCTCCTCGGTTGGGACACTCTTCTTAGTATTAACTAGTTTCTCTATTTATGTTATCCAGCTCATCCTTTTGAAAATCGCTGAAACCTCCATACAATCGATATAGTGCACTCCTCATCGCCGAGTCGGTATGTTGCCGACAGAATGTTGAGTGCATCGCAAGGGATGACGGAATAATAAATGGAAACATTTACAGCATGTCAAAGACCCCTTTTGATTAGAATATTTCAGTCAGATAACTTGCATATACCATTTACCATATAACATTTTCTCCACCAGGCCGGACAGCCAAAGGCGGCTGGATATGGCCGAAGACTATAGTTTCACTCCTGTCACATCCGTTTGTCAGTGTGTCATCCTCTGTGAGCAGCTAATCTCCGGCACCGTTGGACAGATCGGTGTGAAACTTCACCAAAAATCATGCAAATCAGTAGCTATTATCTGTGATCAAGATGTATCTGTCAGACTTTTCTGATTCCATTCCAATTGGCTATCCATGAAATTCAGGCCACCCGCTTTGAATGTCAGTATGTGGAAATGTCCATACTGGTTGCATTGAATGGTGTTGATAACGGCTGATGGCGGGCATTAAATACGGAGATAACATCCGAAACCGCGCTTCAGGCCCTGGGTAGGCAACCCGGCTTTGCAGAGACCTGAGCTCTGAGGAACGCACGTTTCCACTTTATAATGTAAATACGGGTGTGAATCAGGCCCTGTTACATATTAGTCCCTGCTCAGCACAATTATTAGACAACCATTTAAGAGCACTGACATACAGTATATTACAAAACCCTCAAGGGAAAACAGAACCCACAGGGGATGAGCTACTGTATGTTGACAGTGGGTGTAAAGAATGACAACCTGCAGTATGTGAGGAACACTAGTGGAATGAGGCATGCATGTGACCCACTCAATCACGTATGTGCCTGAACTACTGGTATTGCTCGCAAGCTGCGCATTAATGACAATTATCAAGAATAACTGTTGTTGTTCCTTAAATAAGAATCTTACCTGTGTGAACTATTTTCCGTCTTTTACAATGATTTTAACGGTATCTTGATTCCTCCATGATGGACCTGTGTGTCTGGACTATAGAGGATATGCGCGTGACATCATCATCAAACGCCTACTGAGTGCCAAAAAACTACTTTCTGGCCTTGACAGCCTATACATCCAAACAGAAAAGTCCTATCTAATTGCATTAAACGACGTTAAACAATGTTAAACTCACTTTGCCTGTCGCTTTGCCACTCGCTTTGCCACTCGATTTGCCATTCACTTTATGCATGCGCATACCCTCTATAGTACCCAGTGAAGACCGTTAACGTCTTGCTTTCGTCGTACGGATCTGTTACCATATCTTCTGATTTTATCATGCATCTATTGCTTAAGTAAAAACACAAGTGTGCGCACGTGCTGACACGCCCGCATACGCCCGCATACGCACGCACGCACACACGCACACACACACACACACACACACACACACACACACACACACACACACACACACACACTCAACTGAATATGATGTTGTACAGAATCTATCTATTATGTTGGATTAAGTCAGCCCAGATTAAGTTTATGCTATTTTCTATCGTAAAATAACAGGAATCTTGGTCTGGCTTGGTGTACCAAGCCGAGGCGTGCAAATGAAACCAGTGTAACAATACAACTGAGGGATGATCGTAGGCCAAATTATTCTTTTATCATTGGTATCATAAGGTGCACACTCATATAAACACACAATCACTCTCTCCAAACACAGTGTACTGTTCGTCAAAATGAGAATTTAGACGGGCCACGGCACTACACATCTCTTTCATTCCGCTCCTTTCCGCTTGCTGTGAAATAGTCGCTCAACAGCTGCCTCTACAAAAGTTCTCAACCCCGGGTGGTTCTTATTTTCCTTTCATTTTGCCTGCTGGACAACACAAACAAGCAAACAAGGCTCCGGAGAGCATCATTTCATTTCCATATAGATGAGAAGTGCTCAATGAAATAAGCAAGTGTCCATTTGTGAACAAAGCATAGTGGTTTTCATCTTGACGCTTCAATATAGTCCCAAGTGCTCTGTGAATTACCTGAACAAAGCACTAGGTAGGGTGATATTCTTCACATTGTGATTCTGAAAGGGTCCTAATAGATTTTGCCAGTGTCCGAGCACTCCAGACATAAAGGAGTTTGAGGAACATGGGAGCTGAGATGGTTGAACCTGCCTTCAGCCTTATTTGCTTTAAACATGTTCAGTCCTCCTCCGTGTGTATGTGTATATAAAATAAAACACATGCATATTTATTTCCAAACCAATATTGCATATCAGAAATCAATGAATGTTTGGAGGTTAACCACTTAAACCATACTGTACTTAATTGACCCTGAGTCCCCAAGGGTTCAGTATAGGCCCCTTAATTTTCTTACAATACACAAACTTGCAATGCGTTGCAATCCCAAATGTTAATGCTCATTATAACATGCTCAGAAAGGTGGTTCAAGTGGTTAAAAGGGACACAAAGCAAAAATCTAAATGATATGTTTTATGCATAATCTCTGCATATTCACCAAAACTGTGAAAGATCCTTGGACATTGCACTATTTTAAGAATGACATAAAAAGGTATTTGGGGTCGTTTTATGAGTCCATTCCATGTTTGCAGCATACTTTGAACAATATTGATTGACATACTGTATAACTGAAAATCCCTTTAATCTGCAGTGTCTGTACACTACACTACACTACACTAC